>NW_027270890.1:5780000-6380000 GCF_040938485.1 Diadema antillarum | reverse complement strand
ACAAATTTCAGAACAGCTCTGCACGCCCGTCAGAATCTCATGAAAGATGGAGTGGATTGTGCACTAGATCAGTCAACTTTAAAAGAAAAATAATAACACTCGGATTGTTTATATAGGATCAAGTAAATCTTTCACAGTTAAATTAAGAACTCGCAAAACTCAACTGTGAAATGTTAATGACTATTCTTACGTTATTAAGGCACAAGAAAGATTTCTTTTTTTATATTGATATGAAACTAAAGATTCTATTTCAAAAAAAAATATGATGAGGGCTTATTGCCCTTTGAAATGATGATTATGAACTTTAGGTAAAATTATCACTTGTTCATAGTAAATATTGTTGTAAATGCTTGCCCGCAAAATCAATATCATGTTGATTGAAACTTGTCAACATATTTCAGAAAACCAGGGAAATAGTAACCTTTATTTCCTGCATAATTTTGATTTATTTTGAGCCTAATCTCTCCGGGAGCTCTCAGACAACGCAGATGTATTGCAGCACAGCAAATCGCTGTTGTGATAAGACGTTTATTGAAATGTGTTTAAAGTGAATACTGTTGCAAATTCTCCCTTCGTTTCAGCTGCCTGATAATTGTTCTTTACCCAAGTATTTACTTCTTACTACACTTGATCTTCAACAACAGTAAGGATTAAAAATACATTGTGTGCTATTCATAATTTGTAATTTGTAGATGTTCTGATCTTCCAAGGTAAAAATTGATGCAAAGGTCTGATATGGTAATATATAACTAAGTATAACTAATCTCCAGAAAAAAAAAATGTTCTGTTCTATTGAAATTGAAAATTTTGCTCCCATGGTTCTGTTCAACTGTGGTACGTAATAATAAAGGCTACTTTACTCGGGAAGTAAATTACTTTTTTTTCTATTTCTGTTACCATCATGATAATGTTTATAGTTGCTGCTGATTTGCTTTCAATGTGATAAAAGCATAATGGCATATTAAACTCTATCTTAGATTGTAAGAAGAAAGCGTAGATACCTATTTCATATTGTTAAGACTTGCAAATAATCGAATGATTTCTGTAATGCTGTTGTCTTTGAGAAACAGATGTACACACATGTTTTCCCCTATAAACCTTTAAGAAAATGTAAATCAGTCTCTGCATCTACGTTTGTCATGTCTATCTCAAAGTTATTCAACTGAGAGAATGTTTGCACCTCTGACAAGTCTGAGATGTGTGTGTGTGTGTGTGTGTGTGTGTGTGTTGTACTTGCTTGGTTGTGTGTGTGCGTGTGTGTGTGTGTGTGTGTGTGTGTGGTCAAGTTACACCTAAAAACATTAAAACCTGGATTCATACTTACCTGATAAATCATTGTTATTATTGTTGTTGTTCAAAGAATTGAGGCATTTTAACCTTCCGGATACAATTCATGCAATCAACCAAACATCAACAACTTATAACGATAAACAAAGTACTTAATATTATTCTGTCTGTTCAAATCCTTTCATCTCAATGGAAATCGTTAAATAAATCGAAGAAAAGGTAGAAATTAAAACAGGAGTCTCAATATTAACACATGCGTGTATGTGTCTTTGAAACGAAGTGTATGTGCAGATGTCTATACAGTTCTTTTTTATACCCATTTTATTTTAGTTTTTTTTTGCCAGTTCCCATACAGTCATAATAGTTACCACTCATGCATTTTCATACTAAAAAATATACATATTTCAAGTTCATCTTAATTGTAGCACATGGCATAAGAAGTGTAATGAAATCCATTTTCAGACTTTACCCAAACTCGTACTTTAGTTGTCAATATTAATCCAAATCAATGCTTTTGTTAAAACAACATGAATGATAAACCACATATAATTATGCTCCCAATGAAAAAAATCTTACATCAAGAGATAAAAAACATACACTTAAAGATAATGAAAAAGAATGGACATCTCAAACTATAAACTGTGTATGCAAATGAAGTAAAACAAAAATATACGGTAATTGGTAGATAACAACTAATTACATTTTAGTACATACTCGGTAAGTTTTCAGAAAAAAAAACCGAAAATGTTCAATTGCATCGATCATTTTGCAAGCTAACGTGTTTTACTATTCCTTATGTATATTTAAAAACACATAACGGGACTTTTATCATCCAGTTAACAAAATTGTCAAAGTAAATAAATCATAGAGATTGTTGCCATAGAGTTGGGATACGTCATTCTGCCTAATTACATTGATGAAAGGGTTGAGGCGCAGATATTTGTAAGTCAAGATACGTTGTTTTGGCATACTGAAGTAGCTTCGCGGGAGAATGCTTACGCGCCGTAAGTCAGGATACGTTCTTTTGCCTAATTGATATGTTGCCGCGTGAGGATTCTCGCACAACGTAAGTAAGGATACGCTCTTTTGGCAAACTAGAATTACTCATCAGCACAGTGCTGTGATTCGGTAAAATGCTGTATCTATTCTAAACATGGCAATTACTCTAAAACGGGAAGTCCTATTTTACTGAAATTTTCCCGAGATATTCTTTATTAATGCCTAAGAAACTTCGCTGCTTCAAAAGTGTTTTGCTCCTATGACGGAAAAATGGGAACCAATTGAATTTTCAAAGTCGTTTTTCTCAGAACATGATATTCTGAGTTACGTTGTTTTGCCTTATTACGGCCGCACTAAAGTTGCTTATACGTCACGGCAACCGAAGTTTGGTAAATCAACCAGCACATATACTTTTAGTGCAGCAATCTTAGATGTAATACGATGATGAAATAATCAAGTTTCAATTCTTTGTTGAATTCAATTTGGCTCTTGTTTTTTCTTTAAATTAAGAGCCTGTTCTTAAGCCTGCCATGTCCTGAGTTCTTGTACTGAAATTTTGTTGACATGGCGTCAGGGTTTAGGACTTTCCAGATTTGCCACCGAGACATTTTTTTTTTTCGCTATACATGTATTTTTTCCGAACAGCAAAAAAAAAAAAAAAAGAAGAAGAAGAAAAATCAAAATTAAAAAGAAATTAATAAAAATTAATTAGAATTATCTCTTGGCATTCTTTCCCCTTTTTTGTTACGACCAATGCTCATATTAAAAAGCAAAAACAAACAAACAAACAAAAAACATGCCACGTATACAATTGGCATTGACCGTGAATAATCTACACATGTATGCATTATAGACGTGTTGTTCCATATTCCTGGTTGCACATAGGAGAGTACCTGTTTGACGTGCTACTCTCGAACCCAAATGCACGCGTGTGCGAGCGCTCAGTAGGGCTGCCGTATTAAAAGTCGTGGCATTAGCATAAACTGCGCCAAATCAGGCGCTTCCTGAAAGAGAAATTACAGACTATGATTATAGTTGTTAACTTAAAACTTTGTTTTCTTTAAGCAGTCTTTAAATCACGGCTCAAAACACACCTTTTCATTTAATAGTTCATTATCATCAAGCACATCAAAAGCTTTTGCGGCGCATAAGAATATATGAAGGGTTTGTTTGCAAAAACCGATAAGTCCATTTTTGAAGATTTTGAAGTACTCTCTCTGTCATAAAGTACAAAGTAATACCTTTGAGATGATATATTGGTCACTACATATAAAGGTATATTTTTGAAGTTATGGTCAAAAGAAGCAAAAATTTTCTTATATTTCTCTTTATTTTTCTTGACCTTTCATCGCAAATATCTCCATTTGGCAAATATGGACTTATCGGTTTTTGCAAACAAACTCTTCATATATCTATAGTTTTTGCGCTTTATAAATTGATATAATTGCAATGTATTATTTAAAAGGATTTCTCCCTTTGGCGAAATTATGAGATCTGCCACTATCCTCCTACTATTATTCGTTGCATTTTCAAATTCACATGATGCAATATGGAAAGCTCGGATTTTGTCTGCTATAATACAGTTTAAAATCTGACATCGCACAGCGTCGATTCTAGATATGTGGAACTTTCCTTCGAAAAGAAAAATAAATGACAATTAATACTGGAGGCAATGATATTAGCATTTGATGTTTATATTAGAAACAGTTTTATTGATATTAGATATGCAATTAATCATGTCCAAACACTTCACTAAAAGGTGGAAGAGACGACGTACCGCAGACCTTACTACTATCCAGCAAACTAATTCTGGTTCAGCCACCTTCACTTCACACATGACGGAATTCATCCCTGGTGCAGTTGCCTCTCCTACAACAGCCTCACGGGCGTGTACTGGAAAAGTCGATGAGAAGCCTTGGCAAGGTGATACCGTTAACTCGCTTGGTTACAATTTGTCATCTCGGCCCGAGGATATCCCTGCCCTGAAGAATTCAGCTGTCGAAGGTAACCATGGCAACGCATTCGATTATCCTGAGCAGCAGTCTGTCTACGGAGAGCACATCTACTTGACGCCCGATCCACCGGAGAAGCAAGAAGGCGCATTTGCAAATCGAATGCCCCCATGGCCACCAGGAGCTTTCTCGAGTGAAGAAAGGCGTGCAACTCCGTATTTACACCACGCTCGTGAGGGGAGGGGTAGATATGAATCCGTCTTTAATGAGTAGAGCGCGATATGTGTGATTGGAAATACACAAAAAAAGGGAGAGAGTATTAAGCACACCCCGGCACTGATGAGAGCCGTCTCGTTGGCTAAAGAAGACAAAGAACAACTTCGAAATGACGCACCTTTAGACACATTGGACTTTTTTGTTTCTTGTCCATGCTGTTGCCTTGTCATTTAATTCTCCTATAAAGTAGGCGGTAAATGTCAAATAACCAGTGTCACTAAACAGAAACTCTAGTAGGACTCGAATGTTCCAGCTTCTTTTCATATGATTGGTTGAGTGTTATACAGAGCAGCAAAATGCACTCTCAAAATTGGGCAGAGAATGAGAAAGTAAAGGAGATATTTGAAGGACTGGTTAGCGCGTGTTTGAGAGATACACTGGCCTATGAACACTCTCACGATAGTTTAGAATATGCCAGCCAGACAAATAATGATGTTGTTACTAATGACCTTGCTATGCGATTGTGCAAAACTAAGACATACCACTTTAATCTCTTTCATTTCATAAATCACTCGTCAGCTGTGATTTTTGTTAACTTTATAAAAAAACTAGCATTGATAAATCGTCATATTATTATAAAAAGTATAGTATTAAATAGTATTAAAAAATGTTGATGAAATTGATGATGAACTTCGATTAAATGGCATTTGCGTCGACACTACTTTTATTAAGATTTATTTGTTAGCAATTAGGCGCCGATGGTAATATAATAATTATTATCAAACCACCCCTCATCCGTCTGTGTGTCACTGAATAATGTCAGTTTGGACAAAAATTATTCCAAATTTGATCAAAGCGTCACTTTCTGTGTTGTATTGGGTAAACATACGGTAATTTTTGACGTACAGCATCATTTCGCGCCATATTTAACCTGCTTAAAAAAATAAAACAACGCCAAAGTGAATGGAAGAAGTTTCAAACTAATAGGGTATAATAAGAGTTATGAGGTCCTGATGATTCACACGTTTTCATAACACATTGATAACGTGGCATCTGAAGAAATGGAATGATTTGAAGATGTCTGGGTTTCAAAATGATGATGATAATAAAATGATGTCCATTTTATCATTGGGCCCAACGGAAAGAGTTTGCTGTATCGTGAATTTTGAAGTATTGGAGCTCTCGACCAAACGTTTCCGTTGTTTTAATGTAACAGGTGAGACTCAATCAGCTATACATAGTTTAGTATGCTATAGCAAATTAGTCAAGTCGGTCCATCTGCTCAATAGGGCTATAGTTGGTTTTTTTTTTCTATTCGCTTCTGTATATGTGTCTTGCTATCTTGTTTGCGCGTATTAAAAGGGATTCAGCCAATGGTGTGTGCATACGTAAGAAGTAATTTACTGCCTTGCGAGCTGATAGAACGACACCAAGAATGGAAGAAGACAACGAAACATAACGCTTTTTCCGGAGTGAAACTTTTTATTAAGGTGATCGCGTTTACCACAGACATTGTATCCTTCATAGCAACAATCTAATAATTGGTTCGTATAATGCATTCCATTTTTTTCTTATTTGTCCTGCATATGAACATAACAATAGAGCTTATCTGAATAGAAAGCGAAAATTTAGCAATTATTTGACCACCACAACACTGTTATTCGCCTTTTCCCTTAGTAATATGTTGACAACAAAATCTACAGAATTGCTGCTGTAAGGTTTAAATATCAAGCATAAAAATGTGTGTGTGTGTGTGTGAGTGTGTGTGTGTGTGTGTGTGTGTGTGTGTGTGTGTGTGTGTGTGTGTGTGTGTGTGTGTGTGTGTTTATGTGTGTATATGAATATGTGTCTGCATAATATTATACAGAAATATGAACATATGTATGTACTATTACTGCTGTACCGCGCGCACCGCTCGGTGCAGTAATTTTCGGGATCGCGCCATCACTCGGTGCAGCGGTTCTTGGGATCGCGCCAGCACTCGACGTGCAGCAGTTCTCTGGATCGCGCCATCACTCGGTCTAACGCGTATAGTCGGCGTAAAAAAGAATCGACAAAAAGGGTCCAGAACTAGACTATCCTGCTCTTTGCTTCGTCATCACCTTTGAGGGCATGCTATCCATCTCTGTAACATGCCTCGTATTTCATAGTGACGTACACTAGGAAAGAGGTGAAAGATGAATGGGCTTAACCATTCACATTTTTCTTGAACATCTATTTTTCCTACTTCTTTGATTGACTTTTTTTTGTAGTTTTCAAAAAAAAAATGCACACCATTTTTTTTCTAGATTCAACCTCCTTCTCCCACATGTTTCCACTTTGTCGCTGCACGTGGATTTCATTCATTCATTCATTCATTCATTCATTCATTCATTCACGTTTTATAATATTTTTATAATATCATTTTTGTGATGAAAATATTTTGTAGACAACATGCATCAGATTAGATCAAATCTAAATATAAAAAGGTCCCTCATATGAAAGGGGATGTCCTTCCACCCTCCACCCCCTCCCCCCGTTGGTGTGCTTTGATATTAGATTTCAAATAATTCTATGAGTTAATAAGAAAAATGTGCAATAATTGTTACAGAATTTTGATACTTTGAATGGGACCTTTTCTTGTAACTTGGGAACCAACGAGTCATCTTGCTTCCTTGATTGAACCTTTCCAACTACATATTCCATGCAAAGTTTGCACCAGGGTCATAAAACTGCTACGTTTCTATGACAAACTTGCTCTCAGCCAATCAGATGCAAAGATTTCAGCAGATTATAACAACTATCGTTACTTGTTATTTATAACAATTTTTATGAAACGGGCCCCTGATCGTTGAATCTCAGATAGACCAAAGAAAATATAAAAACTCACTGGATATCTTGTTGAAAGGTTTCGCTTGCGTGTCCCCCCCCCCCCCCCCGAAAAAAATGATGATAAATGAACGTAATTATTCTTGCATCCGCACCCCTTACCGAGACGAAAACGTGTCTGCTTATGACTATAATCTCCACTAACGTCCCTTGCACTTTTTTTTTTAACATTTATTACCAGGAAGTGATCACACTGAAAGCGGTGGTTGACGTCGTCAGCAACACAATCCAAGAAGGGTGATGCGAAACTTAGCATGAATAATATTTTAGAAAAAAAAAACTCGGTAAAAGCAAACGAAGATTTTCTTCAGGGCAGGTGAATATGTCAAGCCAAAGATCGTTACCAAATTGATGTGGCGATGTGTTGCATCAAAATACGTCTTTTACATGTGACCGTGCATCATAAAACCAACAAAAAGTCGCACCCCTGGATTTTACGTAAGGACTCATCATTCCTTGGTTTGAATCATAAAATGAATGGAAAAATGAATTTCAGCAGTTTTTTTTTTTCTATAGCCGTTTTTGTAAAGTAGTGAGATCATGTATGTCCTAGACACGTTATACGCCCCTTTTTTGTTTCTTGAAAATTCTTTGCACACTCTTCAGTTTAAATTCAAATATGCTACTGATTTGAATGTTGGAATTAATGTTGTTTGTTTGTTTGTTTTTTATTTCCGAAACAATAAAATCATATACAAGATAAACAGTGTTGAACATGACATAACTGAAACATGAATCAAGATTGAAGTATCAAAATACAATGAAAACAAGTTGACATGTGACAATGATGATAACATGTAACGGTGGATAGCCCATTTCAGATCTGTCAACATGATAGATCTGTTCTTCCATGGGGACCAAGATTTATAAACATATAATAACTAACATGTCTTTCATTCATACCAAACATAATATCTAAAATCATACCACAAAACAATCCCTCAAACACCCCTCCCTCCCCCCCCCCCCCCCCGAATCATCTTAGATCTCTGGTGACATAGGGTAATATACATGTAAATACACACAACATATATTCATCAATTCATTTTCAATAATTCTACTATTTAACGGTTCAAAATCTACATATACGATTTTTGATTTCTCTATGGAAATAAGGTTGCTCGACTGTCTAATAGACAAAGGTAGATCATTGTACAATGTACTACCACGATATAAAAATGTATACGTTTGCACTTCTGAGAATTAGGTTTCGGTAAAATCAGTTTCTCACATGTTAATCATGGACAGAACGTGTTGATAGGCCATGCTCCATTTTAACTTAATCTTATATCCCTTCATTATTGTTTCTTCGGTGGTTTACATCCTGTTGTTTTGTTTTATTTTGTTTTTCTGCCACATTATCCGCACAGCTAGCACAGTTTGGTAAAGATTAAGCTGCAGCGCTTGAATAGACCCTGTACTTTACCAGAGCGTCTTTTTTTCCTCTTACACTCATCCGGAGTGTGTGCTTTCTTTCCGATATTTAGATAGATATTTAGATAGAGAGTCTGTTTGAAATGAATAGTACATCATTATAAAGCGTAGAGTCTGCTGTTTTAGAATCTACCCTTAGCTAGAAGTCCATGTCTGGTGACTTTTTATTGGTCTTGTGATTCAGGGTCATAAACTCAGTACATTCCTGGGTCATGTAATACGAAATGTTATCCGTAAATGATGACAGAATAATAATAGCAGAATAATAATAGCAAAATGATACATGAGTTATCTATCACTTTTTTTGGCGAAGACAGTTTTGCAATCAAACTATAATTAATGTGATTAATTAACTGTCGGCCATTTTCAAGATCTTTTCTTTAGTTACGAAACAAAACAATTCTTTACCGAGTTCCAACCTACATCAGTTCATCATTGCACATGAAGTGAGGCGTACACGATACAATTATAAATATAATCCGCCACCACAAAATGAACTCACCGGTCATCTTCGCACACACAAACCTCGTGATTTCAAATGATTACAAAATATTACCAAACCCCTGCCACCGATGTAACTAATTATATCTTGTTGCTGCATAAGTATTGTTCGATGAGAAAATGTCAGTGCAATTATTGTCATTAGCAGGAAGTCCAAGATTCTGATAACGTAAAGCTTTTTACTTGTGATAGCTGTTAATTTTTCCCTTTAACATTTAAGTGCTGTTGCTTTAAGCTCTTCATATATTCTTTTTTTCAGGAAATACTCAAACAGTTTTATCATGAATGATTTTCAAGTTGTTTCTTACTGATAATATTTTGCGAGTTTGTAAGCTCCTTGTGTAAAATCATTTTCAACAACTTTCATTTTCAAGAGACTAGTAGATTTTAAACTGCGTCATCGAATAAGGATAGGTGGGCTTGCATTCAGAAAAAAAGAATGTCATTAATGTATACTGATTTGCATCATTAATAGTGTCTTTGTTTGGCCTTGCAGGGAAAATCATTACCAAGAAAAGTGTTCGATATCGTTACACGTTTTTTTTTATTCATCATTATGAGCTCTGTAGAAGTAACTGCAATAATAATAATCATAATAATAATGATAATAATAATAATAATAATAATAATAATAATAATAATAACAACAATAACAATATTAATAATGATAACAATAATAATAATAATAATAATAATGATAATAATAATAATAATAATAATAATAATAATAATAATATTCTATTGTGTTAAATGTGTTTGAAATGTTTACTCGTTTGCCTATAGGAGGAAGAATTCAAGTAGTGTGGGAAAGTCACTGAAGTAGCACTGAAAAGAAGTATAAGTTCCTTTCACAACAAGTAGTGCTGCGAGATGAGTGCATAGTTCTGATAACAGTTATTGTTTCATAATTCTTAATGGTACAATGAACGTTGTATTATGAGAGGCTTCAGCTGTCAAAGAGAATGAGATGCCTGCCTATCTGATGATCTTTATCCCACACTTACACTTCCGTGTTTGGCATTATCTGCTACGACAGCACTATATTATTCAGAAAATCCCCTCCCTTCAACGTTTAATCCACGCCTGCCTGGTCCTCCGAATGTATGAATAAGTAAAGCATCATCTTTGACTCACATCACACTGGGAACAATTCTATTGATATTTATTTCATGTTTGGCGGCACTGAAGTGATGCCCAACAATATTGTTTTTGGAGACTTAATACAGCAAAACGTTGGCATAATATCAAACAAGTAACACAATTTTTGACACAGAGGCATCATATGATTTGCCATATTCCACGACAACTGATAACAATTCTCATAAAGTCACAATTGATCTTGCTAAAGCTAAAATGCATAGATAAATATTCAAATGTGAAGCTGCAGTGTATTTTGTTTACACGAAACCCTTCCCCCTCTTTCATATTAGAGAAATGAATGAATACCCATCACAAATTGGTTACTGAGTTAATGAGTGCATAAAGTGATATGTGAACAAAGAAAAGAAACATGGACACAATTAACGTTCGAGAAAGATCTTCTTTGAAGTAGAAACAAAAAGTTAGGCATTCTGCATAGCGTTACTTCCTTCTTAAGATAAGTTGAATACGTAAAATGCCGGGCCATGATTCAAAATATATATGACTGTGTGTATGAAAGGATGAATCGATAAAATTTTATCATGCTTTATGAAAAATAAAAAAAGTACTACAGCCTGGCTGATTTAAAGAGGGTAGTGAGAACGTTTACCGAGATAGCTAATAACACAACTTCCATCCTTTTTTTATCAATTTCCTAGCAAATGTAAGCGTAAAACAAATCTTAGCAGAATTATAAGCCCGCAAAAATACATATCCACAAACACACGCACACACACAAACACTTATCGGTATGCTTTCTGAAAAGACGACCTTTCGAAACTACATGTATACTGATCTGCAATGAGAATTGAAGGAGTAATCGCTGTGTGCGCATGCGCGTAATCTCACAATTGCTGCAAGGCACTTTATTCAATGATAAATTACAATCGTTTTATTCTATAGCCCTCAAGCATCGTTTGATTCTTCTGCATCAACCTAGCGACAGGGCAAGTTCAAAATTAATGTGTTTACGTTCTGCTGCTAAAAAAAAAAAGAAAATCACAGCTTACACGTGGCTACTAGCAAAAAGCGTTACCCTTCTCAGATTTTAGTCGAGAGGCCTTTTATGTTAATATTTGAATGCACTATCATGGCACGAGTATGTCTCCTTCCAATGAGTATAGTTATGGTCATGTACATTCTCAGCTTGGGAAGAGTAACTACACTGTCTATCTGTGGAGACGATCCCACTTGCTCCGCATGTAAGTATATTTCCGAACTATAACAGAATAGACATGTTATTGTTATATCCATTGATGTGTTTCTTCATGCTTTTTCCTGTTTAGTCAAAAGCTGCCGTGACAATGTATCCTGGTGAACTAGTGATTCCACGAACTTTGTATAATTAATTTCGATGTACGATGTGTTTGCAATTGTACGTTTCGATCTGATGGAAATTTACAAAATTTTGAAATCAAGCTATCAGGCTGCAAATGAATTTTTAGTAGAGCCTTACTGCATTATTATTGCATCGTCATAATTTCCGTCGATAATACATTGTGTGCCTTCACAATTACAATATTGACTTTCCTCTGCAATACGAAATTTTATGTAATACCATCAACCTTGACCGATAAATTACTTCTTCACAAGAGTAATGCATTTCTTTTTATCATTACAGGAATTCGACCCGATTTTACAAACAGCAATCTTACTCAGAAGTAAAAATCTACTGTACTAATAATCATTACATTAGAATGTCACTTTTGAATCCAGAACTTGTTCAAAAATTGTGGGCAAAAGTTCCGATGGCATTTTCATTTATGGTTTATGCTGCATGGAAAAGATGATAACATTATGGACATTAAATTTTGAAACCTATAAATGCATTTCCAGTGGTTAGGAGTTCTTTATCACAAAATTGCTTTCTCCTGAAAAAAAAATAAAGCTCGTTTGGCTTTTACAGATTTGAATTGGCAAGTTTGAAATCGCATCAGCATAATCTAGATATTTTACAAGGAACAAAAAAAAAACCAATGTAGTTAGTCAGCTGTACGTAATCAGGACAGAGAAGTAGGAACCGGGGTCGGTGGAACGGCCCTGGCTCTCGACATTTTTTTTTTTTTTTTCACACTATCAGGAATACGTATGGTGTATGGTGTATCACTGCACTTGTCCCCTTTTTTTAAACCCCGGAAGTGGCACCAGTATGAAATAGAATGTGATTAAAAACCTTTTAAAGGGAAAGTATAGTTTGGTTGAGATGGGGATTCAGATTCCAGCTATTTGCGACATACATAAATTATAGAAACCACTATAATATACTATACTATTGAGGAATTCAAAGTTACTTTGATGAAATTAGATGAAATGGCTATCATGTTTAAGACCGAAGTAAAACAAAGCGATCCTAACTAAAGGTGGGTCCTACCTTTTATAAGGATAGCTTTGCTTTGTATATCTCAGTCATTTCTTGGTGGGTAATCATGTATAACATTATTCTGTTGGAACATTTCCTTTGATACAGCTTTATAGACAGTATAGATTTCAATCATTTTCTACATTGCTTGTAAAACAACACAATTGAAGTTGATATAAGTCAGTAATCTTAAGAATGCGGTTTTCACTAAACAATACATTAATATGTGATCTATAAGCGGCATTGCATATCATTTGCATTGCTTTTTTCCATAACAAATAATTATACTCTGTCTATTTTTTTTTTTAATTTCCCCATACCAATACGCAATAATTGAGGTAAGGTAGAATGGAGTTGCATGCAATATAAGAAGTATTGACGTGGGGAGAATAATTGATAATTGATGATACCAATATTTCTTGTAACTAACTTATAAAATATCTTATCGATATCGATAATTCCAGCTTTGCTTATTTTCAATGCTACTGTAATTCCTAGAAACTTTGTGGTCTTGACCTCCTTAATGACAGCATTGTCAATTATCACTTGGTCAGGAAGTTGAGTAACAGAGTTACTAAATATTTCAAAAATATATATATTTCCCTTATTCAAAATGATTATTCGCATGTATAAAAAATTGTCACATTTATATTAAAGTTTTTCATTAAAACTTCTAGAATCGCTTTAAGTATAAAATGAATTTAAACCATCAGCAAAGAGAATAAATACAAGAACATTTACAGAAATTTGAGTGTCACTAACATGTAGATAGAGAACAATAATGGGCCAGGAAGGCTTCCTTGTGGGGGACAAGGACACAGTACGTAATTGGACGTAGACGAGCCATTTCTACTAATGTTGAAAAGTTGCTTTCTCCAAGAAATATAACCCTCGAACAAACGGATATAGATTATTATTCATCCAGTCGTAGTGTAATCTCCAAAATTCATTTTTTTTTGGGGGGTTTTATCTATAACAATTTTGGAAATAACCCAGAACCATTCTAGGGGGTTATACCATAACGGGCAAGTTTGTATAATAGCATGCCGTGATTTGTCGTAGGCCTATCTAACGCTTTAGAGAAGTCTACATACAAACTGAGAGTATGTTCCTTTCTGGCAAAAATCAATGTTTCGTCTAATGAAATTAATGAATATTATGCAAAAACTGATGACGACATACTGTCTTTTGAATACTCGCAGACGGTTACTACATTGGTTGCTACCAAGAGGAATGCTTGAGGGACGATTACCGGTTCAATTACAGCCGTGCAAGCCTAACCTCCGATAACTGCACGGCGTTTTGCCGAGAAAGCGGGTATCCCTTTGCCGGAATCTCTAACGGGACGGAGTGTACGTGTGGATGTGAATTTATGTGTTTTGATCACTTTCATCGGCTGAATTTAACGGACAACTGCGGGATACCTTGCCCGGGGGATAACGAGCGTTGGTGCGGAGGATGGGGGAAGGTATTGGCCTACATTGGTGAGTCTTGACCAGAAAGAGAGGTTGTTATGTTGACAAAAAGCAAAGCAAAAGCAAAGGAATTAATGTTTTCGCTCAGTCATCTTTTGGTTTGTGTATTAAAAACACAACTACACAAAATTTATACTAATGTAATAAGGCTGTGAAAACTGTTATGTTCAAGCAGTTGCTGCCTCTTGTTCAATAGTGGTCCATGTGACAATTACAATTTTGTCACAAGTACATCATAAAAGCGCAAGTTAGCTGTTGTATTTAGCTGACAACTCTGCAAAGATATTTTATTCTATCCAATTCAATTTTCATGTAACTTCATTTTATTATTTGCGCAACTTCTCATTGAAGAACAAATAAAGCAGCATGAAAAGCATATACGGTGCACAAGGCAGTGTACTACATGTACGTATGCCTACATGTGCAATGCGCACATGGCCTATACGTACAAATCATGACATTAAAGATAAAGAGTGGTGAGGAATTAGCAAGAGCCATTGACCTGTTTGGCAAATAAGAGTAAATAGAGAGTACAAAGTCTGTAACGGAAAGACAACAATACATAAGATAAACTTATCGTTTATGCACGTTTGAAACCATAATGCTATGACGAGTGATGCCTCTTGATTAGTTTCGACGTAGCTTTGATATACAAATCCGTAAGATCAATCTCGGCATTTTTTTTGTTTATTTCTTTTTTTATTAATTATTTCGTGGTCGTGGTGGTGGTGGTGGTGGTGGGGGGGGGGGGGGGGGAGTCATAAACGCCATAAGTTTTGTAAATGTAAGCCACACCTAAAATCCTTCGAAAAAATGTATCGTAAAAAGTCGTCCGCGCTTACGCATGCAATGCTGACATGTCATGCAACTTATATCTTCATACCATTCTGCAGTCGATTCCTTAAAACCATCGATAACATGCGCTTGTAATCAGCCGACACCCAAAGGTCAAGATGGTAAGTGTCTGTAGTAAGGACAGTTAAGGAGAAAGTTACTAACAGAGGTACGTCCCTAAGTTCTTACACACTGTCCCTTAGAATATGGATCAGTGTGTAAAACCACTGATTCTCAGTCACTAGTTTTCTGTGTAGTTGCGTCGATTTGGTCCAATTCGAGCCATTAATTGCCTTCAATGTCCTTTATAGATGTAAGATGGGTCATAAAACAGTCGGTCCCTAATTGTTTATAATCATATATTGCTTCCTTAGTAGAAACGTAAAGAAAACCACACTACAGGTAAAACAAAATTCCAATAAAGGAGTAGTTCTCCAAAGTGAGAGATGTTATGCACCGGATCATGTGAGGTAGAAAATATGTGTATGTTAAAATAGGAAAGTGGTCACAGCAGAGAAACACATTTTGCATATTTGACGATCATTCTTGTTTCCTTAATTCCTGTTTATATTGACCTGTCAATGAAGTGCATCGCGGCGCTATTACTCTGAAAGCAAACGGTAGAAAGTTCCTTGACATGTTGCACTTCCTATTCATCTATTTTCTATCTCATAACGCTTTGAATACCCTCGTTAGAATAATATATGCAAGGACTTCCATTGATAAGTCAACAACACTCAATCTTTAATGGGCATTGATTCATTGTCATTATATTAGTTAGCCAAAGGGCAAAAATATGTACGGGAAAATCGTTCCAAAGGGAAAATTTTTGATTCCCCTTTAGGTTATTAAAAATGTTTTTCAATGCCTTATCAGTGGTCTGGGGCCTAAGGACTACCCCACAGTAGGACACAGATGGCGAAGTGTGTGTTGATTGAGGACTGTACCATTGATACAATTTAAGGGAGATTGGCAGGCATGCAAAAAAAAAAAAATGTTTGGGTATATTGGATGTGCATAGAAAACGGGTTTTTTGAGGGAATGTAGGTATATCTGCCTTTTCTCCAAAAAAGTTATATTCTGTCATTAACATACAGAATTTTGTCGTATAAAATGCTTTTTGTGCTCTTGTCAATTCAATGCTTCATTGAGCCCATTTCAATGTATAATTGTTCAAAAGGGCAATATTTGCATTTTTCTGAGTGTTATGATTTTTTACCAAAATTCCCCAAACTCATTAATACTATTCCGCATATCCCCTTATGGCTAAAATATAGATGACAGATTTCGACAGTTTTTCATCAAATCTTAAGCTTTGACAATGATACGATCTACACCCCATCTATATATTACCAAGAAAATATTGTGGAAAAAAATTGTTGGAGTCCAAAATCTCTCTCTCTCTCTCTCTCTCTCTCCCACTCTTTTATCTCTATCTTCGATTAATGTTTTTGCTTTCATTTTTCACAGAATCTAGCGATCACATAAACAATATGGCATTCTCTGCGGCAGCAGGAAGTGCCCTTACTCTCGTTATCATTGTGGTGACAACGTGTTGTGTCAGAAGGTACTTGTCTTCAATAGATCGAATACTAACACCTTATTCCTTGCGTTCGTAGCTTTCCAATTAAAATCAGTTTTCCTCATGTATTCCGTATGTGTCATTGGTATAATTACATTCAGCATCATTCTATTACCTCGAGAATGCCGTGACTGATACACAACGCATAGCATTTTCGTATTTTATTCACGTCAAAATCTGTGCAGCTATGAGCTTCCTTTTATTGTTTGTAGGCACGATTGAATATTGCACACTACACTAATTGTTTATCAAACTTAGTAACATAGTAAGGTAAAGTATTATCCGTTATTTACGTCACAACCAGTGTAAATCATTCCAGCGAATTTCATTAGTTCACAATACAAAATATTTTACCTTGTGTGAACTTTCGCCTGTAAAAAAGAGTAGGCGAAAGCTCAAACAAAGTAAATGATTCTTGACTGTGAACTAATGAAATTCGCTTTTATTAGAGATTTACCAATCAGATGAACCTCTTCCAAGAACCAGTGTGACTGATTACTATGTATTCGAATTTATCATGTCCAAATATTTAAATCTCAGATGGAAGAAATGGCGGGCCAGCCAAACTAACTCTGGGTCAACGACCTTCCCACCCCACACGACGGACGTCAACCGTAGTGCGGTTGACTCTCCTTCGACACACAAGACTGCTACTTTGAAATCTCTTCGTCGGATATTATCACCACGACGAAAAGGAGCCAATGCCGTCCACAATCCCGCCACTGAAGCTAACCCATGTGAGTCCAATGTGCACCCTATCTACCAGAGTCAGATCTACGCGATGCCCAATCTAGGTGCGAAGCAAGTCGGCGCGTACGCCATGCTACCAGGAGCTTGCTGTGATGAAGAAACGCTTGCAACCCCACACTTATACCACGTTGTGAAAGGAAATGGCTATGGATGCATGCGCAATAAAGAGGAAGATATTGAAGATATTGAGGGTGAGAAATGCAAATCGTATCCCAATCTGAAAGAAACAGAAGAAGAAAAGAACCCTGACGTTGGTAATGAGACCCCTGGCTTTGGGTACGTGACGGAGGATAACTTTTTCGAGACGACATACCTCTAGATGCCTTCGTTCGTTTTCTGTCTACTCTTATCTTTGCAGCTGTTGCTTTGTAATGGTCGAATGCAGCCAAACGTCGGCAGCGAATGTGAAATAACCAGTCCCACAGTTTGACAGAAACTTACATGTTCCAGTTATTTGATGAGAAGTGTAAAGCGACATGCACTGATCAGTAAATGTGCAGAATCCCCCCTCCCCCCCCCCCAAAAAAAAAAAAAAAAAATGGTCGACTTTGAAAAGTAGCATACTTTTATGAGATACATTCTTCGGCGTATATATTCTCAGCCTATATGAAATATATCAAAAAAGTAATAATTCGGGTGGCCTATTCATTGTGCCATCGGTTAGTCAAATCCAAGAAATACCACCAACATCTCTTACAATTTAAACAAATGTTTCGGAGAGGTACATTTCCTTGACTTGATGAAAAATAAAGCACCACCATTGATAGGTTATCAAAATGATACACAAGTTCACATGTAGACTTTTATTTCAATAGCATTCGTGTTTACAAAGGATAGTTCATCAAAATAATTCACGTGTCGACAATTAGGCGTCTTATACCGGGTGTTCAAAAAAAAAGCGGAACGGTGGATTTTCAGTACCTTGCGTTCTTTAAGTGATATATTTTTTGACATCATTAGAAAGAACATCTTCCGCAAAAGACAATGATACCAAAATCATTAAATTTGATTCAGTACTTTTTATTCTACGCCAATTTCTGAAAATGCAGTCATTTTCAAAATTCGCAAGATTTTTGCGAATTATGAGATGAAGAGTTTGTTCGCAAAAACCGATAAGTCCATATTTGCCAAATGGAGATATTTGCGATTAAAGGTCAAGAAAAATAAAGAGAATAATAAGAAAATTTTTACTTCTTTTGACCATAACTTAAAAAATGTACCTTTCTTATGTAGTGACCAATATATCATTCAAAAGGTATTATTTTGTACTTTATGACAGAGACTGTAATTCAAAATCCTCAAAAATGGACTTATCGGTTTTTGCGAACAAACTCTTCAGATGATAATTTGAGTGCGACACGCGATCCATACGGTGAATATTGTGTAAGCTCGGTGATCCATGTCAACAAAACATACAGCTTTCACATTGGGCACGGGACAGGAAAAAACAGTGTGTGTGAGTGTGTGTGTGTTTGTGTGTGTCTGTGTGTGTGTGTGCGCGCGCGCACCTAATTATGTAAGCGTTATCTTTTGTTGACATGGATCAACGAGCTTACACAATTCACCGTATGGAACGCGTGTCGCACCCAAGTTATTATCTCCTAAGTCGCAAAAAAAAAATGAAAATGACTGCATTTACACAAATTGTCGTAGAATAAAAAGTACTGAAAAAATGTAATGATTTTGCTATCATGGTCTTTCGCGGAAGATGCTCTTTCTAATGATGTCAAAAATATATCACTTTTGGAACGCAAGGTAGTGCAAATCCACCGTTCCGCTTTTTTTTTTTAATGACATCCGGTATACGAGGTGACAACAATTATCAAACACTCAATTTGCATATGCGGCATTTACCAACATTTTGGAGCAATTTTAATTAAGGATTCACCGGTCACTTTCTCTTCTTCTGTTTTTTTTTTTCATTATATTCTATACGGAACTACATATGCAAAGCAAACTTTAGTTTTCAACCAAGACTGCTACGTATATCATACCATATTCAAGTTGATTGCAATGAATGAGGCAGGATCAACCGAACATACAGAATCGGAGAGTTTTCTAACTTTCAAACGTAACATGAGGGAGTTATGAGGTCCCTACAGAATATTCCTTCAGCACGCGTAATTGAATTTTGCATGGTTGAGGAATACTGTTTCCAGACATCGTGTATTAAATCGTACGGTGATAAACCTCAGAGATTTTTTTTTTCACTTTTTATAGAAAATAAAAAGATATGAAAGTAAGTGAAGTACATTTTGTTTCATTTGTAACCTTAAAAAAGGTTTGTTGTATTTTTTTTTTCATATCGTAGTATCAGATCTCTCCATTCAGCGTTTCCTTTGTATTGATGTATTTACAGTAAAGCTTGTAGTAGTTAAATCAGCACGCTATTAATGACGCAAGTTGCAACAGTAAAGTTGATATATTCTTCTGAATGGAGTTGCAGTCTTGAATTTGTTTTTGAAAGCGTGTCTAGCTATCTTAATTGCGTTTATAAGGATACCATGAATACTGTCAATTGTTTGTGCGTGCAAAAGATGTGATGCGTTGTCATGAGTTGGGATGATAGAGCGCTACATAGAACGAAAGAAAAAAAAACACAGCTGAAGCTTTTGCTGCTAAAAGTTGCGTTTAAACATTGTATGTTAAGTATCTGTACACACATACACACACACACACACACACACACACACACACACACACACACACACACTTATGATCTGTATTTTTAAGGGGACGGTTGAAGCTGTTTTAGGCTTGCAATATCACAACTGCAAGGACCTAAACTTCCGTTTCATTCTGTAATTGTGATGATATGGCAAAATTCAGGTTTAATTCGATGCGGCTAACTGTGAAATTCTTCAAAAGAGAAGGTCTAGAAGCCATCACCGGAAAGAAGGGCACGGCAAGTTGGGAGAGAATAAAAATCTTGTTCGATAAGGAAACGTCTGTGCCCGCTTTGACTAAATGTCTTACAGAAACTGATTTTCTTCTTCGTAATTCTGGTCGAATCTGCTTTATGCGTATTTCTTTTTTTTTTTTGAACTCTACTGTCTTCATGGCCACATTCAAAGAAATGTAGAGGTCAAGAAGAATCATGGATAGGGCAATGTTTGATAGCACCTTCATTGCTGGCGGTAACAAGCGACGATCAGCGCAGATATCAACACCGACCGGTGAATATACACCAAAAATGTTTGATAATAATTATAATAATATATTTTGACAATGAACTCCGTAATCACGTCAATATGATATTACATCGTATACACAACTTCAATAGTTTTTTTTTCTTCTTCTTGCTGATTACATCTTGTTATCCTGTTGCATGAACACCCAGGGCGTTATCGTGGTATGGGAGCCCCTCAATTCCCTGCCGTTTGTTTCGTCGTTGCCTTTGAGCACTATCCGGCTCCACAGACCTATATGTACACAGTGAAGATGTACACAGGGAAAGAGGTGAAAGATAAAAGACGGTTTAGCAACCTACATTTTGCTAAATATTAATTTTTCTTACTTCTTTCATGGAAACTTTGCTTTCTATAGTAAAACAAAAATGCACACCACATTATTAGATTCAACCCTTTCCTCTCACACTCATTCCCGCTACATTGCTGCGCATATATAGATAGATATATTTTTTTCCATGATAAATAATATTTCCCGAAAACTCCTCCCCCCAAAAAAGTGCACAAGATCGTTGAATTTTTCGAAAGGGCACTCGGATCCGAGGGTATGCCTTTACCACCCCCCACCCCCCTTCGCTGTCCTTGAATATCAGATTTCACATAATTTTATCAGTAAATGAGAAAATCACGCAACAATTACAAAATTTAGTTTGATTTGGCCTTTTTCTTGCAATTTGGCAACCAACTAGTTATCTTGCTTTCTAGTTTGATTGAACTTTTCCTACATGTTCCATGAAAAGTGTGCACCTGATCGTTGAATTTCAAATTGAAAAAAAAGAAGTATAAAAGCTCCCTGGGTCTCTGGTTGAAAGCCTTCGGTTACGTGTTCACACTGAGCCCCCCCCCCCCCCCGCCCCCCCCCCCCCCCCCCCAAAAAAAAAAAAAAAAAAACCGATAATGAATGAACATAATATTCTTACATCCCAAAGGTGAAAACATGTCTGCGTACAACCATAATCTCCTCTAAAGTCCCTTACACTTTTTTTGACATTACTAACCAGGAAGTGATCACACTGGTTGACATCGTCAGCAACACAATCCAATAAGGGTGATGAGAAACTTGGCATCGATAATAGTTTAGAACAATTCGGTATAGGGACGAATGAGAACTGATACTTTCTTCAGTGTAAATAAATGTGTCAAGCCAAGGATCATCAAGATTTATTACGGAACTGATATGGTGATGTTTTGCATCAGAATACGTCTTTCATATATATTTCTGGGTCATGTCATCCGAAATATTTTTGTCTTTCAAGTTTAGTATTCCATCCAAACTATAATTAATGTGATTAATTAACTCCCGGCTGTTAGATCTTTTCTAGTTACGAATGTAAACAATTCTTTACCGATTGCCAATGGCCAACCTGCATCAATACTCCATCACACCTAAAAACCTTGTTACCATTTGCAGATGAAACAAAAAGCCAGTTTTAGTGCTTCAAAGTTGTTCTAAAATGTGAGTTACGGATAGAAACAGCCGATGCAAAATTGCTTATCGGTATAATCAATGTTTAATATTTTTAACTATACAAATGCACAAACAAACCTATGGATTCCGAATTATTACAAATGACCTAAGCCCTGCCACCCATGTAACTAATCGTCTAATCTAATTTAGCTGCATAATTGTTCCATGACAACATCTCACTCCAACTTGTCATTAGCAGGAAGTTCAAGATAGTGATTGCGTTCAGATTTTCACTGTGGACAAATGACAATATAAGTGTTGTTGCCTTTCAAAGAAGCATGTATGCATTTTGAACAAGGAAATATCCCAATAGTTTTGTCATAATTGCTTTTCAAGTTGTTGCTTACCACCCATGCTACCAAATTTGTAAGTTCCTTAATTGTATAAAACCACTTTTAACAATTGTCATTTTCATGACAGTATTGACCCGTGTAATCAGAGGATGGATGGGCTTGTAGTCAGAAAAAATGATAATCATCATTAATATCATGTTTAACACCATCAATAATGTCTTTGTGTGGAGGTGCATGAAAATCAGTACCCGAAATTACAGTGTTCGGTAATCGTTAAATTTCTTCTTATTCGTCACTAGGAGCTCCTCTTCAGAAACTGAAAACAAAATGATATCTTGTGTTGAATGTATCTTTAATGTCTGTGTAAAAAAAGTGATAAATATTGGATGATTACTGGGAGAGAATAGACAGAACGTTTACAAGTGGTTTACCGGACAGTTAATAAAACAACTTCCCCTATTCTTTCCTTTTCAAGCAAAGTCCTAGCAAATGTAACTATGAAATAAACACAATCTTCGCATTACTACAACCCCTCACTCGCACACACATACACACTTACACATGATTTACTGAAGAGGACAATTCTAAACTACTTAGACCTTCAAGGAAAACTGAGAGAGTATAATCGCTTCGTGCACTTGCTCGTATTTTCACAACTGCTGCCAGGTAGGCTACTTTGTTCAATGATAGATTGCAATCTTTTCATTTTATAGCTCTTAATCATCATTTGATTCCTCCGCATTAACCTAAGAATAAAGGGCACGTGCAGACTGAACATTTACACATTCTGCTGCGAAGTAGCATATAGCTTGCACTTCGCGTATGACATGCATGAAGAGTTAACTTCCTCAGATTTTGTGACCACACCTTTGACGTTTACATTTGAATTGTTATACTATGGCAAAGATATGTCTCCTTGCCACGGGCATAGTAACTTTTATGCAAATTTTCAGCCTGGGAAGAGTAGCTACATTGTCAAGCTGCGGAGATATTCACGCTTATTCTGCATGTAAGTATATTCCCGTTCAGAAACAATAATGATTTATTACAGTTATATCCATCGATGTATTTGTAATGCAGTTCCTTTTCACGTTTAGTCATGGTAAAGCTCCCGTCATAATATACTGTATTAACTATTTTAACGTACTATGTGTTTGTGTGTGGTTTTTTTTTTTTAATGAATATTATTGTTGTCATCATTTAATCAATAATCATGATAACTATACTTATTTGTATTTCAATTTACGTAAATCTCCTGTATGATTATTCCGGTTACCTGATGGAATTAACCAAGATTCTGCAATCTGCGTCTATGACATTATCCGGTTAAGCAGGGAAGGGTAAAAATGTTGGTTACTTCATAGAAATCAATTTTTTTCTTTTTTTTTTCCTTTGCAGGGGGCTCGAGGTCAGATTATTACTGCATCGGTTGTTACCAAGAGGAATTCGTACGGAACGATTACCGCCCCGATTTAAGCTTTGCGAGCCTTAGCGTCGATAACTGCACGGCGTTTTGCCGAGAGAGCGGGTATCCCTTCGCCGGAATCTCAAACGGGACGGTCTGCACGTGTGGATGTGAATTAAAGTGTTTTAACCACAGTAGAACACTAAATTCAACGGACTGTGGAATACCTTGCCCAGGAGATCCTGAACGCCGTTGCGGAGGATGGGGAAAGGCTTTGGTCTACATAGGTGAGCCTTGACTAGAAAGAAAGTTGGTTGCGTTGACAAAGAGCAGGTTTTGGTTATTCTCATCAGGGAGGTGGCCACCTCCCTGTTCTCATTCAGTTGGTATGCAATTTAGTATACTGTCGCTTCTTCAACACTGTCTTGTCCATGCAGTGACAATAGTCACAAGGTGTTCATCATAAAAGCTTAGATTAGCTGTTGCAGTTTGCTAACTACTCTTCAGATACCTTTCATTTCGTTTCGTTTCACATTTCCTTTTATTTTTACAACTTCAGTAAGATTATAAACAAAAGGCACGACTGATGTAGAATACACAAGGCAGTAGTATATCAATCAAAACCCACACGCACTATTATACAAATCATGATATCATTGAGCCAAAAGGTGAATGAAGAAACAAAGGCCATTGACGCGTATGGGGTGGTCTCCGATTATTAAAAGCAGAAATGTAACAGTTATTCGTCTTTATAGGGCTAAGACGAAAAGAAACATTCACAACAGACATACATTTTCTAGCACATTTTAACCATTGAAATACCCTTTTACCATTGGCAGTTACCACTGACAACTAGAAATTTACGGTTAGAATAGGACCCTCTTTACCTGTATACCTTTCGCTATTGGCAGTTACCTTTAACCGCGATTTTTTAACTGTCGATTTTTGTAAGGGATAATCTAACCCAGCACATTAGCTAAAAATCTCAGTTAAAAAATAAACGTTACAATTTTGAATGATAATACGTACAATATATTAACTTAATTTTAACATTATTTTTATGTCTAGGCTTAAAATGCTGACAGGATTTATTCACGTTACGGATTAAATGCTACACTTTGCTGAAAACCGTTTCTTGTCTTAACGCATTTTATCATTGAAAGTTGAACCAAAGGCAATTCTCTAGTTGAATAACACACGATAGTGTGACATGAACGACAATGGTATGGAGTAACTTATTTGCAAATTGCAGCCACCGAACTGATCGCAATACTGCACCCTTTTTCCTAAACATAAAAAGAAGCTTTTTGATCATTTTCAACGTGACTCTGATAGACAAATATTAGCAAATTTCACTTATTGGCGGATTTGTAAATGAATCACCGTCATAATGTCTGTCGGGGAGGGGAGAGGGGGAGTAAGATTCAACAACCGCCCTGTTTTGTTTTCGCTTTCGGTTCATATCTATTATGAATGTGTCATGAATATGCATTTGTACAAAGTGGGTGTAGCCTGTTTGGCCAATGTCGGAGAAAAAAGAAAAGATGGATCGAGACTGGGAATTTGCCACTTGAGGCCTGGGAAGAATAAAGTTTTCCTGTTAGTTTACATCACATATCATGGTGGTGGTTTGTTTTGTTGTCAGAATGTGTTACATGTTGCTGTGCCACCAGATTTCCCTCCCTTCCGTAATATCATGCTGCACATAAAATCCTGCTGAACGTTCGAAGTAATAAAAGAGATTATGCATATATTCCTGGCAGGTTTATAAGAATTAAATCTATCTTCATTACATTCTACAGCTACTTCCCCTCAACCTTCGACTACCCGTGCCTGTTACGCCTGTAATCAGACCATTCTCTCTGGTAAGTGTCTTCAGTATTAAAGGGGTAAGTCTCCAAGAGAGGAACCACGGGTCCCTGAGGAGTTGTAGTTGTGTAGTAAAGACCGCCAAATCTCAGTCACGTGGTCCCGGAGTGGTACCAGCCCCCTGGCTGTGGTTGCTTTAGCCGAAATTCATGACAATTCCCCATTACCTGCAATGCCTTTCAAGGGGTCTTGAAGTCGTCAACAATTGCTCATAAGCATCTATTGTTTCTTTAGCAGAAACGTATAGAAAACCATACTGTAGTTTGATTCAAACCCGTTAAACTTTCCTCAAAAGCAATTTTGATCCTGTCATTTGATACTCATTCAGTGTTTGCCTATACGTATATTTGCTTCACCGTTGAGTACACTGTATTTATGCCAAGGTGTCAATTGCACTTCATATACATCACCTGTACATATTTGAGCGTGTTTTTTTTCTTTTGTAATGTTGTCACTTTGCTCTTGTTTTCAGTTGCTGGACGATTTTGTGTATTTGCTGAAAAGCAGCCTTCAGCGAAGGATCTGAAGCTGTGATTAGATAAACACAGTCAAGGATCTTTCTGGCAGAGAGATTTAAGAGTCCAATGTAACTATCATCAAAATTATATCGGATTAGCTTTCACAACCATTCGATCCACACCCCTTGTATTCTGCCATAGCAAGATAATTAACATCATGAAAAATCTTTGGAGTCCAGACTCAACTCTCTCCCTCTCTCTCTCTCTCTCTCTAGGGCCTATATATATATATATATATATATATATACGTATATTATATAAATATATATACGTATATCATATAGGCCTACTCCCTTTGTTCATGTTTGCCTTCCCTTTCTCTCTCTCTCTCTTTCCCTCTCTCTCTATCTCACTTTACCTTGAATCAAATGATTTTGCTTTCATTCTCAACAGAATCTTGTGACTACGTAAAGTGTGTGGTATTCTCTGCAGCAGTAGGAAGTGCCCTTACTCTCGTTCTCAGCGTGGTAACCACGTGTTGTGTCAGAAGGTACTTGTCTTTAATAGATCGAATATTAACTACTCAATTCTTGCGTTTATTGCCTCCCAATTAACATTAAGTTTCCTTCAGGTATCCTGCATGTGACATTGATGTAATCATATTTGACATTTAATACCCTTAGAATGCCATGAAGGATACAAATCATTATCATAATGTACGTATGTGTATGTATGTTTGTATATAATTAAATATAGTATAT
This sequence comes from Diadema antillarum, assembly GCF_040938485.1. Classification (NCBI taxonomy): domain Eukaryota; kingdom Metazoa; phylum Echinodermata; class Echinoidea; order Diadematoida; family Diadematidae; genus Diadema; species Diadema antillarum. The sequence goes on along the minus strand of NW_027270890.1, from coordinate 6,353,161 downwards.
ATATATATATATATATATATATATATATGTATATATATATATGTATGTATATATATATATATATATATATATATATATACAATGTATATATATATGTTATTGTTATATTTCCAACCTCACTTCAAAAACTCTAAAGCTATATTCATACTCGTATGCAATATTGAATATTGGACAGAGCATTAAATGTGTTATGTGGAATATACAAATTAAACTTATTTTTTCGAAAGTGAAATTGTCAAGTAGAGTATTATTCGACATTTACGTCACGATCAGTCTGAATGATAAACATCTATTCAAATTCATCATGTCCAAACATTTCAAACTCAGATGGAAGAGACGTCCTGCCAGCCAAACTAATTCTTGGTCAGCGACCTTCCCACCCCACACGGCGGACGCCAACCGTGGTTCAGCGGTTGACTCTCCTTCGACACACAAGACTGCTACTTTGACCTCCCTTGGTCGCATATTCTCACCACGACGCAAAGAAGCCTATGCCCTCCACGATCCCGCCATCAAAGCTAACCCATGTGAGTCCACTGAAATGCAGCAGCATATCTACCAGAGCCAGATCTACGCGACGCCCAATCCAGCTGCGGAGCAAGTTGGCGAGTACGCCACGCTACCAGGATCCTCCTGTCGTGAAGCAGCCCCACACTTATACATGTACGACACTGTGAAGGGGAGTGACTATGAATGCATACTCAGTAATGAGGACGATATTGAGGGTGAAAAATGCGAATCGTATCCCGATTTGAAAGAAATGGAAGAAGAAGAGAGTAACAGCCCTGTTGTCGGTAACGAGAGCTGTGATACTGGCCTCATGAAGGAGGAAAACTTTTTGGAGACGGCATACCTCTAGACGCCTTCGTTCGTTTTCGTCCTTGTTACTCTTTCATGTTGCTTTGTAATGGTTGAATTCAGCCAAACGTTGGCAGTGGACGTCAAATAACCAATCCCATAGTTGGACAGAGACTTACTTTTCCCAGCTGTATGATGAGAAGTGCAGAGCGGCATGCACAGATTAGTGAATGTGCCGCTCCCCCCCCCCCAAAAAAAAAGAAATGGCCAAAGAACCAAATAGGCAATGAGTTTCGAAAGAAAAATCGCCTTCTCGAGACTTTAAAGGTAGCATACTTTCATGAGATACATTCCTAGGCCTGTACTCTCCGCGTAAATCAACTATGTCAAACAAGTACTAATTCGGGCATCCCATTCAGTGTCGAACGCCATCGGCTTGTCAAATCCAAGAAATGCACGAATGTTTTAGGAGCAAACATTCCCTAAACTTGATTTTAAAAAGTACCACATGATACACAAGTTCACGCGTAGATTCTCATTTTGATAGCATTCATGTCAACAAATGTCATTTCATTAAAAAAAAAAAATTCACGTGTCGGCAATTAGGCGTCTTACGAGGTGACAACAATCATCAGGCACTCAATTTCAATATGCGACATTTATCAACATTTTGGTGCAATTTCAATGAAGGATTCACTTTCTCTTCTTCTTTTTTATTTCATTATACTCCATACGGAACTACATGTATGAGTACTCAAAGCAAAGTTTAGGTTTCAACCAAGACTGCTATATCAAACCCTATAATCAAGTTGGTTGCAATGAATGAAGCAGGATCAACCGAACATAGAGAATGGGAGAATTTTCTAACTTTCAAATGTAACATGAGAGAGTTATAAGATCCCTATAGAAAGGTCATTATATGCCTACGCAGGAGTCGTTGAAATTTGCACGGTTGTAGAATACTGTTTCCAAACATCGGGTATTAAAGTCGGACGATCGTAACCCGTAATGGTACGTAAACTCCCGAACGAACGAAGTCTGTGCATGCCAGACTGCGGTGCTACATCCATAAACGAGTGGGACAATGCTGCCACTGAGACACGTGTGTGTGTGTGTGTGTGTGTGTACGCATCATACACAAACATTGTGAACACGAGCTGCGGTGATTGGAGGAGAGAGGCCAGAAGACGCGTGTCTCTTTTGGCCTCTCTTCTGCGCATGCGCACTGAGAGTATGCGTCCATTCGGATATATTCGAAATTCGCGTGGCTCGGACAGCCATTTTGGGTCAGGTGATTTTGAGACCCAGTGTTGTTCGCTGACCCATTGAGCCAACGCTATTCTCATTCAGTGTTACGACATTGATACAGAATGGGGGAGTCAGCGTGTTGCGCTTGTCTCCGTGCCGCACAAACCACTCGCCACGATTGTCAGGATTTAAATCGTACGGTAGTAAACCTCAGTTTTTTTTTTTTGGGTGTGTTTTTTTTTACTTTCTAAAGAAAATAAATAGAAATGAAAGTAAAGTAAGTACATTTTGTTTCATTTAAAACCTTAAAAGTGTTTGTTGTATTCTTTATTTCTTAGTATCAGATCTCTCCATTCGGCTTTTCCTTTGTATTAATGTATTTATTACAGTGATTAAAAGCTTTTAGCAGTTAAATTAGCATGCTATTAGTGGCCCAAGTTGCAGCAGGAGGTCGATATATTCTTCTGAATAGAGTTGTAGTGTGAGTGTATTTGTGTTTTTGAAAATGTGCCTGGCGTTTATAAGAATACCATGGACACCATGAAAACCTTCCTCTCCTACTCAATCCCGTTACATTATTTGTCATAGATATTAGATTTATGTGATTTATTAATATTTATTTATTTATACACCCACCATAGAATGATCTGACCGGTCATCTGCGCACACACAAACCTCGTGATTCCAAATTATAACAAATTACCTAAGCCCTGCTACCCATGTAACTAATCATCTAATTTAGGTTTATAGCTGCATAATTGTTCCATGACAGCATCTCACTGCAAACTTGTCAATAGCAGGAAAGATATTGATTATATTTGATGTTCAGATTTTCGCTTTGGATAACTGACAAGTTTCTCACTTTAAAACATTCAAGAGTGTTGTTGCCTTTTAAAGACATATGTGTACATTTTGAACCAGGAAAGATTCTAATAGTTTTGTCGTAATTGTTTTTCAAGTTGTTACTTACCATCCATGCTTCTAAATTTGTAAGCTCCTTGTATAAAACCGTTTCAACAACTCTCATTTTCATACCAGTAGTGACCCATGTCATCAGAGGATGGATGGGCTGGCAGTCAGAAAAAAAGATTATCATTAATATCATGATTAACGCCATTAACAATGTCTTTGTGTGGCAGGAGTTGCGTGAAAATCATTGCCCGGTATTAGAGTGTTCACTAATCATTAGCCTTCTTCTTATTCGTCATTAGGAGCTCCTTTCAGAAACTGAAACAAATTATCTATTGTGTTGGAAGTGTTTTAATGTCCGTGTGAAAAAAAAAGCTAAAGCTTGGCTGATTACTGGAGAGGGTAGAGAGACTGAGAACGTTTACCCAGACAGTTAATAAAACAACTTCCCTTATTTTTTTTCCAATCCCTTTTCAGTCAAAATCCTAGCAAATGTAAAATTAAAATAAACACTATCTTACCATTACTATAAGCCCCCCCCCCCCCCCACACACACACACTATTACACACAGTTTTCTGAAGAGGACACTATATTTATCTTTAAGGACTACTAAAAGGGTAATCGGCACGTGCGTAGGCGTGAATTCCCACTTACAACAGCTGTCAGGTACTTTATTAAATGATAAATTACAATCTTTTCATTTAATAGCCCTCAAGCATCACTTGATTCTTCTGCATAAACTTAACGATGGGGCACATGCAGACTAAACATTGACACATTCTGCTGCGAAGTAGTACATAGCTTGCAGGTCGCGTACAAGGAGTTAGCTTCCTCAGTTTTTGTGACCACACCTTTGACGTTTACATTTTGAATTGTTATACTATGGCAGAAATATGTCTCCTTGCCATTGGTATAGTAACTTTCATGCACATTTTCAGCTTGGGAAGAGTAACTGCATTATCAAGCTGCGAGGACGATCGCGCTTGTTCTGCATGTAAGTATATTTCCGTACAATAACAGAATAATGACTTGTTACAGTTTCCATTTATGTATTTCTCATGCAAAATTGCTTTTCATGTTTTAAAGCTCCGGTAATAATATATCTCGTCACACTCATAATTCGATGACCTTTGTGTTAATACTGTATTAACTATTTCTACGATATCTATGTGTTTGTGTGTATGATTATTGTTGTTGTCATCCTTTAATCAATAATGAATTATTGCGATAACTGCATGATTTTGTGTGTTAATTGAGGTATATATGATCGTATATGATTGTTCCGGTTACGTGATGGAAATGTACAAAATTCTACAATCAAGCTATATCGCTGCAAATTAATTTTTGATAAACCCTTTTACATTACTACTACATCATTATAATATTCATCAACACAGTATCTGCCTGCACAGTCAATTTTTCACATTCTTTCCGCTGCAAGATAAAATTGTTTACGTGGCACCATCACCCTCGACCAATAATTTACCTATTTATGATAGTAATGTATTTCGCTTTATCCCTCTATAAATTCCAACAACGTTTTACGATCAGAAATTTCCATTAGTAATTATAAAGGTTAATGTAATCATTCCCCTGGACTGCCCTTTGCAATCCAGAGCTTATTCAAAATTTTTCGGCAAAAGTTCAGTGGCCATTTTTGTCTAGAATTTTTCCTGCATAAACGATTAAACATTATGGAGATTTAAAGCAACCTAGTGGAAATGCATACGAAGGACCCAGGAGTTTTTTATTATAAGGTTGCTGAATATTAAACGTTCGTCACGTCTTTACTGGGTCAACTTAAATGTTTAAATACAATATACAATAAAAATCTCCCACAAATATTTGATCAAATCTTTTGTCGCAACGATGCGGTACACAATTATCCTACTGGACGTTCCAGTGAATATCATTTACCATTACTACGAGAAATTCTCACTCAAAATACATTCGTTTTCACTGGCGCCAGGTTCTGGAACAGCTTTGACAACACTCTAAAAGATGCTCTGACTTTTCCTTCTTTTAAATCAAAACTGAAAAAACAAAACTTTTGTCATCCTCGCAAAAACAAACAAAAAGTTACAGATGATTTTTTTTTTATATTTTCATATAGATAAACAAATAAAGAAATAAATGACAAGTATTTTCTAATGTATTTAGAGTTTGTGTTTTATTATTAGGCAAATTTGTAGAGAATTTCAAGTTCTTACTCATGCCTTGGTGACTTAATTTCAAACATCTGAAAATTGATACAAATTGTTATACATATTTTTTTTCATTTTTATTTGAATATATATGTACATGTGTGTGTGTGTGTCTGCCCGTCTGTGTATCTGCCCACTCCCCCCCCCCCCCCGCCTCTCTCTCTCTCTCTCTCTCTCTCTCTCTGTAATGTTGACATTTATGACATTTTCCGCTAAAGCAGGGAAGGGTGAAATGTAGGTATTAACCCCATAGAATTATATATATACTTATATATATATATTTCTTTTCTTTTTTCGTTTTTGCAGATTTTTACTGCATCGGTTGTTACCAAGAGGAATCCGTATGGAACGATTACAGCCTCGGTTTTAGCTTTGTCACCCTTAGCGTCGATAATTGCACTACGCTTTGCCGAGAAAGGGGGTATCCCTTCGCCGGAATCTCAAACGGTACGGTCTGTACGTGTGGATGTGAATTAAAGTGTTTTAATCGCGGCCGTCAGTTGAATTCAACGAACTGTGGAATACCTTGTCCAGGAGATCCTGAACGCCGGTGCGGAGGATGGGGGAAGGCCTTGGTCTATATAAGTGAGCCTTGTCTAGAAAGAAAAGTTGGTTATATTGACATGGAGCAGGTTATTCTGATTCAGTCAGCTCTAGTGGTGTTTTTTTTTTCCAGAGCTAAAGTTAAACCTACGAAAACAATAATTAGATAAGGCTCACGAGCCACATCAACACGTTTTACATCGCAACGCTATATCACATTCCTATATTAAAGTATTGTGTCAATATCAAATACCTGAAGGTACAGCAAAGATAAATTTGGACTATATTTGTTTTTCTTTTAATTTCAGCCAGTAGAGGTGAAATTGTATAGAGAAATAGTTATTGTCCAAAGAGATGATACTTTTCTGTGCGTAAAAAATTAATGATCCAAGGTTTCAGATTGATCTTCAAAAATAGCATACTGTTGTTTCTTCAACACTTGTTCATGTGACGATAGTCACAGGATGTCCATCATAAACGCGTAAATTAGCTGTTGTTGTATTTTGCTAATTGCTCTGCAGAAACCTTTCATTTTGTTTCGTTTCGTTTCACATTTTCTCTATTTTCACTACTTGAGTAAAAGAATTAGCAAAAAGGCACATATTCAATGCCGACATGCACTATTGTGTACATCATAATATCATAGAGTCAAATTGTGAATGAAGAAGCAAAGGCCATGGAAATGTATAGGGTGCTCCCCGAGGATTGCAAGCAGAAATGTAACAGTTATTTGTCTAGGGTCAAGACGAAAAAAAAAAAAACATTCACAACAGACAGACTTTTTCTAGCACATTTTAACAACTGAAATACCTTTTTATACCTAGACAGTAACCACTGAACACTGGAAATTTATCATGAAAATACCTTTCAATATTGAAAGCTTTACCTTTCACAATTACCACTGACGATTTTTGTAAGGGATAATTTAATCGAGTGCATGAGCTAAAAATCTAAGTGAAAACGAACTTTACAATTTTGAATAATAATGAATACGATTACATGTATATTTACTTAGTTTACAGTATTTTTATATTCAGGCTTAAAATACGCACATGTTTTATTCACATTAGATGAAAGTTTGCTGAAAACCATTTCCTTTCTAAACGCATTTTATTATTGAATGTTGCACAAAAGGCAATTCCGTCATTGATACACACGAATTGGTATCATCTGTAAACGACAATGGCATGGAGTAACCTATTTGCAAAACTGCAGCCCCCGAACTGATCGCAATGCTGCACATTTTCCTCAAAATAAAAAGAAGCTTTTCAATCATTTTAAACAGTTAAAATGCTCGAAGTCATTAAAGAGTCGCTTGAGTTTACGCATGCATTCCTAACAGGTCATAGAAATCTATCGTCATAATATTCTACAGCTACTTCCCCTCAACCTTCGACTACCCGTGCCTGTTACGCCTATAATCAGACCATTCTCTCTGGTAAGTGTCTTCAGTATTAAAGGAAAAGTTCACCTTCATAGACATGAGGGTTGAGTGAATGCTGTAAAATAGGTTTTCCCGGTCAATTTCATACTTTTGTCACTCAAATTCATTAATGTGCATTCAAATTCACGCAGCGCACGCACGCGAAAATATTGGGGCATTCAAATTCAGAATCCGAGCGATCAATTTCATTTATGAGCGTTCTATTTCGTTTTCGTGAAGTCAAATTCACGATTGGGCATTCAATTTCAAAATGCGAGCACCGACATTCCTACTCGTGCATTCAAATTCATACGATAGTCACGTGATAGTCCCAATGAGCTTGTTTGGAGCGTTCAAATTCATTTTTAGGTGATCAAGTTCCTACTTCGTGCAATCAATTTAACGAGGAAAATGGAGGAGACTTTTAAGAAAGGAAAAAGGGCCAACACAACCAATGAATGCTTGCATATAGTGTAATTAGGATTGTTTACATGTTCTGCATTGTTCTCTGTTCATGTATTCTTTGTTTTTCATCTCAATAAATTTCAAAATGCAATGTCCAATCAGCAGTGCATCCAAACAACACAACGACTAGTAATCATATTTCTTGATGATACTGCATGCTGACAACGCCCCAACACCAACCATATTATAATGACAATTCATCAATTTAAGACAAACTGACACACAATGATCTCACATAGTCCCGCAAAATTAAATCAATAAGACAGCAATACACAACAGACAACACGTATAAGATGCTCATGTATCAGTTTCAATATAGTCGAAATTGTTTTTTTTTTCCCCTCGAAAGTGTCAACCAACTCTCCGATTATGCTCGTCTGTAGGCCTATACAGTGCCTAATTTCTGTTTGTTTGTTTAATTTTCTATCAAAGAAGATGGCTGGATAACCCATATTCAGCTGCAAAAGCTGGTCTTCCATATGGGGTCCAGTTAGATGTTTTGCTCTTTGCGATGAATAAATGAAGTGGGGTGAATACGTGCATGAGTTGTGACTCTTTTACACGTGTGACCTCCATTTTATGTCCAATCCCAGGGAAATGTGCCTGTATATTCCTATTTGCTAAGCGCGAGTTCAAAATTGTCAATTAACAGGTGGATCTCTACTGCAAAATAAATAATCATCATAAATCCCAATATATTCAAAGCCAAGTGAGAAAAACATGCATACACGGCCCCAAACTAACTAAATTCAGGAATTCTTTTAAATTGAATGCAGTTATTTGGAACATGGTTGCCTATTTACGAATTTGAATGACCGACGAGATTCCGTCGCCAGCTTGACATGAATTTGATTGCTCTTTGATGAAATGCGTGCTCCTCTCTTAAATTTGAATGCTCCGATTTTGAATTTGAATGTTCTGATAGTGAATTTGAATGCTCCGAGAGTGAATTTGAATGCTCGGATAGTGAATTCGAATGACCGAATTTTTAATTTAATTGCTGATTCAGTGCTGCGAGTGTGGAACGCGTGAAATCGAATGCTCGGAATAGGAACTTGAATGACAGAAGTATGAAATTTACCGGGAAAACCTATATCAACAGAACACAGCAGTAAGAGTTTGAGGAAAATTGGACAATTCTGTCAAAAGTTATGAATTTTTGAAGTTTCTGGTCAGTCACGGCTGGATGAGAAGACTACTGTAGCTTGCGATGTCACATGTGTACAACAATATGAAGGAAGTATAAGAAAATTCCACATTTTTTCACTTTTTTTCGAATAACAAAAGAACACTCGACTTCTCTCTTTCATAAGTGAAGGGGACTACTATTACCCTTAACATACATTAGTAACAAGCCGAAGAAATGTGCACTTTATTCAAAAAGTAAAGTTTTGTGAAATTCTCTTTTTATTTCCTTATATCGTTCTAAGCATCTGACATCATACACTACAATAGTCATCTCATCCAACAGTTATTGCGCAGATACTTTAGAAATTCACAATTTTTGAACGGATTATCGGATTTCCCTCAAACTTTCACTGATGTGTTCTACTAGTCCCCTAATATTGTTGCATTCACTCAATTCACATGTATGTGAAGGTGGACTTGTCCTTAAAAGGGGTAAGACTCCAAGAGAGGGACGACGGGTTTCTGATGAGGAGTTGTAGTTGTGTATAGACCACCAACTCTCAGTCACATGGTCCCTGAGTGCATGGTTCCAGCCCCCTGGCTGTGGTTTCTTAGCTGAAATTCAAGGCAACTCCGCAAGCCCACACAATCCTTTATAAGAGTCATACTGCCATCGGTTGCTTGCTTGTAATAGGCATTTATTTCTTCTTTAGTGGAAACGTAGGAAAACCATAACAAAAGACAATGCAAAATGAAAGGGTTGGATCAAAAAAGTAGAGGGGGAAGATCTGGGATCTTGAAGTAACTATTTTTTTTTTCAAATTGCAGGTCATTAACATTGAAGGAAAGAATAAAGGCCATGAAATGATTTGCAATGTTTCGTCATTTCCACATTTATGAAGAAGCTTTTTTTTCAATCATTTACACGTATAGGTTAGATACACAAATGTGGGCAAATATTACTTTTCAGATCTGCAAATGAATCACGCCAATAATATCAACCTTTGCATTTTTTTTTTTTTTTTTTTTTGGGGGGGGGGGGTCTTTTTGTGGAGGGGTTGGGGTGGTCGTTTAGCGCCCTGTTTTTTCTCTCTTTTTTTCGTTATTGATATGTCCTGATTATCTATGCTTATAACATTCTACAGTAACTTCCACGAAACCTTCGGCGACCGGTGCTAGTGACAAGACGACTGACGATGGTACGTGTCTATAGTATAGTATGAAAGGTGAAAGTTTCTAACCGAGGGACGGGTCCCTGTGGAATAGTTTTGGGTCGGTGTGTAAATCCATCCACTCTCATTCACGATGTCGCGGTATGGTTCCAGACCCCTGGCTGTGGAGTCTTTAGCCGAAATTCAAGGCACGTCCTTTTTGCACACAATCCTCTACAGGGGCCATACAGTGTAGTAAATGTAGTTATGTGAATTGCGATTAATTGGTTGATGTATGATTGTTTGCCCTTCAATTCACGGATGCAAATGCGTACAAGACTCAATCTATAGAAGGCTTTATTCAGAGTCATTTTGATTATTGCTGTCCAGTCCTGAAGGACCTAGAATGTATTGGTTAAACAAAATGAGCTCAAATAATGATTTCACTGTATAAACAAGGAATCTTTTGAAATCATTAAAATTCGTCTGGATTTTGGCATACATTGCTTCCATGTCATAATAATCTATGCTGATGACATTTACAAGTACTTCTTCAAAACTTTCGACGACCGATGCTTATAATCAGTTTCTGTAGTATGAAATAAAGTTTCTTACAAAGGGACCGGTCCCTATTAGTAGTTCCAGCCCCCTGGCTGTGGTGGTTTTGCCTAAATTCAAGGCATATCATTTCCCACACAATCCTTTCAAGGGGTCTTAAAGTCGTCAACATGATTACTCAAAACCATATATTGTTTACTTAGCAGAAACGCATAAAACCATACTGTAGTTTATAGAATTAAACCCTTTAAATTTTTCTCGAAAGCCATTTGCGCCTGCCATTTCATACTCATTTAGAGGTTGCCTGTGTATTTGCTTCACCGTAACGGTTGGCTCCTGTTCTTATGCGAAGATGTCAATTTCATTGTAAATACATATTTGAACCTGGTTTGTGTGTGTGTGTGTGGGGGGGGGGGGTGGTGTAATGTCACTTTCTACTTGTTTTAGGTGCTCCACAATTATGTGCATTTCACGGCCTTGCTGAAAAGCAGCCTTCATCAGTGGGGGATCTTTTGCCATGATTGAATTAATACAGTCAAAGATATTTCTCACAATGATATTTAAGAGTCCGATAACCTATCATCAAAATGTCGGCTTAATTTTGACAATTACTGTATACGATCCACAGTCATGTCATTCATCAGCAAGGTAACATAACGAAAAGAATGTTTGGAGTCCAAACTCAACTCTCTCTCTCTCTCTCTCTCTCTCTCTCTCCCTCTCTCTCTCTCTATATGTATAATTATGTATATATTCTCTCTCTCTCTATATATATATATATATATATATATATATACTCCCTTTTTCATCTTTGTCTTCCCTTCCTCTCTCTCTCTCTCTCTTTCACTCTCTCTCTATCGCTCTTTCTTTTATCAATTGTTTTCGCTTTCATTCTCAACAGAATCTTGCGACTACGTATATTATGTGGTATTATCTGCAGCATTAGGAAGTGGTCTAACTATAGTTGTCAGCGTGGTGACAACGTGTTGTGTTAGAAGGTAATTATCTTTATAGATCAAATATTTACCATTCAATCCTTGCGTTTTCTTCCAATTAAAATCAGTTTTTTCATGTATTCCGCATGTGTCATTGATATAATCATATTCGCCATCTAGTATCCTAAGAATTCGTGACTGATGATCATGTATAATATAGGTCATATTATTGAAGAGGATTGTCGCAAAACGAGCTAACTCCATTTTTGTTAAATTGAGATATTTGTGATTAAAGCTGCTAAAAACCTAAGAAAATGATGATAAAATAATAAGAAAATACAGGACATTTTAAATTATAACTTCTAGAATATTCCTTGTTATGTTAAAGTGCGGTATTACTGGGGAGGTTTGATTGTGTTCTATCTGATGCTGGACTTTAACTTTGAAATGTTTAAAATTGGCGATTTTTCCAATTTTGCAATAAAGCTCTTCATATATTTAAATAAAAAAAATACCATAATTATCATATTTTTAACCTCACATCCAGAACTGTACAGCTATGGGCTTCTTTTAATTATTTGTCGGCACGATTGAATATTACTCTGCATTGATTGTTATCTTACAAATTAAACTTATTCATTCGGAAGTGACGTTGTCAGGTTAAGTATTGAGGTTTTAATTTCATTCAATTTGTTTCCGTCAAACAATGATGAAATTTGTAAGATCGCAAATGTCGGTTTGTAATTTAACAAACATGTCTAAAAAAGGAACCACCGGACTGAAACCTGTCATCTACTGCTTTGCGGTCAGTAACACTACCACCAGGCCATCCCCTGTACTTATACCCCCGTCACACTAGAGGCTGAATGAGCCGGAATGCCGTTGGAATGAAAATTCCTCCTGCATTCCTGCATATTCGAAGTGCATTCTAAAAATTCTGACGACATTCTGAGTGCGTTCCAAACATTCGGGTCCATTCTTGTGGCCAGCCCGAATGTTTCACCAATGCTTAAAACATTCGAAGTGGAGAAATATCGATTTTTATTCGAAGGGTATTCTAACTGGATTCCGATTGCATTCTAAATATTCCTATGGCATTCTAAATATTCCGACGGCATTCTAACAGCATTTGAAACAATCTGATCTCATTTGAGGAAGAATCGGAACGGTGTTGCACCTCAAATTCTGTCAAAATATCTCAAAATGCTCAAATGCTAATACAATTACCCCCAGTTAAATACTGGTTAGTGAAAAGGTTAGAGTAAAGATAAGAGTTTGGGTTAGAGTTAGGATTAGGTTCAGGATTAGGAGTAGGGTTAGGGTCACGGGGAGGGTCTGGGGTAATTGTCCAGGGGGTAACCGGCCTAGACACTCTCTTTTAAGGGGGTCTTGCTGGAGGACAGCAATCTATAGTAAAGCAATATGGTCCAAGGATAATCGGGTTGAGACTGGTGAAAATCACCATTTTATACGCTATCGGAGACCATTCCGGCGCATTCTTGACACACACGGGATATTCGTGTTGCATTCTAAGTACATTCTAAGTGTATTCTAATTTTTCGGGCTGCATTCTGTTTGAATTCGTGAACATTCAAAGTATATTTGGTAGCCATTCCTGGAAAGTTCTGACCGCATTTGATATGAGTTTGTACTGCATGCGAGACGTTTTCCGACCATCAGACATCGGGCAGCAATCGAACCGCGCTCGTGCGGCATTCGAAGTGCTTTCTAAAGATTCTGACAGCATTCTTACAGTATTCTGAATATTCCTACAGCGTTCCAGGTACATTCGAGCAGCATTCGAGAGCTAATTCATTCGGAATGGGCAAGAATGATTCGAGAAGGAATTGAAGTGCATTCCAAGTATTCGAACAACATTCGCTACAATCTGTTCTTGATAATCGATTTCTCTTGCAAGTATAGTGTTATTCGATATTTACGTCACAACCAGTATGAATGATTACAATATATTCACATTCATCATGTCCAAAATAATTTCAATCTCAGATGGAAGAGACGTCGTGCCAGCCAAACTAATTCTGGGTCAGCGACCTTCCCACCTCACACGACGGACGTCAACAGTAGTGTCGCTGACTCTCCTTCGACACGCAATACTGCTACTTTGAAATCCCTTGGTCGCATATTTTCACCACGACGCAAAGGAGCCAATGCCCTCCACAATCACGCCATCGAAGGTAACCCAGGTGAGTATCCTGCAGTGCAGCCTATCTACCAGAGCCAGATCTACGCGGCGCCCAATCCAGCTGCAAAGCAAGTCGGGACATACGTCGTGCTACCAGGAGCCTCCTCTAGTGAAGCAGCCCCACACTTATACGAGGCTGTGAAGGAAAGTGACTATGAATGTGTACTCAATCATCTAAAAAATGAGGGCAATATCAAGGGTGAGAAAGTCAAACGGTATCCAAATCTGAAAGAAACAGAAGAAGAAAAGAACCCTGACGTTGACAACAAGATCCTTGGCTTTGGGTACGTGATGGAGGATAACTTTTTCGAGACGACATACCTCTAGATGCCTTCGTTTGTTTTTTCTTTCTATTCGCTGTTGCTGTTTAAATGAATTCAGCTGTTAACCGGCCGTGAATAGGTAATAACCAGGCCAAATAGACAGAAACTAGTCATCTTTAAAAGAAGAGTAAATTGATATGCACTGAACACTAAAATGGACCAAGAATTACTTTATTTATTATCACTTGCGTACTTTTGAATAATAGTACACTTTCGCCGAGATTTTGAAGGTTAACGCGCTTTCGGGAATGAAGAATATCAGACAAGTAATAATGTGTAGGCGCTCCATAACCGTACCATTGGTTTATCTAATCCAATAAATACCAGAGAAATCTCATGTATTTTATACGAATCATTCAGAGGCGATCAATTCCCTTAACTGGAAGGAAAAATAAGGAAGAACCACCATTGAAATTGTTTCAAATGCACTCAAGCCAACAAAAGGACATTTTGATTTAAATATTAGAAATAATTACGTGCCAGCGGTTAGGCGTCTTATGAGATGACGACAGTTGCACTTATAATGATACAATTTTGATGGAGGCATCACTTTCTTCTTTTATTAACATTAATCTCTACGTAAGTATAAGTACTCTAAGCATAGCGTAGATTCCAATCAACATTGGAAGTTGGTTGCAATAAGAAAAAATAATAATGAAGCAGAAAAACATCCAGAATGGGAAAGTTTTGAAACAAATGAGAGCTGTGAGGTCCCTGAAGGTCGTATTGCACTCGTCATTTTCTTTTCTTTTTTTTTTTTAATGAAATGAAAAGAGAAGAAAATGAAAGTAAAGGAAGTACATTTTGTTTCATTAGAACCGAGAAGAGAGATTATTGCAAGTATTGTCCGATCTCCCCATCCAGGACTTTTTTTAATCTTGTCAAAGGTATGGATGTTACAGTACATGGGTCAGCTACTCACAAGGGCTCTTTCCTTTCTTGCTGCTTCCCCTACCAATGGCATTGTCTTTGTATGTAGTCATACCCGGTCCGCCAAATTATTTCTGATTGTATGCTGTATGATTTATGAATTGTTCTTTATTCGTATCTCATCTTGTACCTCCATGTTTTATTGTATGCTCTGTATATTTTCAATGCTTGTTGCAAAATAAGCTAAACTGAAACTGAAACTGAAACTTTTATTGTTTTGATGTAACTTTTGAGTTTTTAGCAATTAAACTGGAGCACTGTGTACTAAGTTGAAAGATAAAGTTAATTCGATTCGTTCTTCTGAATAGGGTTGTAGTGATAATGTTTTGAAACAATGTTTGCCTATTATTGCGATATTAGTTGCGATGGTGATGTGTTGTCATGAGTCGGGATAATGGAGCGTCTGACAGAGCAAAAGAAAAAGCAAAACTTAAACTTTGGCTGCTTCACATTTATACATACTTAGTATATTAGGTATCTGCACACACACGCCCCAAGACGCGGTCACCCATGATCTATATATATCTCACTAAAGGGACTGTTTCTGGCATGAAATATCCCAACTCCAAGAATATATGTCTGCTATATCTTGTAATTGTGATGATATTGCAAGATTATGGCTGAAAAAACAAAATATGATAAGAGCTTTGCCAATGCAAAAGTCTTCATTATCATTATTGTTATTGTTATTCTTAAAAACTATTATTGATATCATTACCATTATTATCATCATTATTAATGCGAATAGGTAGATACATAAGATTCATATCATAAACGTTACAAACATGAAAAAGTAGAGTAAATATTTCATTTCATTTCATTTCATTTCATTCATTTATTTATGCACGGCACATACTTCCGCAGGTCCGTGCGGATAAAAATACAACATAGATATACATTTTATACAGAAATGAAAAAAGAAACCAAACAAACAAAAAACAAAACTCATACATAAAAACAAAACAAAAACAAAACATATAGAAAAAACACAATAACATGTTGATGAAACTGCGGCACACATTTCGACAATTGTACAATTATACAAGTACATCGCCGTAGTTTAAAATGAAAGAGACGAAAACAAATGAGAGTTCAGGAGAGAGAGAGAGAATGAGGGAGACAGACAGAAAGAGAAACAGAGAGAGAGAGAGAGCGGAGAGATAGGGAGAGAGAAGCCCATACAAAGGGGGGAAACTGAAAAAGTTGTCAATTAACAGTTTCGGTCAAGTGCGTTTTTAAAGCTTACAAACGTTGGTTTTTGTTTCAATTCCAATGGTAACTTATTCCAATGCATTGATCCAGAATATGTCAAACTTTTATGTTTGAAACAAGTCTTAATCAAAGGTAACACAAAATTTAACGATGAATTCCTTACGTTATAGCTGAAAACTTTAAATTGAAACATATCAAGCAAATATTTCGGACAAAACTTGTGTGCAATTTTATACATAATTTGTAGAGTATGTTCATGTCGCCTCTTATCCAGTTTATCGATGGGTAGTGCTGTGTATAATAAGTCAGTTGGGAACGTAGCTTGTACGTTCAGTACTGCACGCAGTGATCTATTTTGAAGAATTTGGAGTCTTTGAATATGAGATTTCTTTATATTCCTCGATACAACATCACAATAATCTTATTTACTTTGAATAATTGATTTATAAAACAAAAGGGCAATATCATTAGAAATAAAAGACCGAATTCGTTTCAACAAGTACAAATTTTTCACTGTACTTTTACACAAATAATCAATATGTTCATTCCAGTCAAGTGATTGGTCAACATAAACGCCAAGATATTTACAACAAGAAACCTGTTTAATTATTGTGTTGTTAATTACTATACACAAATGGGATCAACAAAAAGATGGAGTTTAGGAATTCAGTCCGTGAGTCCGGCATTCACTGGAGAGGTTGTTGTGGAGAACGTCAGATACTAACAGGTGTTGTTGGTGCAGACTCAGAATTCTTTTGGTATGGAGGGTAGGTCTACTAGCCCTGTACATGGCCTGCACTCTGAAATGTTGAGAATCCCCCGTCGGAATGGAAGGGATGGGACTAAGGTACTTACTGCAGCCATGAAGAGAGATCCTCCTTCTCAGACATCTGCAAGTGTTCACCCAAGAATCGAGTCATATTTGCTGAAAGGCGCACTCAAAAGTTTTCCTGGAAGTACTCTGTGGTATTATTGATATGTTGCTTTTTAACTATTACATATGGATACACTGTACTGTACATGTAACACGAAAATAAAGAGGAATAAATGGGTCAGGGCACACATAAGTAAAGACGTTACATTTTGCCCGTAGGCATGTATTGCGAATCCACACATGCTGTGTCTAATTTTAAGCATCATTGAATACATCAAATTTATAGACATCAAGTATACAAATTGAATTTCAAAAATTATTCCGTAAACATGACTATACACTGTAAAAACATTGGTGTTAGATTTAACACCATGGGTGTTAAATCTAACACCGATCAAACTTCAATAGAGGACCACACCCACAGGTGTAGAAAATGCGCTGTGATCGTGTTGAAAAGTGTTCACCTGACACTTCGTGGTGTTATTTTGACACTGTACTGGTGTTAACCCTATAAAGCCCAAGGGGAGGGGGGGCACATTGTGCCCCCCTACCAGATTTTCATTTGCCACTCCTTCGCCCTTTATCCGATTTCAACCAAATTTGGTGACTTTTCCTAAGATCTTATTGCGAACATTTTGATATATAATTTAGCTATATTTGATGTTGCTGGTTGCCATGGTAACCATAAACTGACAACCATGTCTGTCAGATTTTGCATCTTTTTTCTGTTCCCATTTTATTTAACAGCATTACAGTGGATGACATGGGTGTTTCTTGGCTGAAATTTGTTGAAGGAGCAAAATTTGAAGTAATTATGGTCCTGGAAAGTTTTTTCTTATTATTTCCTTTGTTTTTATGAGACAAAGGCATAAAACAATAGATATAATAGAGATAATTGAAAAAAATAATATTTTCTAAAGATTGCCCTTCTATTTTGTGTTATTTTGATTCCCTCACCCAAGTTATGCCTCTAATATCATAAGTTTATCATATTATCAATTTGCAATCTTGAAATTCCACTATCATGCAAATATGAAGTGTCATAACTATACATGTACCCATCCGAAACATTTCATCTCAGGTCTCATAATGTATTATTATGTTGACATGAATAGCGCCCCCATGTGGTGACCTTGAGAAATTTCAACTTTAACAAATCATAAAGTTCCACTTGCTTATCATTTGTGACAAATATGAATATGATTGGTCTATAATAAGACATATATAATGGGGATGAAGAAATTCTACAGAAAAATCATGTTTTTATCATATTTCCTATGTATTTCTTTATATTTTGGAAAATAGCGCCCTTCATGAGTGACCTTGAGAAAATTCAAATTTACGGTCATGTAGATAATGAGTTACTCTACCCTTGTGCCAAATATGACGATGATACATCAAATAATAAAAAAGTTATATAGGGGGGGCACAATGTGCCCCCCCCCCCCCTTGGGCATGCGAGGGATCAAAATAGCTTGGGCTTAATAGGGTTAATTAAAAAATGACACCATATGGTGTTGATTTGATATTTGTTGGTGTTAATATCAATGGTTTAACACCCGTCCAGCTTCAATAAGAGACCACATCAGCTGGTGTTACTGTGGTGTACATTTATTTTCACATTTTTTTTTTCAAAAATCTAGTATTCTAATGTAAAATTCTTGATCGTCTTGTTTAAATTAAAAATCAACAAGAAGTGCAGTTACTAAGAAACTCTTCAAAAAACAGTTTTATATTTGGAAATGACACCCGGTGGTGTTAATTTAACACCATAAATGAGCACCGAAAATTTAACACCAGCTAGGTGTTCACTATTCAACACCGGACTTTTTGCAGTGTACTCCATTTAAACCGCAAATCAGTACTATTTGATTAAAAAGCATGCAAATAACATGAATAAGATCCACAGTTTCAATTAAAAAATGAATAGATAAGGTTTCATTTTAAACACAAATGAATGAGTCCACGGAGCACTATGAAAGAGTTGATTAGTTATTCATTAAAATTAATTGTAAATCATTTAGAAAAAATAATGCTCGGACTGATATGATTATTTCAAACCAAGGCATTCAACTCCTACACACACACACACACACACACACACACACACATACACACATACACACATACACACGCACTCTCTCTCTCAAAAAAAAATGTTCAGGGAAAATCAAGCAAAGTTGTCTATATTAAATGGAAGATTATAACATCAATTAATTGATTAACAAAAGATATAAATCTAACAACATCACCCCTCAATAGACGACCAACTTGTGTAAATACTATAAGTCAGCCGAAATTATTGACCATAATGTTCACAAAATGATAACACAACCTCCTCCCTGTAAGGCATCCTGATAACAGAGTGATACTTTTGATCACCTATCGCAATCTGATCCATATCCAGAGGAAAAACATAACAGTAAGAAGCTAAATACATTCAGGAAAGTTACAAAAGAAAACCTCGCTACCCTCAGCGTTGACCTGGCACACACAGGTCATTAAGAGTGTATGAAGACAATGACCTGGAGAGGGCGTACAGCATGTTTACTGAAATATTCATTAATCTTTTTTATATGCATTTACCCACGAGAGAATAGAGAATACCAAGAACCAAGAAATCAGAAAAACCATGCTCTACAAGTGAACTTTTAAAGCTTATCAAAAAGAAAAATGAATACTGCCAGACATAATGATATCAATTTCCCCTTAATCCAACTATGTCTGGTATTAAACAAAAAAAGATACGTGACAAAGTTAATTTTTGTTTACGCAGATCAAATAAGGGATTTCATTTAAAGAAGTTTGACTCAATCAAAAGCGGTTCAAGAGAGCGGTTCTAGAGACAGGGAAATTAAGCAATACTACTTCGGGGGAAAGAAAAGAATACCACCAATAAAGAATATACTAAAGGACGAAAGTCATCTGTTTCAGTGTTGAATTATTTTCCTTGGAATTTTGTCACGAGATGTAGTCCCTTCTCATCAACCTTGGGCATTGGATACATAGTATTTTGCTTCGTTGACATAAAGATACTTTTCTCTGAAGGATGGAGAGTAGAGAGTAGCGGAGAATCCGCTACGCTGATGGTAATCAGTAATTGAGAGAAGAAGGCGCTTTCTAAAGAATAGTCGCTCTGCCAGACCCACACTGTAAAAACATCAGTGTTAGATTTAACACCATGGGTGTTAAATCTAACACCGATCAAGTGTTAATAGAGGACCACACCCACAGGTGTAGAAAATGCACTGTGATGGTGTTGAAAAGTGTTCACCTGACACTTCGTGGTGTTAATTTGACACTGTACCCGGTGATATTTTGACACTGTACTGGTGTTAATTCAAAAATGACACCACATGGTGTTGATTTGATATTTGCTGGTGTTAATATCAATGGTTTAACAACCCGTCCAGCTTCAATAAGAGACCACACCAGCTGGTGTTACTGTGGTGTGAATTTATTTACACATTTTTTTTTCAAAAATCTAGTATTTTAATGTAAAATTCTTGATCGTCTTGTTTAAATTAAAAATCAACAAGAAGTGCAGTTACTAAGAAACTCTTCAAAAAACAGTTTTATATTTGGAAATGACACCCGGAGGTATTAATTTAACACCATAAATGAGCACCGAAAATTTAACACCAGCTCGGTGTTCACTATTTAACACCGGACTTTTTGCAGTGCACGAAAGTGAGACGACGGAGAAATACAGACAGGAAAAGATAGAAAGAGAGTGGTCAGTGCAATGAAAGCATTCGTTCCCCTTGCTTAATTTTTGAATTAATGAGCGTTGGGAGTAGCAAACAGTAACTGTCATGATAATGCTTTCTTTTACCAATTCACTTTTCCACTTTCAAGTTATATATTTATTTAGATATGGTTGAATACTTTAAACCGACGTACAATTGCTAATATTCGCCCTTTATGACACTCTTTCTCTTAGAACACATCAGGATGATCTAAGAAACTAGATCCCTTCATGTCATCTCAAGCCTGATAAATTTCCTGTCAGGAAATGTATGGTTTGATTTACTTTTTGAAAGCGTAAAATCACGGTAAAAACGCTATTTTCACAATAATTTTTGTTTTTGAAACCAATGATGTGCCTTTTTTATGGTACGTGGCATCTAATATCTGACCGTGTTCTGGATTTCACATATCATGGGTAAGTACCACAAAATTAAAAGAACTTCATGAGCACGTATAAAATTACAGAAAACAATTAATGAAATATCAAAGCCCTAGATAGGCGAACGTCCGTGATGCTTTTATTTCTATCGTTGCTGTAAATTCTACTTTGGTGTCCAACCTGTAATATATACGGAAATTTGGTGTTCCACCTATTGTACATATCCTTCAAAAAATGTACGTCTGCTTGTAATGCTGGCTGTACATGGAACGTAACATTCTTTTATACAAGATTATACTTATAGTTGCTAAAATTTGAAATATCCGGAAGTAAATATGGACTTATGGCTTCTCATTACTCGGGCCATCTCACACCTAGCCACAGCCAGCGGTAAGGCTCCACTTAACCAATTGCTTAGAAGTAATTCCTCACATGTAATGCTTGCTGTACCTACAGAAGTCACTCTATTTGTTATATGTATATAAAAAACACTACTGCGACTATTCATTATTGGAATGATATAGAACCAACACAAGAAATAGAGTTAACTGGCGGAAACGAGCATTGGTATACCTACGACTTTCAAGCGACGGCATCATTATACTTGAATAAGGTTAGTTAATTAAGGTAAGAACAAAAAACAAAAATGAAAACAAAAAACGAAGAACAGGTGCCTGAGCACTAACTAGTCTTCGAATTGGAACCCTTATTTCTTTTTCGGATTAAGAAAACGTTTGGTAAAGCGATCTTTATTTCTTTTCCACATTAACGATCCTTTTGAACTACAAAACTTATTATATTATTTTCCGGATTATCAAACCTTCGGAATAAAGAAGCTTCTTTGATTTTTTAATTAATGAGCTTTGTGAGTAATTGTAATTGTGACAATAATGCTTACTTTTACCAATTCACGTTTCTAATTTCAAGTTATATATATATATATATATATATATATATATATATATATATCGTCGCTGGGGCGACGAGACCTCGTATCTACAAAATGTCAAATGTTCAGAGGAGCCAAAAAACATGGCGGCCAAAGCACTGTGGCGAATGGGATTGCCTTTCCTTTGACATGCCGTGGTGGCTTCATTTTTGGAGTAAGACAGTTGGGATTTGGACAAGACATCAGTACACCCATTATTTGACCATTAATCCAAAAAAATCATTTTCACCAAAATTGCGACGATATGTAACGCTATTTTGGGGCACAGGGGGAATTCCATAATTTGTCAACGTTTTTTATGATAATTTGGTAATTAGGGAGAATTATATAAAAATGACGAAAACAAACATTTTAATGAAACAATTGATCCCATAATAATATTGATAAATGAAAACTAGTAGACCATCTAAACTTTACTGTATAACCAAAGGATATTATTTCCTTTGTTGTATATGATTAATATTGCTTCATAGATTTCTTGTTTATTTTTTTTAATTAACAATTGCCCTTAGTGCATTAAAATGCGTCCAGATGGGAGTCCGCCCGGGTATAATACCATGGATTGTAAGCTTTCTCTCTGCACGTCAGCAATGTGTGCGCTACAGAGGATCTTTGTCCGACTGGGCATCTCTCAATGCAGGTGTCCCCCAAGGAACACGTTTGGGCCCTATCATATTCCTTGCTATGATAAATGACGCAAAGCCTCTACTACCTATTCGGTCCTACAAGTATGTTGATGATTATGACGCTGGTGGAATGCCGCTCTGGGAATGACCAATCTGAGATGCAAGCGGCTGTCTCGTATTTGGCAAATTGGTCGGATGCTAACATTATGAAATTAAACCCTATGAAATGCACGACAATGGAAGTTAACTTCATGAGAAACATGCCACCATTGCTACCTGTATTACTAGGAAATCATCAGCTCGAGTCTGTTAAAACCATCAAACTTCTCGGAATTCTCATCCAAAGCGACCTCAAATGGGAGTCCCATATTAATGACATGTTGAAACGTGCCAGTAGGCAGCTCCATATGCTGAAGTGCCATTGTTTACCATCCCGCGATATGTTTACCATCTATGAAGGTTACATTCGCCCAGTGCTTGAATATGGAACCCCGGTGTGGCACAGCGGTATTACGCAAAAGCAATGTGAAACCATCGAAAATATACAAAAAAGAGCCCTCCGCATCATCTTCGGTTGCCAGTAAAGTACTTACTGTGATATGCTCGCTCAGTTAGGCATGATCACCCTGCAATAAAGGAGAAAGATGTTGTGTTTGAACTTCATACAAAAAAAAAACCCTGAACAATACTGATCAATTTAAGAGCTATTTACCTCAGAAACCAAGAAATGAAAGACTTTTAAGACATTCTCAAAAAATACCTGATTTTTTCTGTAGAACAAACAGAATGAAGAATAGCCCCCTTCCTTTTTTTAATACGTATGTACAATATTCGATAGAATATGTGATTTATGGAATGTCACTCTCACTCCTGGCCAGCTCCAGCCTCTTTATCTATTTCATTCAGCCTCTACAGAGAAGAAAGCCCACACCACTTTGCACACTGAAAAACAAACCCCGACCATACACATAACATGTACGCAAAAAAAGACAAAAAAGTAAATCAAATTGGGCTAATGCCTCTTAGAAAATAACGGACGCCATACTAATGCCGAATAGGGGAGTTTATATGCCAGAATCGATGTATATGTAGATATCACCCCCCCCCATTTTTTTTTAATGTACCGCTCGTAGAGGACATTAGCAAAAATAGTATACCAACTGCCATTTTAGTTCCATTGTGTAAGGCCTGTTTGATTATTGGCCCTCCATTCATTCATGCATTCGTTTATTTCTGATTCTATCTCAATTTTTCGTTTCACCCGTCAGAATTTTTTAGTTTTAAGCAGACTTTCTGATTTCAGTTCGATTGCCACATTATGTTCCTCTGAAGCTTTGTATTTTGAACAATTTTATCATGAATTATTATATGAATTTAGTGTTTTGTATAATGATAGTATATTTTTGATGAATGTAATACCTGACTTTTGATTGAGGTTTTGTAATAGACAGTAAATGGTAGTTTACTTGTTATGATGAAAAATATGTCTGATTATGATGATGATACTTTAAGGAAATAAGAAGAGGTTGAAGGAGGAAAAGTGAAGAAGAGGATGGTAAAGTTTATAAGGAGGGGAAAGAGAAGAAGAAGACAGTGAGTAGATTAAAAAAAAATTGTGTTTAGTCATGTGATTTGTATGAACAATAGAGATTATTTATGAACATGAGATATCAACTGACATTGTTTCCATATGGCAAGGTCTAAAAATTTTTTTCAAGTGTGTTGATATGATTTCTATTTCTTGTTTTTTATATATCTATTTGACAGAGAGGAATGTAATCGATGTTATTAATATTGAAAGTCGTAACGCCCACGCATTCTGTGTTTTATTAATTTTGCAGGCACGCCGAAACTTTCTCTCTTCGATAAAACATTCAACTTTGCTAAAAACCACATGTTAATTCACCTCTGTTAAGGTGTTTTCTTTTTCTCTCTCTCCCTCTCTTTGAAATGATCATGGACCCTCCTTTCATTCATTTATTTCTGATTTTACTTCAATTTTTTCTCACCTGCCAGAATTGTTTAGTCTTAAGCAGACTTTCTAGCTCAGTTTAATGGCCATATTATGTTCCTCTGTTCTATGTCATGTGAAATATGAAGTTTTGTAATTTATTGATGTGAATTCCAGTGTTTTGTATAACAAATTGCAATAGTATATTTTGATGAATATGATATTGATTGATATTTTGTTATAGAGAGTAAATGGTATTTTATTTTTTATGATGAAAAATATGTATGATTATGGTAAGGATAATTTCAGGGAATAAGAAGAGGTTGAACGAGGGAAAGAGAAGAAGAGGATGGTAAAGTTTATAAGGAGGGGCAAAAGAGAAAATGAAGAAAAAGAAGATGAGTAGATAAAAAGAAATTTGATTTTTTAGCAAGGTTATTTGTTTAAACAATAGAGATTATTTATGGCAATAAGAACAGAGATGTGAATAATTGTAATTCTATTATGGCAGATATCCTTCAGATATTTCTCAGAAGGAGATGGATTCCTGGAAGTCGTAAATGACTGTAAAGGAAGGGCACCTTTACGACTTGCTGCTACCAAAGGTTATTTTACGGAACGAGAAGTGGATCTGTCTTGTTTCTCCGATTTTAAGGTTAGTCATAGTTACTAAGCGAAGATATAGAAAACAAATGATATTGACACATTGAGATACTATAAAGGTTATATGATTTGATTCAAATCAGAACAATTATGAAGACATTTCTACCTTCATTTAAAAGGATGTAGCAGAAGCTGCTTGCTTGAATTTCTGCGTACATATAGCGTGATGTTTTTTTTTTCCAATATTTCCTCGTAAGCTAGAATAGAAGTAAAAATAAATATGCAATAATATAATCATAGTGAAGTTTACATGACATAATCATGTGCTGTAGTCATTTGGCCTAATACCATTTGATTTAATCTCAGATAGTCTAATGCCAATGAGGCTAGACCCATTTGATGTACTATATTAATTTGGTCTAGTGGCCATTTGGTCTTATCCTCACTTCGTCCATTGCTAGTTAATTATTTTGCTACTGGTCATTTTGTGTAATGCCTATAATGGTCTTATCTCCATCACGTCTACGAAGATTCTTTTTCCTATTTCGCATTATAATAGCATTATAATACATATATTCATATACGCGCCAGAACCTTGTACATAATCCTATACTATGTAACTTTATGCTACATAGTATAGTATAGTATAGTATAGTATAGTATAGTATACTCTGTCGTGAATGGTAGAAGACAAACAACTAAATTAGACCGAAAAAACAGAACAAATTGTGCATTACACTCAAATAATTGTCATGAGCGCCAGCGCATCTTTTATTCAATGACTCGGGGAAAGCTTAAAGATAATATAAAGTTTTGGTACTTCAAAAGTTTCCCTGAATTTCCTTGTCTTAGTTTTTGTTTCGGGTTAAAGTACCTTTCATATAACTAACACTGTGAGACTTACTCGCCCCAACGTGCTCTCATGTCTTAGTAATCATGCAATTAACCGCGACCAGCAGCCCCATACGCATAGCGTAACGGGGCTGCGCATTGTAGCATTCAGGATCACGACAGACGTAGTATCGCGGGTAAATATCAACTTAAAATCCAAAAATGTCTTCAATTTGAAGACTCACCAATTGAGTTGAAGTATTGAAAACAGGCTTCGGACAACGTTTGGTTCTGCCAATAGTCCCTTTCTGTTCGAATTGATGACTGAATGTGACTCGGTCGAGAGGACCTTGGGAGAGCTACGCTGAATTGACGGTCAGCGCAAATTTCAAATCCATGAACGGATAAGATGTCTATGTGCGCATGCGCTGGCCGTCGATTCAGTGTAGCTCTCCCAAGGTCTTCTCGACCGAGTCACATTCAGTCATCAATTCGAACAGAAAGGGACTATTGGCAGAACCAAACGTTGCCCGAAGCCTGTTTTTATTATTGACCCATTTATCTTCTTCGTATGTGTACCAATGTAGGCCCGCTGCTTCAATAATTGAGCCTGGAGCTGTTATGATACTTCAAACTATTCAAACTGCCCCAGAGTATCTAGGACTGGAAATATGAATGGTTCCATCGCACAGCCATTATTCTGTTTGAAGAAGGCACTGTTGTGCACAAAGCAACTTGCTGACAGCACAGCTTTAACATTTGCAAATATGATCAGGGTTCAGTTTGGTCTTTCGATGATGCACTGGTACACCCAAAAGACAGAATCCATATTATACACAAACGAAACAGTGTAATATGCAGGATTCGGGGTGTCAAGGGAAACGCTGTAAGGACTGTTAACCCGTTCCGTACGGGAACCTGGTAGCCTGTACATTAAGTCTATGGGCATTTCAGAATTTAGTATGGAACGGGTTAAGACCAAACAGCCTCTCCACAAACGCCTTTACTAGCACAGCAGATCCCGGTCAACGGGGAACGAATCTTTCATATTCGATCACCCTGAACAGCATGGTACACCGTTCTGAGGACAAAGAAACTGACATCCTTGACATCCTTGAGTCCGTGAAGATGTGTGTTTTCCTTGCGAACACTTAGAATTCTTCCCTTAAAGAGAAAGGGAATTCTGACAGAAGCTTTCACCTTTCACCAACATACAATTTCGTAATCGGGAAAATTCCCGAAGTGACTGGGAAAAGTCGTGAAACTGTTATCTCCTTGATGTTCACAAGTCCATGCAGTTGAACAAATTACGGGAAAAAATACATGTTTTTAAGATTCTACCTGCATGAATCGAAATCTACATTGATATTATTATCAGTTTTGAAGTAAAAACAATGTTGTCTCTCGGCGTTAATCATAATTGAACTAAGACTTCCAATAATTCGTCTTGTTTGTAGTTTTTTTTTTCTCTCGTCACATTAGTCGTCATGCTTATCATTGAACCTCAATATTTCATTATTTTCGCAATGAAAATGATAACCGACAAGATAAGATTTGAGGCAAAGTCTTAAACGAAGGCAACACAATATTATCTAGAACCTTGCAACGCGGAATCCTCTGCAATGAGCGTCCCCGTGCTCAACAACGATAACGTTGTCATGGAAACAGAAGATGATACTCCGCCAGAAACAGAAGATGAGACTCCGCCTAAAGATCCATGCTGGTCTGTATTGTAATCAGCTGGAGTAACAGGCTGTGTGTGTAATGTAACAGGAGCCGTAATAGCTTGAGAAGTGGAAAGAATGTCGGTGTAATGGGACTGCTCGGAGTCGAGGGCGGTGTACATAGGACTTGTGTGAGAGGCAGGCGACATATCTGTGGTTCTTGAAACAACACATAAAAAAAGATATAGTACAATCGAGAGCGTTTGCACACACACACACATCATACTGTCATACATCAAGACTGATAAACGAACTCAGCTATACACGCATATATAACATAATGTTGATTTGAATGTACTTCCAAGCCATTTGCATTATGTGGTGCCGACAAAATGGGGGCCAACCAAGACTTACACGGTGTCACAGAGTGTCTGCTCACACGAATGTTGTCAATTCCGATGCTTGGGTTCCACTTCTTTTTGACAGCAATGAGTGATATCTGGCGGGAGTAAAAAAAAATGGAGGGAGGTGGTCTAAACAGCCTGAATAACCGTTAATGATAGCAACTTCCGTGGTAGCAAACATTCGTAATCAAGAGTGGTTGGCTGATGATCTGGCAGTAGCCCTTCTCAAAGGAACTCATCGCTGTATGTGTAGTGATTGCAAAAGAACAAAGACCTTGTGGTCAAGTGAATAGAGAGCCACAAGAGGACCACAGATCTCTACCGAGACTTATCAAATTGAAAACATTGAAAGAAAGAAAGAAAAACACACACACAAAAAAAAAAACAGTCAAGTAGCGTTTGATAGTAAAAATCATACTAGTCACTCGAGCACCGTCGCCGTCCGAAGTCCAATAAGTTATTAAGTGACCGAATTATTCAATAGTGGTGGTGTGCCGGTTTAAGTTTTGGTACCTCAAAAGTTTCCCTGAATTTCCTTGTCTTAGTTTGTGTTTCAGGTTAAAGTACCTTTCAAAGCAAAGCAAAACAAAACTAAATCAACCTAAACCAAAACTCACATTCAACGTAAGATACGTTGTATATCCAAATCGTCATGAAGCTTGGCAAACATAGATTTAAGAACACATCAAATCAGGGCTATGCCTAAGTGATGTTAGTGGTGTAATGGAGTGATATAATTTTGTACATTGACGGTTGACCATAAGTGAACATAATAGTGACCGTGCATCACAAAACCAACAAAAGGTCGCCAGACATAGATTTTTAGTTAAGGGCAGATTCTGAAAGAGCAGATTCTAAGCTTTAAAATGATGTATAAGTCCTTTTAAATGGACTCTCCTAAGTTATCTAAATATTGGAAAGAAAGCACACACTCTGGAAAGGTGTGAATTGAGAAAAGAGGCTCTGAAGTAGAGCGCTTTTTGAATCTTTCCAAACCTTGCTGGCTGTGCGATGAATGGGACCAAAAAACAGGGTGTAAACCACCACAGCAACAACAATGAGGGGATTATCAGATTAAGCTGAAATTAAGCATGTTCTATTTATTAACATGATTATTCTGTCCATAATAAATGCCAACTTTTAAGGCAGTAGCACTATCTATTCAAAAGTTACTAGAGTTGAAAGTGAAGGGTGTGCAAAGGATCTTAAAGAAATGAAAAGGGACCACTAAAGACGTATCTAATCGCACTTCTTTACAAAAAGAAGGGTTGTATAAACACTGCTGAAAACATACTTTCCAATTCGTTTGATGACCCCAAACTTAAGAATAATGTAGACAAAGAAAAGCTCTTTCAGAAAGTATGAACAACTAAAGATTGACTTGGTTGACCTGTTTCACCTTTTTGAGGTTCTCACGCAGAATCGAGGGCTGCGACTTTATGTTCGGTTTTTTTTTTGTTTTTTTTTTTATGCACGGTCACATTTGGTATGTTTTGTAACTTTACTTAATAGTAATAGTAGTTACAGGAGTAGTGGTAGTAACCGGGGAGTATTAGAGGTAGTAGTAGTAGTTTGAATTGTAGTTATTGTTGCAGTTGAAGCTGTATATAGTAGTAGAGTAGTAGTCCGACAGCCTAATATGTCATGGCACTCCGCGTATTTGTATTTCAGTGTCTTTCAAATTATTCACATACATGTAAGTATCCGGACTTTCAGCTATAGATCGCAGCCTGTTTGGCCTACCTTCAAGAATATTCAATCTCTAATTTTTGTTGTATTTTGCTATATACTCCTAATTTGTTTGCAGTTCGTTATTAAGTAACGGTGGATAGGGCCTTTGGTGTGCTTATTATGCGCTAACCTATTTTTTCTGTCATGTATTGTGGAGAAAATATTTGAAGTGAAGGTTGTTGCATTGTAGATGTTGATGTTATTTTAATATTTGAAACCAACACCACCTCCAGAGCCCGATAACAATTCATTAATTATCAATCTATAAAATTTGAGATTATATAAATGGGCTAATGATGACTAATCTATAAAATTTGAAGTTGTTTGATATGGACTAATCAATTGATGTTTTGATTTCTTTCATCTCATGAAGTTGTGTTTCTATCCCTTGACGGCATCATGACAACCTAACAAAGCAACATAATTCATATACTCTGTAAGATATGTATGACGTCAGAAGCGAGGGCTGATACTGGTTTAGTGAGTTTGCAGGTTGAGGGCGCTGTATTTTTACTGCCAGCAGTCACAGGTCGTTGAGATGACTTGACATCTTGATTCCAGCTGCAATTTCTTACAGTTTTGAAAAAGGCCCAATGTCGTAAGTAGCCAGATGATGCAAATTATAAGAATTGAAACATTCCGGAATTGATTTATCAAAGTACTACAAAAATACAACGTATATGAGTGTGAAATTTGTGTCAGAAAATGAGTCGATGTGTATGGAGATTTTCTTGGTTGACGTACGTTATTGCACACACGTAATATGGTACTAAGTATTGACTGTCTGCTCAAACGAAGCAAGTGGCATACAAATGTGTATTGTGAAGACGTGAATAAGATGTGTATATGTTGTAATGAACGGAGTTACGTATTTTAATTGTTGAGAGGCGTTCAATGAGAGTTTAGCCTAGGTTTAGATAATAGATATAGCAAACGATGTTGTGTAAATTACAGTGTACATGCATAGAGTTGTGATTAGATGTGCATTGTATGCAGAACAGAGTTGTGCAAGAAAGTAGGACAGAGTCAATACAGTGTATGTAGTTCAATTTCATAGACAAACACAATGAAGAGTACAGTTGTCAGTGTACACAGTAATAGGTTTAGTAATTTATTCACATATAGGTGTAGCTCAAGTCATTAGAGACAGTGACTGCTGATGTGTAGGTCTTTAAGGGGCATGCATATGTGTAATAACAAAGCAAAGGTAACGGTGATTTGTTACGGCAAACAATGATTGCAGACACAGTACAGTATAGGTTTCTACAGGACATGCACACGTACACTGTATATGATAATGAAGTAAAGGTATGCATCAGATTAATTCGAACACAGTGGGTATATGAATGTATCCAGATAGCTATAATTATCACTGTATATTAGCAGTGAAAGCACAGTTATTCACTGTTCATGATATTCATTGAGTTTTTGTTCTTCTGTCATTAAATCAAGGTTGAACCTTGTCCCTTGGCAGCTTGCGAGTTGCATGCTGATGGAAGTAAACGTCGACTCGGTGTCAACATATTGGAGTCTTGGTTGGATGTTCTGAGAACTGCAGTGGAGTGAGGTGGATGTGAGCATCTACTAGCCACATACTCAAATGAGGAAGAGAGAGAGAGAGAGAGAGAGAGATTAAAAAAAGAAGAAAGAAACAGACAACTTTCAGGAATTAAGAACCATTACATAGTTGCTGTTTGCCTTTTAAGAATACATCAAAAGAATGAAGAGTGAAACAAATACTTCTTTGCTTTCCCGACCTCTATAGGCTTTTCTTTCCTAAACAATAGTCTTTCAAAGACTATCATACACATGGTGTTATCGCAACCCCTTCTTCCTCGTTAACGTCAACACGAAACCCACCAAACAATACACAAGAAAAGTTCAGATCTTATGTAGGATCTATCATATACACTTAGATATAGAACATACTTCCTGCACTATACACAGAAATCTCCGGATGACATAATTGCGCATCATATAAGGTATCACATGTGTTACTGAACGAGTATACGAATTTACTTTGCCTCTGGAGTTTCTGGTTAAAACTTTGGGCAGAGGTGACTACAAAATAGTATTATTCACAGAGGGGTGCAGTCCTGAAGTGAATAGACTATTTCGAATGTTCGTTAATCCGAAAATGAAACAAGGTTCTTAATTCTAAATGTTCGTTATTAAGCTTTTTTCCTTTTCATTTATAGATTTTTTTTTTTAACCCTTCTTTCTAATTCATGCTTTTAGATTAACGAAGTTCGGAATAATGAACCTAATTTTATTTTCGGATTATAAAAACAAACTTCGGAATAATTCCACAGTTTTTTTTTTTCTTAACGTATTCAGATTTCAGGCCCGAACGAAAACTTCCTTGGCTCTTCGAAAAAAAAATCAAAAGCCAGCGAGGAACTTTCCCCGTTGACTTGTTCGAAGACATCATGATGCAAAACATACCAAGTGGGTCACCATCACCGCCATGCCCAACGACATATCAGCCACTATTTGGCTGGAAAGAACGATATTGTTTGCAAAGGACTAGGAACAACTTATTATTCACCATGCTGATATTACAGTGTAGTGATGATGATGGTGATATTAATGACGGTACTATTACTACTACTATACTACTACTACTAATAATAATGATAATAATAATAATGATAGTTATGATGCTAATAATGATAATTGTTATCATCGCTTTATTGAAAATCAGTACTTGCATTCATATCATAGTAGATATTACTTTTATTTCATTTCGTTATGTTTCCAGCAGAATTTGAATTGTAATTTGTAATCAAAATATGGAGAATGCTCAAGTTATAAGCATCTTTGTGTG
The DNA here is from genome assembly GCF_040938485.1 of Diadema antillarum. Taxonomy (NCBI): domain Eukaryota; kingdom Metazoa; phylum Echinodermata; class Echinoidea; order Diadematoida; family Diadematidae; genus Diadema; species Diadema antillarum. Next base: position 6,320,541 of record NW_027270890.1, on the reverse strand, counting down.
TGTGTGTGTGTGTTTACGCGTGTTTATTTTGTTATATCCTACATTATGCATATGACATTATACGTCATTGCTGTGTAAACACTGTCCCCGTAAAACACATCAAAAAGAAAACATTATCGCCTCTAACAGTCTAAAGTATCCTGTTCAGGATTCATGTGAAAAAAGTAGGACCTACTACTATGGTAGCAAGTTAAAGTAGTCCTTTGAATAAAAAAAAAAAAGATGTGCGATTGCTTCGTCTGAAACTAACAGCAAACTTTTTTCCAAGCAAAACATCTAAACATCTAAACATCCCCCCCCCCCAAAAAAAAAAAAATCGCGCGTGTATGTGTGAGAGAGAGAGAGAGAGAGAGAGAGAGAGAGAGAAAGCACATTATACATGTATACACGTATCAATATTACGATACTAGTAATGTATGAATGAAAATCATAAAATCAATGTATAAAGCTTGCAGAGAACAAGAGCGGCATCTACAGATGCTAGAGCTCACTTCCCTTGTCTAGGTTGGATTACTAACAATGTAATATATTTCTTTAAATACTTCCAGCTACTTACTACAAACAGGCAGAGAGGTAATGTTTGCTCCTCCCCATCTTTATTGAAACTCTCCTTACAGGCCCAATAGTGTAGGCCAAGAACAAAAAATGACTATGGGAACAATGATCAGGCTAACTGCTATGTTTCCATCCACCTACTTCCTTCTTTCTGCCTTGCGTGGGCTGCTTCTTTCAGCATTATGATTCCCACTAAACATTTCCTACTTCTTCACTAGTCTGGATCAGGGAGGTTTGGCTAGCTCTCAAAGTGGATGAAGGCCTAGCTGCTGTGACTACACTCTTGTGCACGATCAAGAATTGTTTGCATTTGAATATCTAGGTTGAAATATGGACGTATGCCTTCTTATTACAATGGTCCTCTTGCACCAAGCCACAGCCGCAGCCAGCGGTAAGGTTCTCTTAACTCTTCTTGTATAGTTCTTTTTCACTTGTGCAGTAGTGTTACAGCGTGTGTTATCGCTGCATATTTAATGTAAAAGGCGCCGTACATTGATTGATTGATCAATTGATTTGAATTTCTGTTCACATTGTAAAAAACAAAACAAAAACAAACGGACATAACTGAATGACAATGACTGTTACCTAACATAAATATTTAGATAACAATAACAAATATAATTTTGTTTTGTCACATACCAAAATAATAGAACGTATATTCTTATAATATATTTTTTCTTGCATCAAATATTAAAAAGTAGTAGTCAAAGAACCAAAGTGAGATTACTTTGGCCCCCGAAAATTAGAGGGAGAGAGAGAGAGAGGATAAGAAATAGAAGGGAATAGATAAGACTATAATTGAAATAAGAGGGGAAAGAAAATATAGAGAGAGGAGATGATATCAAGCAGGAGGATTGAAAATTTCAAACAGAATATCTTTTTTGAGTAAAAATTCATTCTTAAATTGTCTCTTAAAATTAATCAAAGTAAATAAATCTATGTCTTTTAAACTTGTGTCCAATGAATTCCAGAGTTTAGGCCCGGTGTATGTAAAAATATCAATTAGATAACGGTTTATCCAGAGGTAAATGCGATCAATTTGACTGGGGTAATTGTCTTGTTGGGTAATCTTGTTGGGTAAATGTCAACAGAATATTTTCGATAAAAAAATCCGATAATACTAGTGGAAATTAAGTCATTTTCAATGTATGCATGAACTGTCCCAAATGAAAATCTTATAAATCATAAATTGTGATTTTTTTTTTAAACAAACGAGTGGTGCTTGAACAAAAGTGTTATGAATACTACGGAGATTTGTGTGCTTGTGTGTGTGTGTGTGTGAGAGTATGTGAGCGTGTATGTGTGTGTGTGTGTGTGTGTGTGTGTGTGTGTGTGAGTTTGTGTGTGTAATAGATACATTTTATCAATCAGTAGTTTACCCTAAATTAGGCCTACATGTATTTAGTTATTTGCATATTCAAAGGTAAGTATACGTGTTTCCACCAAATTGCAACAGTTTGTACTGCATCATTCATTTTGTGATGTAGTTGATCACTGTTGATGAGGTTCTGAATGTGATAAAAATATCTTAAAATCGTCGGCGAACAAAATAAAAGGAAGCTGTCGTGAAGAATATTGTCACTAAAGTAAATCTCGAACCATATTGGGCCAAGGATCCTTGCAAGGGATGCTAAATCTATATGAAGTAATAAACATTGAAGAGGTGTTTTCATTCATAAACATATTGTTTTCTATCTGTAAGATAGTTCCTGAACCACTCCAAGGCCCTTTCTCTCACCCCATATATAGGGAGACAGCTTTTGTAAGACCATATTATCATGATCAGTAATGTCAAAAGCATGGGGAGGTCAAGGAAAATTCCAAAAGTGTGGCAAGGTTTTATTAATAGTGCTGTAGTTAATTTATTAGGAATGTTAGTACGGCATGTTTTGTGTTATGCTTCCCTCGAAATCCAAACTGATAATCAAAAAAACAAACAACCAACCACAAAACAAATTTTAGTTATTATTATGTAAGGAAATTTGAGATTCCGGTATATACTATATTTTCTAAAGATTTGAGAAAAGCATGTGAACAAGGACATAGGCCGAAAATTACAGACATCGAACTAATCACCCTTTTTGAAATATCTGGACAACTTTAGCTATTTTCAACTTGGTATGATATGGATTTAGCAATTAATCCAAACTATTTTCGATTTTACTATTCCCCTATTCTACTGCTGCTGCTGCTACTACTACTACTACTACTACTATTACAACCATTGTGACTATTACACTTTACTGCTATACTGTATTACTACAACTTCTTCTTCAAATATTAACTTTATCGTCATTTTTTGTTCTCTGAAGAAATGTAGGTAAAGGCAGTACCTCTGTATTTCTTTTTCCTCCATTGAAAGGAGATTGGGCATGCGATTTTGATTCTTCATCGTGTGGCATGACGGACGACGGGGGACGTGGATGTTGGAATCGTACGGGCGTTTATTCCAATGGTATGTGCAACGAGATTAAGTATACTACTTTCAAGGGACATTCTAGACAATAGCTTCACATCAAGTGGTACGTGAATGGATAGTACCACTTATTGATTTGTGCAATTCATTGTCCGAGAGCAGATAAACCAATACTCTGTAAATTCCAAGGTTCGTTAGTACACACTCTTTTTTGATTAATGATAATGGACCATATTCCATTTTCGGATGAACTAACGATCAGAATAATGAACATCACCCAAAACATAAACCTTTTCAGATTTAGAGACACCTTTATCTAATTTGCTACAGCCCCTTAGAAAACATACTTTAGTCTAACATACTATCGTGCAAAGTGACACCATAATGTTGTACATGTATTAACTATGCATTGTTATGATTTTTAATTATCTTTATCATCACCACCATCGCCACCGTCATAATATAATTTGTTTCAGATTTTTTCTACGTTGACGACCATTGTTGGTCTGGTTATAGACAAATGATACAAACCACAATACCACGTGACTTCGACTCGGGACGATGGCAGCTCTCTTTCATATATCAATCAGATGATAACGGATTATTGAGGGTAGTAACTAGCTGTAAGGGAAGTGTACCACTGACCTTTGGTACTATCGGAGATGATGTCATGAGAGCACAACTGGATCTTATTTGTCCCTCCGACTTTAAGGTTAGTCATAATCATGTATATATATATATATTTATATATATATATATATATATATATATGTGACAGTGCACCTCAAAACGAACATAAAGTCGCACACACTGATTTTGCGTGAGGACTGAAAATAAGTGAAATGGGTCAACCTAGCCGAACTTGACTTTTTCATATTTTCTGAAAGAGCGGGTCTTCTTTTACATTATGCTAAAATTTGGTATCATAAAACGGGCAGGAAAGTGTGTTTTTTTAGCAGTTTATCTCGAACATTTTTGGTAGAATAGTGTGATTAGGTGTGTCTTTAGAATCCCTTTTTCATTTCTGAAAAACCTTGTCCACACTCTTCACTTTCAACTCTAATAACTTTTGAAAGGATAGTGCTACTGCTTTGAAAGTTGGCAATAATTATGGAGAGAATGTGTTAATGAGGCATGCTTAATTTCAGTTTAATCTGATAATCCCTTCATTGTTGTTACTCTGGTGGTTTACTTCCTGTCTTTTGTCCCATTCATTGCACAGCCAGTACGGCTTGGTAAAGATTAAGCGCTTGAATAGACACTGTACTTCAGAGCCTCTTTTCTCACTTCACACTTTTCCTGACTTTGTGCTTTCTTTCCAATATTAAGGTATGTTAGGAGAGTCCATTTGATTTGAGTTATACATCATTTTAAAGCTTAAAGTCTGCTCTTTCAGAATATGGTCTTAACTAAAAATTCATGTCTGGCGACTTTTTGTTTGTTTTGAGGTGCAGTGTCACATATATATATATATGGCACCTATAATATATATATATATATATATATATATATATATATATATATATGGGTCAGAATTTTGAACGATGTACAATTGAGCCAAAACAAGGCAAAATTTAAAAAGTAGGAAATTCTCCAAATCATTCATCTTACCTGAAAGAGTATAACTCAAGCTTTAATATGAACCCAATTATACTAGGATTTTCCCGGAGGAACAAGTTTTTATTCACCGCTGAAGTTTACCATGTCCAGAGCAGCGAACGTCCGTGACGAATAGTACTGCACATACATTTGAATACCGTTTAACATAGTTTCCAAAGATCTGATTCAGTTCAAAATCCTAACGAAATATCTTAAGGGACATGTGTACTTGACTGCAGAATATTGAGCTTGTACTCTTAACCTGTACGTAATGGTAGACAACTGATGATTTAACTAAATTCGTAATTTCTGTGGAAATATTGCTCTTTCGCTAAACACTTTCTTAACTTTACGCGCATTTTACAGAAACTCAATGTTTTCACCTCTTATTTCACTATCCCATACTTTAATCCTCACTGCCAAATAATAATATACCTTTGTAAGATGTATCTCATCTGGGCAGTCTCTATAACCCAACAAACATAGCATAGTTTTCATCACGGAGGTTCGCATGTAGCTCATGGACGTTCGGAACAAACAAGATATTGAACAATGCAGCTCTCTTGAGTTGGAAACGCATTCTACTCACAACAAACAGCAATTTCATGTCGAGAACAAACTCCTCTGCAAAATCCTGAATAGATATTACCAATTCTCAATTATATAAGCTTGTTTATCTTCTCATACTGAGGAATCAAAGAAAACTATTTTTCCATCTCTCGTAAATGAACGTACAAACGTACGTGTAATCTCAGTGACGTAGTCCATCCTTGAGAACGAATATATTTATCAAAATTTCGTTATCATGAAGTAAATATTCAGGTCCAAAACTTGTTATATAAAGTCTACAGTGCAAAATTTGCTTTTTATATAACGAACATGGTCACAGCTAAAATTATGACAAAGAATTAATATAGAAAAACAACAGAAATGTGCTCCGTTATAGAAATACGAAGTTTAGCTGGGGAGGGCAAATGAATACGTTAGGAAGAAATCCCTCTGTGTTTGCTCCTTGTGTTACACACTGTTACCGAGGAGAATTTGTGTTATTATATTAGTCAGAAATTATAATAGGTTCGATACTGCGAAGTTTCGTCATAACAAGACACAATAAGTCCGTATAACTTGGATGGATGATCGTGACTTCGATATTATACAATATGGTTTATTATAACAAACCTTTTGTAGCGCGTCATTTCGGAGGCTCGTTATTCATACAGTTTGTCAATACGAAAATTGATAGAGTTCGTATAATTATGAAGCTTTTTTATTCAGTAAATGATAGGAATCTCCGAAGGTTAATCGAAAGGCTTATTAATTGGAACATGAAAAATTATGTTCACTTATCCAAATGTGGAGAAACAAGTTAACAACTAAAATCCTCCAATTTCAAAACCTCATAATAACCGTTTTCACCTAAACGAATATCAGGCCCATTCCACTTTTAGAAGAACGGACCTAAAAATAATGATCCTTAATATATATTTTTCGAAGAACATTTCTAATAACAAACCTCCTGAATTAACTACAATTTTTTTGTTCATTTTGGAATAACAAGCCTTTGGACATCGGAGTAACGAATCTTTGGAAGAGCGAACGTATCAAAGAGCAACCTTAAACCTATTCTTAATCATTACTTTTTTTAACATGTGTTTTCAAAGTAAGCACAAAAGCACAAACAAATTGACGATCTCCCTGTCTCTTAAATGTAAAATGAAAAAAAAAATCTTGGAAAAAATTACAAATGAATATTGCTTTGCATTGATGAGTATAAAACAACACTATGTGATGATAAGCGGAGGATTTGTGTGTTTTCATCAGACAATAATTGTATACTGCATGATTTTTGTTCGCTTGTGACGGCATTTCGATGAATAAAAAACATAAACAAACAAACAAAAACCTCTCCAGAGGAATCTGGTATAACGGGAGTGCACTGGCAATTCTTTTCTCTGTGTGTTGGAGCTCGATCCCTTCTCTGTTTCTCAGTCATTTTCATTCAACTGCTTCCACGTCCTTTTGAAACTTTTCCGTTTCTTATTCAACACATGCTCATTACAGACTTCTTCCGTCATTATCCTGAATGTGATTGCGTAGCACTTTTTGGATTTGTTTTGGTTTGTTTTGTTTTGTTTTTGTTTTCTGTTTGATCGCAGCATGTTCAGGCTATCGAGGGAATGAGAGAAAAATCGTCATGAAGAGAAAAATAAGAAAGAATTAAGGCATTTAATATCATGACAACTACAGCGAACGTCCGTTATGGAGACCAAAACTGGATGTGTTCTGTCTGAGACGGCAGCTACCATACTCAAAAGATAAACACTTAGAGCACCTGTCACTAAAAAGTGGCGCTGATCTTCTTTCTCCTACTCTGTAATCCATTGACTTATTCAACCAACGAACATCCGTGAAAAAAACGTTTTCCGTTTGTTATTACAGGTAAATTGAGTGCTGAACGCTATTCACTTTCGGGTATGAGCGGCTCGGTGATTTGGTAATATTTTCAACTAACATTAATCTTATGCGCAGTGATATATTTGTAATTGTCAGAAATTTCCTTTCTCGGACAGAACGTCCGTGAGCGAAACTTTCAGAATCTGTAACAGTACAAATTGTCTCCAGAACCTCATTAGAAAGAAATTTAAACGCACAGAAATTACAGATTACGCAAAATTCCATTTTCCTATAACTTTGTTTTAAGTGTTTAGCTGTTTTTGTATAATTAGAGGGAAAACAAGCGTAAAATTGTGAGTAAATTTTCAATTGTTTGTTCATCATGATCACATACCGCCTTAAAAATTCTGAAACTACTGCTCTAAACTCATTGTTTACTTTGTAAAACTTTATTTGTCGCTATTCGAGCCAAAAGTTTTAAAGAATACAGGACACTTTCGGGACAAGTTATCCCTATCGGAGGGATTGCATACGTCACGGACGTTCTCTGGAATTATCACGGACGTTCGGTCTACTACTAGGGTCATGTTCCAGGACGGATAACTAATCGGCAGAGAGTACCTAGCCTTCCTAACTCTTTCAAAAATTTGAAAAGGTATTGTCAATGCAAATTATAAGAAATTTGACATCCTTACAACATATGTATTGCTCAGAGGGGGATCAGGAGGTGAATTTTCAGAGAAAATATTAATTATTTGCTTGGTTTTTGGTGAATTGCATGGTCCAAAAACTGCGGACGAACCTCAGTCCGCTCCAAATATGGCATGCAGCTCCTCGGCTAGAGAGCCAAAGGTAAAATGTACCTTCGCCATCAAAGCAAGATGGTGTCCCACTCGAAAACGTTTTAATCATCACGGACGTTCTTTTTTTCTTGGAGGTTCGTCTAAAAATATAATTTCGGTTCCTATTTGACAAAGGATGGACAGAAATTCAAAACAAACATATTATCGTGTTGCTAGATCTTAGTTGATTACGACTCAGAACAATATCGCCAATAACGTTTCATGGGCTACGATCTTTATTAGAAAATAGCGGAAGCACGTCCGTGACGAAAACTGAGTATAATTTTGCATACAAGAATATTACGTCCCATGTACAGCCAGCAGACGTACAATTTTTGAAGGATATGTTCATTAGGTGGAACACCAAATTTTCGTATACGTTACAGTTGGGACAACAAAGTAGAATTTGCAGCAGCGATAGAAATAAAAGCATCACGGACGTTCATCTGTTTAGGACTTTGATATTTTAATTGTTCTCTGTAATTATATACATGCTCATAAAGTTCTTATAATTCTGTGGTACATAACCATGATATGTCAGATCCAGAACATGGTCAGATATTAGATGCCACGTACCATTAAAAATGCACATCATTAGTTTGAAAAACAAAAATTATTGTGAAAATAGCGTTTTTACCGTATTTTTACGCTTTAAGTCCTTGTGAAATGAAAAATATCAGGCAAAAGTCAACCAAACCATATATTTCCTGAAAGGAAATTTACCAATCTTTGAGATGACATGAAAAAAATCTGGTTTCTTAGATCATCCTGGCGTGTTCTAAGGGAAAGAATGTCATAAGGTACGAAAATTGGCAATTGTACATTGTTCAAAATTCTCACCCATTATATATATATATATATATATATATATATATATATATATATATAGTGACTGCACAGAGATTTCCAAGAATTAAAGAAAAACTGTTAATAAAAAAAAAGTTTTATCGCATTGGGAGCATTATATTGTCAGTTTCATCACACACATATACACACATATACACAAACACACACACACACACAAACATTATTTTACATATAATGATGCATACCACACACTTGATAGTCACCACACACCTTCAATTATACGCAGGTCTTCTTCACATCACATGATACACGCACTCAACCTGCTAGAAAGTTTTGTTATAATATTAGGGTAAGTTACACATAGTTCTATTGAATTATTTAAAAATAACAAGAAAACATTCGTACAAGGATACGAAATTATGAATTAGAAGATAAATTCGGGAACTTCTATTTGCAGTCCGTTACGTTCTTTTCAATCTTTATTTACACGTCAGGAGCACAAAAAAAAGAAAAAAAAACAAGAAGGAAATTTCATCGCAATAAAGTAATGACGGGATTCATTTTCATACCTTACAAATTTGCAAGGTTTATTATAAACGAAACATTCGCTTCTAATGCGTGGGGTAAAACACTTCACACAAATTCACAATAGTACCACCAGCTGTTGTACCCGCTTTATGACCCTTATACTGTTTTACCCAAACGCAATGCTTTCAAAGGAATGTTTCCCATGGCAGCCATTTTGCATTTCAACATGGCAGTGTACCTACAGGACAGGAAGCTCTCCTGCATACGCAATTCACTGGAGTGATTGACTTACACATGAGTGCCCCAGCATGCTTAAGTTTACAGTTTAAAGATCTTACAGCAACAAATATGGTTGAAATCCATCTTGAATTTCAAGTGTGGCGGCCGCTACGAATAATCCATTATCATAGAATGTATAGGCCCTATGTGTGTGTGTTTGTACACGATACGTCACCATAAACATTGATATGCCTCAAAATTGCTTATAACCAGAAATATTAGCTGAAAAGCAGCCATTTTGAATGTTTAGATGGCAGCCTCGAAAGTGATCTGTAATTTCAGGTAGGGGAACATGCATCTGAGTGTTCAACATCATGAACCCGGTTTATGCCAGAAATGTGAACTTTCTTTATTGCTACACTGTAAAAACATCGGTGTTAGATTTAACACCATGGGTGTTAAATCTAACACTGATCAAACTTCAATAGAGGACCACAGGTGTAGAAAATGCACTGTGATGGTGTTGAAAAGTGTTCACCTGACACTTCGTGGTGTTAATTTGACACTATACCTGGTGTTTTTTTTTGACACTGTACTGGTGTTAATTCAAAAATGACACCACATGGTGTTGATTTGATATTTGTTGGTGTTAACATCAATGGTTTAACACCCGTCCAGCTTCAATAAGAGACCACACCAGCTGGTGTTACTGTGGTGTAAATTTATTTTCACATTTTTTCAAAAATCTAGTATTTTAATGTAAAATTCTTGATCGTCTTGTTTAAATCAAAAATCAGCAAGAAGTGCAGTTACTAAGAAACTCTTCAAAAAATAGTTTTATATTCGGAAATGACACCCGGAGGTGTTAATTTAACACCATAAATGAGCACCGACAATTTAATACCAGCTCGGTGTTCACTATAACACCGGACTTTTTGCAGTGTAACAACATGTAATATGGGTCAAAAATACATTCTGGTACGGCGGCCATTTTGAATTTGAAGATGGCCACCTATAATATCAAAATTCATTCACAGATTACAAACTTCATAGATCGACCACCATATTATGTTTTACATATTTGCACTATTCTTTGTACGCCTTCTAGCTGGATATCATGTATTTCATTTAATTTTATCATATTTGATGTATATTTTCATCGAGAAATATGAAAATTAATTGAAATTGAAATTGAAATTGAAATTGAAAATGAACTGTCGTTTCAGAAAAAGGTATCTTAGAATGTCTGATAGCATACGTATGCTTTTTACGCAAAATTAGAATCTTACACAATGCATACGATATGAGATAGAGGCCCATACATTTGTTATGGTGGCCATTTCGAATTTAAAGATGGCCACCAACGAAAATGATCCATCATTAAAAAAATGTTCATATTGGCATGTCTGACATCATAATCATATTTTTTGCCCCAAATTATACTTTCAATAAAGCTTACTACCTGAAATATGGGTAAAAATATATTTAACTATGGCGGCCATTTTGTACTTCAAGATGGCTGCCTAAAATTGTATTAAAAAATCTATGATATCAGAAAATGGTGTATCAGAATATCTGACATCGTAAACATGCTTTTTGCATCAAATTTGAGCATTTTATGATGCTCATATTATGATAATGGGGTAAAAATAGTTTGCTATGGCGGCCATTTTGAGATTCAAAATGGCGGCTGAAGACGTGGTCGGAAAAAATGGAACCATCGTTTTTTGATTTGTGTTTTTGATTCAGCACCTCCTAATTGACCAAATTTATAACTAAAAAAATCAATTTTGGCACGAAAATCTCACGGGAACCATATATTAAGAGCAGACTGTAATTTTGATGTCTGACGTATTGGTCGGACAAATTTGCTCTCAGCAATTCAGATTCAAGGATTTCGGTGGGTTATAACACCTTGCAATGTCAGGAAAAAAAAATATCCGACCAAAACGCCTCATAAAATACCCCCTGGGTGGTCCTCTTCCAATCACTGCACATCAGCAAGATTTTCTTTGGCAACTTCCACTGATGTAGCATCAGCCTGTTGTTTCAAGTGTTCATTGCTGCCACTATTGATTATTTCTTGAGTCATGTTTATGTTACTCCCTCTAGATTTCATTCATTGCTCTGAGCCTAACAGGGTATCCATTCGTAGCAATAGACGACATCATCGTGAGGAGACATTCTGTTAATACACCATGTAAGTCTTGGTCGAACCTCTTTGTTGACGTATCATACAATGACGAAGAGATACAATGTGCTTGCTTTTTTTTGTTTCCGTCTTGCTCTGTGTTGTACACGTACGCCTATAAGTGCTGGCCTTGGAGTGTCTCACATTTGTGTGTTTCCTTTAAATATGGGTGTATGCCTTTGTTTTACATAGCCACGTGTTTCTCCTCTGCCTCTCAAACAAGCACGACTAATTTTCACATACTTATTTCTCTATTACTCAGTCGTATAGTAATACGACTGCATCACGATCGGACGCGTTTGAACTCTGCTCCATATTTCATCGTTTCCGTGAGTGTTAACTCTGAGATATGCATCGATAAAGGACTCAAAAGTCATTTCTCCGCTTCTGTTGACTTACACTGACGGTAATATTGATATATTTTTCACTCTAATACTGTCGGAATATATACTTTGTTTGAGTGATTTCTATATCTCAAAACCCCGGCAGCGCACCCGACGAAATCGTCTTAGTCCTATGTACTTCGATTATAATGGTTTCAACTGCAACGACACAATGAGGTCGAAACGGGGACAGACTGAGGACGCTGCCGCCAGCGACCTTGCAAGAGATATTCTTGAAAAGGTGTCTAAGGGAATTGAAGACAATCGTCAACTTCTTGACACTCTCATTAGTAAAGTAAAAAACTCATTTATTGAGGAAATCACCACCGTAATTACGCGGAAAGTAACTGACAACATCAAAGAGCGGTTTGAGTTTCATCTAGCAGAGAGAGATGACAAGATCGAGAAGCTCGAGAAGGAGATAGACAGAATGAAAGAAAAACAGGATGAAGCTGAGCAATATTCCAGGCGAAATTGTTTGCGTATTCATGGGACTGAAGAAAAAGACAACGAAAGCACGGATACACTCGTCAGGAATCTGTGTTCTGACAAGCTGGATGTTAAGCTTGGGGGAAATGACGTCGACAGATCCCACCGACTGGGAGCCGAGAAGTGGAAAGTAAGAGGTATAACTGTGAAATTCGCGAACTATGCAGTGCGTGATCGCATATACCAGTCCCGGAAGAAGCTGAGGAATGTAGAAGGAGTCTCGATTTTAATTCAGGAGAGCTTGACTGAGAGGGGACCTCCTCTGGGAAATCAAATCAAACTACAAACAAGTAGTGAAACACATATTGACACAAGATGACCGAATTCATGTACGTACACAAGATGACCGACGTCTTACCTTCGTGTCCAAAACTGATCTCAAAAAGTTAAGAACTCCTAACAGGGGCTGAAAGGAAACGTCTCTTTGTCATGTTTTGTATAGAGCTGGTGCCGTATTTTTAAAAGATTGCCCGCCCACGACCAGATGGTCTCCTTGTGTGATCTGTCAAATGCCATTCCTGTACAAGCATGTCTTCGAATGCAATTACGATACTGAGCTCATTAGCTCAGAGGGCTTGAACGTCCATTTGTATAGCAAGTACTTTGGCTCTTCTTTTGTATTTGAGTTCTACACATGAATAGCATTTTCCTCTCTACTTAAGTCTATAATCGATTTGTTACCATGTCTTGTCCTGCTTACAGTGTGGTCCTAATGACCTGCGTGTTTTAGTATGACTTGACCAGTTTATGCAATCGTGGCTGTTTATTTCTTCTTGGCATCTTTTAATAGGTCTTGACCTGTTCGCAGTTCCGCTGTTCTGTCATGTATTGACCTGTGTAGAGTCATTTTCCTTCTTTTTCCTGTTTCTTTAACTGTTTTTATAGCCATCGTTCAGTCCTACCTCGCAGTCTTTCTCAAGTTTTCATGTTATATGCTGCGTCAAATAACTTGTGATGTGTTGGGTTGTTTTAGAAAATGGACGCAATTTCAGACGTATGCATTCACCAGTTTTGATATATTGCTTATTTGAGTCAGATAACTTCATTCGTATAATATATCGACACTTCATGGAACAGGTGATTTTAGAGTTTGTATCATGCATATTATTCAGATAGAGCATTAATTTTTGCAACTTTTATGTCAATTAAGTAGGGTGCTAGGAGGCTTCATGGTGAACCACGTATTCTTTCTTGAGTATGTGAGTGGCCGTGGAAAGGGCCTACCAAATCCCGACGTTTCGGCAAGCATGTTCTCGCCCTTCTCATTCCCTTGAGAACGGTGAGAACACGCTTGTCGAAACGTCGGGATTGGGTAGGCACTTTTCAGGGCCACTCACATACTGCAGAAAGAATACGTGGTGCACGGTGAAGCCTTCTAACACCCAACGTTCTACCACCACGGAAGCCTTCAAAGATTTCGTCAATTAAGTAGTTTCTTTGCTATTTTTTTTTTCTTTTTTTTTTGACGTATTTTTTTCTTTTATCCACGTTCGTCTTGAATTTGTACTGGCATTTATGGTCGCACAATATCCTTGTGTCTTGTGTAATCATGCTGTAAAAGGGAAAAAAGGTCTTCTTTGCACATCATGTGATCAGTGGGTTCATTTTTCTTGTAGTAATGTATCAATAGATTTGTACAATGATATATCTCATCAGTTTATTGGATGGGAATGTCCTCGGTGTATTATGCAACATCTACCATTTTTTAATACAGCCATTTGTAATGATAGCCAAATTAATCAATCATGCTGCCCCAATTAGTTAGATACCGATGTTCAAATCCCTACTAAATCAAACCTGGTATATTCACATTTTTCAGGCAAAGGCTTGAAGTTTGTTCAATTGAAAGTTGTAAGTTTTGTCAAACATATTGATGAAATACATTTAATTTTGTGTTATGATGATATACATGTTTTTGCTTTAAATGAAACAAGACTGGATGAGTCAATATACGATTGTGAAATAGATATTCCTCATTACAATATAAACACTAAACAAAAGGTAAGTTCCCCCTAAAACAAACCTCTGTAATTTATGAATCGGGAACCTCTGAGGAAATCTGAATACAGGATCATGTAGCTGTATTTCTCGGCTACCTTTCATGTGAAATTCAGTGGATATCACTTGGTCACGCTTGAGTGAGCATGACTTAAAGTCAAAATGGTCACTTTTTGAAGTTCACAAGCCCAATTTTGCAACTTTGATTTGGTGATATCGGAACAAATTTCAATTTTCCAGGATAAAAAGGCATGCAACGTATAATTTATGTGCTTTTTATCGTACCACGTGACTGGTGAAAATTACCAAAATGGCCGATTTAACATGTTTCTCGTGGTAATTTCTATCAATTGAGATTGAATTCGTGTGTTGAACAGTTTTTACACACAAATCACGTAATTTCACGGTTGAATGAGCACATTAAAAACAAAGAAAAATAACAATTCAAATTGTGCGGTAAGAATTGCGATAATTTTGCGCACTGAAATCAATTGTTTTAATGCTTTTTGTATTGTGTTTAATACCACTGTACATACAGTGATCACCTGACACTTTATTCACGCTTCAATGAGCATGTGGGGCTGGAAAACCCTTTTTTACCGTATATAATAAAAAGATATTCATTGTTTTTTATGTTTTAGTTGAAATGTTGGGAAATTACTCTGATTTCAATTAAAAAATAACATTTCGATAAAAAATGACATTGTGACATGCTTCAGTGAGCACATAAGATGAGCAAAGTGTGCAGGTCAAAACCATTTTCGTGGCTGAAATTCCCATAAGATTTACATTTTGTTGGTTTTGAAGACGTGTTCAGCGGTGTTAGTGGATAGACCCTAAAAAGTGAGTGCAGATGCTCCCCAATCTGTGTTATATTGTCATAACGATCGCATAATAGTCAACCAACATTTTAAGCAACTATCATCACCATCACAATCATCAACACCACATGAACAACAGAGGCCACTACATGTATCTCACCATAATCAATATCTGTCTCCAGACTCTCCATGCATATGTGCAGCACGGGAGGATATTGATGTTGAACAAAAGTGAAATTTGGTGCCATGTCAATGATTAATTGCATTTATTTTCCCTTTGAGTTAATGCATGACTTCATGACGTTACAAAGATCAAGAACTTAATGCCAGAATTAGTATTCAGTAGTGAGAACAAAGGCCCGAATATTTAATTTGCATAATTTCTCATCTCTGCTCCAACAAGGGGATTTCATCAAACTAAAGGCAGACCGATTTCCCCACGAATACTTCAATATTTAATCAAAGGTAGCCATGGATTATAAGGAGGGTTTCCGGCACCATGTACCCTTTGACGTGTAAAATTTTGAAGGAATGCCAAGGATCACTGAGACATTTATATCGGTCCTAAACGCAATAATGAAATGTTTTTCAGTTGATTTTATATGCAGAAGATCAATGCAACACCTGCTGGATGATTTTGATAAGATAAATCATTGTTTCATAATGTGGTCATTCAACCGTAAAATAAACCACATTGCATGCAAAAGCCATTGTTAGCTTTCAAAAGCATAAATTCCTCCTCTTCACATGAACTTACCATGGGGATTATGGCCAAACTGCCAATTTTTCATTATGTAGGGTAAAAAAAAAGGGTCTCCAGCCTCACGTGCTTATTGAAGCGTGACTGAAATGTCAGGTGGTCAGAGATATGCGTTTGGGTATTAGCACAATATAAAAAAGCATCAAACAGTTGATTTCAGTGCCCAAAATCATCGCAATTCTGACTGCAAAATTTAAATTGTTATTTTTCTTTGTTTTTAATGTGCTCATTCAACCGCGTAATTACGTAAATTGTGTGTAAAAACTCTTCAACACACGAATTCAATCTCAATTGATAGAAATTACCTCGAGAAACATGTCAAATCGGCCATTTTGGAAATTTTCACCCCGTGTTCACTCAACCGTGAAATTTTGTGCACAAGTCACATGGTAAGATAAGAAGCACAGAAATTATACGTTGCATGCCTTTTTATCCTGGAAAATTGAAATTTGTTCCAATATCACCAAATCAAAGTTGCAAAATTGGGCTTGTGAACTTCAAAAAGTGACCATTTTGACTTTAAGTCATGCTCACTCAAGCGTGACCAAGTGATATCCACTGAATTTCACATGAAAGGTAGCCGAGAAATACAGCTACATGATCCTGTATTTAGATTTCCTCAACGGTTCCTGATTCATAAAATATAGATGTTTGTTTTAGGGGGAACTTACTTTTTGTTTAGTGTTTAGTTAGAAAAGATCGCAACAGATCCGGAGGTGGGGTATCGTATTATATTCATGAGAGTGTAGAATTCGAAATCATAGAAGACTCTCCTATGTTAGGACTGGAAGCAATTGTTTTTATTATACGTCTTAAAAAGACAAAACCTTTTATAATTGTGAACTGGTATCGGCCTCCAAACTCTAAAAGTAATCTTCTTGACCAATATGAAAATTTATTTTTTTGAATTCACAGAAAGTCTGGAGTGTCACCTCTTTATCATGGGCGATATAAATCTTGACATTCAAAAGGAGGCGAGTGATTGCACTACAAAACGATATAAACGGATATATTCTCTGAATTTTGTTAACACTATTGAATGCACCCGAATCACTAATGAACCTGCATCGCTCATCGATCATATCAATGTTAACGAACAGTATTGGAATGATAAAGTCTTCTGGTGGTATACACAATGGTGTAAGCGACCACTCAATGAGTTATCTTTATAATATCTGGAAAGCCCACCAGATTCAATCAGGCGTAAATTATATCACTACAGATAATCGAGAGGCATTGACATTGAAATGTTTTTGTCTGATCTATCTCAGATGAATTGGGTAAAGGTTGAGGAGGAATATGACATTGATCAAGCTACTGCGAATTTCGAAAAGTTATTGTTTCAATTTGTTAACAAACATATGCCTCTTAAAACTAAAGCCAGGTCACAACTCGCCGTGCGTGCTTTTAGTCCGTACGTTCTTGACGGAGGCCACGGCATTTACGTTTTTCCTAAAAACATGGGGAGGGAGTGACTAGCGCAGGGAGGAAGTACGTCAACGCACGACACTCGCACGGTTGCGCAGGGTGTAAGTACGTGGCCCGCACGCCACGCCTGGCCATGAGGGGTTACGTGCATTGTACGTTGTGCACGTGGTAAGTGAGTTGGACGTGCTTACAACCTACAATCTGCGTGCGATTGCCACGTTCTCTTGTGGAGGTTGTAATTACACGTGCTGCTCACTTGCGGTATCCCTACTCTCTCGCACGCTGTAAGTGCGTGCAAGTGCGATTATTTTTTTTTTCCCGTAAGATGTTAGGGGTAGGCCTAATTATAGGACCACCTTCCGAGGTTCTTCAGATGTATAATCATACGTCTTCTCCATACGTGTACATGGTAGTTTAACCTTCTGTGTGTCATATTCATTACATGTCTATAGATTTATATGTTTTGTTGAAAGAAAATGAGATTGAAATAAATTAAATAAATGAAATATGTGGAATGTGTGCGTATTTGACTTACTGACATAGGGTTAATAGGTTACTTCAGGTATAGGACATAGGTTACATCAGGTATAAAATGGCATTGTATAACATTATTTTGGTTTAAACAGCCTAACACATTGGCACTGGAGGTAAGATTTATATGATTTGCTGTTATGAAGTCTGCCATCTTTATACCCAGTTTCAGAGGTGGGGGCATTTCAGCCATGGAGGCATTTTTTAGCTAGATTTATCAGCATATTACTGGAATAATGAATGTAGGCCTATGATTTTGCAGTTTTCTCTAAGTCTGAAGGTGTCACTTTTGCAATTAAGGCCTTATATAAGGTAATACTGCCATCATAGTAATTTCTTCCTTGCTTAATTTCAAAATATACACATTCTCAATTTCAGAGAATTGTACTGACTTTATCACTGTTCTGCATACACAATGATGGTCAATGCCTTTTAACCACGCTTTTGCAACTCTTCAATGTAACAATTTTTTCAAAACTCCAAAACTTGGTCACTTCATGTACTGACCACTCAGAGCTCAAGATTTCTATAATTATGTTTTGCTTCTTCAAGCAGTTTTTGACTGTGTCTTATGTGCAGCAAAATATGATATATATCGTCATCGCCTGCCATGCAGAAGGTTCCTATAGCATGACATTTTGGTTTGTGACACAATTCGATAGAGTTTTGAAAGTCCTTTCATGTGATAAAAAAAAATCATTTTTCTATGTGTATGCGATTTTTTCTTTTGATCGCATAATCCTTACAGGGCATTTCTGCCCGGTTGGTGAAATAGAACAGTATGAATATATAATTGCCAACATCAGGGCATCTTGGAGACGAAATAATGATACTCGTCCGTCGGCTCGGCTCGTGTACATTGCAGAAATCACTGCACACAACTTGCGTCGTAAGTGCGGAGCAGGTGCTTATTCGGTATGATCTGCGTGCTCTATTGGACAGTTGAACTCAAGGAAGTGCCGAATAAGCACGGACTGCGCACTTATTTCGTGCTCAACTCTCACGTGCTACGTGCGCCGTCCGTCGAGCAAGTAACGGTGGTAAAATTTAAAAGACGCACGGAGTCAGTGCGTTGTACGCACGTTCGCTGTAGAGGGCACGTACGTTGCCCGTACTTATAGGGTGAATCATTAGCCCGAACGCAGCGAAAGTTCCTTGTGTCCTAAAAGTGCTACGGCGTGTCTGCGTGCTCCGAAATCCGTCCTGAGGCGGTACTTACTACGTACGGATCCCCAAATTTTGCCCAAGTTTTTGCAAGTAGACAGCACGCACTTGCAAGTACGGCGAGTTGTGACCACGGCTTAAAAAGCCCTGGTCACAACTCGCCGTGCGTGCTTTTCGTCCGTACGTTCTTGGCGGAGGCCACGGCGTTCACGTTTTTTTCTAAAAACGTGGGGAGGCAGTGACTAGCGCAGGGAGGAAGTACGTCAACGCACAACACTCGCACGGTTGTGCAGGATGTAAGTACGTGGCCCGCACGCCACGCCTGGCAATGAGGGGTTACGTGCATCGTACGTGGTGCACGTGGTAAGTGAGTTGTACGTGCTTACAACTTACAATCTGCGTGGATTGCTACGTTCTCTTGCGGAGGCTGTAATTACACGTGCTGCTCACGTAAGGTATCCCTACTCTGTCGCATATTGTAAGTGCGTGCAAGTGCGATGATTTTTTTTTCTCCCCGTCAGATGCTACTAGGGGTAGGCCTAATTATAGGACCACCTTCCAAGGTTCTTCAGATATATAATCATACTTCTTCTCCATGGATGTATATGGTAGTTTAAGCTTCTGTGTGTCATATTCATTTCATGTTTATAGGTTTTTATATATTCTGTTGAAAGAAATGAGATTGAAATAAATAAACTAAGTGAAATATGTGAAATGTGTGCATATTTGACTCATTGACAGAGAAAGGGTTAATAGGCTATATCAGGTAAAGGAACATAGAGCTGTACAGCTCTATGTATAGCACCTAGGTTACATCACGTATAAAATGGCATTGTATACCTGATGTAGGCTAATAGGCTAATGTCAATATCAGGTATACAATGACATTGTATAACATTATTTGGATTAAAACATCCTAACACATTGGCACTTGAGGTGAGATGCGTATAATTTGCTGTTATTAAGTCTGCCATCTTTATACCCAGTTTCAGAGGTGGTGGCATTTCAGACATGGAGGCATTTTTTAGCTAGATTTATCAGCGTATTAATAGAATAATGAATGTAGGCCTATGAGTTTGCAGTTTCATCTGAGACTAAAGGTGTCACGTTCGTAATTAAGGCCCTATATAAGGTAATACTGTCATAGAAAATTCTTCCTTGCTTAATTTCAAAATATACACATTCTCAATTTCAGAGAATGGTACTGACTTTATCACTGTTCTGCATACACAATGATGATTTATGCCTTTTAACCACGCTTGTGCAGATCTTAAATGTAACATTTTTTTTAACTCCAAAAATCCTGTAACTTCATGCATTGACCATTCAGAGCTCAAGATTTCTATATGTTTTGCTTCTTCAAGAAGTTTTTTACTTTGTCTTATGTGCCACAAAATATGGTACAAGTGTATACAAGTGTGTGTATATACATATATATATATATAGATATATTACTAATCGCCTACCAGGCAGAAGGGTTCTATAACATAATAATTTCGATTTGTGACGCAATTCGAAAGAGTTTTGAAAGCCCTTTCAAGTGATATAACAATCATTTTACTGTGTATGCGATTTTTTTCGATCCTATAATCCTTACAGGGCATTTCTGCCCGGTAGGTGAAATAGAAGAGTATGAATATATAATTGCCATCATCATGACATCTTGGAGACGAAAATGATGATACTCGTCCGTCGGCTCGGTTCGTGTACCTTGCAGAGATCACTGCGCACAACTTACGTTTTAAGTGCGGAGCAGGTGCTTATTCGGCAAGTTCGGTACTGTCTGCGTGCTCTATTGAACAGTTGAACTCAGGGAAGTGTCGAATAAGCACGGGCTGCGCACTTATTACGTGCTCAACACGTACGTGCTACGTGTGCCGTCAGCCGAACAAGTGACGATGGGAAAATTTTAAAAAACGCACGGAGTCAGTGCGTTGTACGCACGTTCGCTGTAGAGTGCACGTACGTTGCCCGCACTTAGGGTGAATCCGTAGCCCGAACGTAGCGAAAGTTCCTCGCGCCCTAAAAGTGCTACGGCGTGTCTGCGTGCTCGAAAATTCGTGCGGAGGCGGTACTTACTACGTACGGATCCCCAAATTTTGCCCACGTTTTTGTAAATAGACAGCACGCAATTGCAACGGCGAGTTGTGACCACGGCTTAAGAGAGTGCGTGCAAATAAATCCCCATGGCTTAATGACTCGATTTTTGATCTCATGAAAAAAAGAGACTTAGCCAAAAGAAAAGCTATCAAGTCCCAAAACGAAAATGAATGGAAAGAGTAGCGTGTTCTGAAAAAAGAAAAAACAAAAACAAAGTAATCACCTTGATAAGAAAATCGAAAAGAAGTTATTATACTGAACACTTGACCAAGGAACAAAACGCCAGTAAGTCTTGGAAAATACTGGCTTCATTATTACCAAAGGAAGGTTCCCATTCCCATCCTCCACCCAGTCGGTGCCAGAGCATAGCAAATCAGTTTAACCACCATTTCGCTAATGTTGCGACTGGACTGATTTCTGATTCATCTGTAAATGAGCCTGGAAATTGTAATTCAATTACTGATATCTGTGCCATAAATTCTTTTAAACTGTGTACTGTTAATGAAGAGGATATTCTAAATGAAATACAATTATTGAAAAATAAGAAATCTGAAGAATTAGATGGTATATCGGTGAATATTTTGAAAATGTCTCAGAATGAAATTGTTATAACCTATAACATATTATACTCACAATAGAGCAATCAGGTTTTCGTCTGAAACATTTTACTTCCACAGCACTGATTAAGGTCACGGATGCGTGGTTAAAAGTCATGGACAAAGGAATGTATACAGGTGCCGTATTTGTCGATCTTCAAAAAGCTTTCGACCGTGTCGATGTAAAATGCCTTCTCAATACAATGAGTAAAATTGGATCAGTAGCACCTCGCTTTAAATGGTTTGAAAAATTATCTTTAGGATCTGAGGATTGTTACTAGTGTAGGGAATTGTATTTCTGAAGAATTACCCATTGGGCATGGGGTGCCTCAAGGATCTTTCTCAGATCCCTTTGCTATTCATTTTTATTAACGATTTACCTTTTGTATTTGATTCATGTAGCGTACATTTGTATGCGGATGACACAGTTTTATATGTTTCTCATAAAGACCCGCGTGTATTTCAATCAATTTTGCGATATGAATTTCTGAAATTTGACAAATGAATTACCAAAAAAGAACTCAAAATTAATTATGATAAAACTGTAAGTATGTTAATTGGGAATCGGCATATGGTTAAAAGGTATAAGAGATTGGATCTTAGCATAAAAGGTCATGTGATAAAGCAAGTACAGAGTGTAAAATACTTGGGCCTTTATATTGATACCGAACTCAAATCATTTGTGTCAAAAGGTTGGTCGCATGATTTTATTTCTTCGTCGTTTACGACAATTTATCAGAAGAAAACATCTAAATTTGCTATAACAAACTCTTATTTTACCTCATCTAGATTATGCAGGCGTTTCATTTCAGTCATCACGTCAGCAACTTCTTGGCCAAATGCAGAAACTTCAAAATAGAGCGGGAAGAATCATCTTAAAAATCGAGCCACAATCTTATATTTCCGTATCATCCATGTATGAATTAATATTACAGTGGGAAATTTTGAAATTTCGTCAAATTCGTCATGTTCAAATTATGATGTTTAAAATATTGAATAATTTAACACCCAGTTATTTGCAAGACAATATATCATACATTGATAAACCCTATCATTTTCTATATAATAATCTTTCTTCACCAAAACCTCGAACAAATAGTTTTTTTTATAGAGGTATACAACTTTAAAGTAGTCTCCTCTTTCGTATTCGCAACTGCCCAACAATTGTCACATTTAAGCGATCATTGTTAAACAATCAAAAATGAGTAAGACTCAATGGAGTTTTATTTCCATGAATAATTTAAAGATGTGTGATGCTTGTATCATTCATGATTATTATGATTTGTATAATGACATTTAACTAGAATAAGAAGATAATGTTGAAAATTATTACACTGGTCAACAACAAATTTGTTGTCTGCATTTTTTCAGCTGATTTAGGGTAAACCTGATGCGCAGAATCCAAAAATCACATTGGTTTTGCTCAATCAGGTCAAGTTTTTGAGCTACAGCCACATGTCGTTTTTTACGTTTTTGTTCACATTAACGCATGTGTGGAGCATTTTAGAAGAAGTCGGTGGGGGTAAAATGCCATTTTGATTAATTGTTTTGATTGGAAATGTTTATTTCAATGACAAAAAGTATTCAGGTCCGATAGTTCTGGGTGATTATGTCGAAAAGGGATTAGTTTGTAGTCATAAAAACCTTGAAATCTTCCATCGCTCACTCAACTACACTGAAGGAGAAGTAGGAAGCGGTGAAGTATGTGCTGGAGAAAATTGGTTATGGTAAGCATTAGTGGTTTATTTGTGTTGACCTGAAGATGGTGAACCTTTTGTTGGGACAACAGAGTGGCTTCACGAAGTACTCATGTTTTCTGTGCATGTGGGATAGTAGGGACCGTGCTCAGCATTACACGAAGAAGGACTGGCCTGTACGAGAGGAATTGGTGCCTTGCAAAGAAAGGAATGTCATCAACGACCCTCTGGTGGACCGAGACAGAATACTCTTCCCACCGCTGCACATCAAGTTCGGCTTAATCAAGCAGTTCACCAAGGCTCTGGACAAGAATGGCAACTGCTTCACTTACTTGTGCCAGGCTTTTCCAGGATTGTCCATGGAGAAAAAGAAAGCTGGCATCTTTGATGGTCCTCAGATCCGTCAGCTCATCAAAGATCCAGAGTTCGAAAACTCAATGAATGAAGCGAACTGGAATCTTGGAAAGCATTTGTTCTGGTAGTGAAGAACTTTCTTGGCAACATTAAAGCCAGAAACTACGCAGAACTTGTCAACAACATGCTGACTGCTTTCAGAAACCTTGGCTGCAACATGAGCATCAAGATGCACTACCTATTTTCACATATGGACCGGTTTCCTGAGAACCTGGGTTCAATGAGTGACGAGTAGGGAGAGAGATTCCATCAGGACATGAAAGAGATGGAGACCAGGTATCAGGGTGCTGGGACGCAGTCATGATGGCTGACTAATGTTGGACTCTGAAGAGAGACCTCCCTGATGCTGAGCATTCCAGGAGTTCGAAGAAACGGAAGTTCAAGCCCTGAAGTTTGAACAATGGTGAAGCAACATGCAATTTACGCGTACTTACCTTCATCAATGCCCACCATTCAGTTTACAGTAATTGATATTTCTAAGATCAGGTAATCAATATATGTTGTTGGAAAAACATTTTTTTTTCTCTTAAAAATACATTTAGGTTGATATATGTGACAAAAATCAGCTGCTAATACCACAAAAATGTAATCGATTTTGTCACAAGATCTTTTTTTTTCTTCAAATCAACTCAACCTGTTGGCCACTTGAACCGACTGGTCCCTGTACAAAGTCTATGGGAATTACAGAATTGAGTATTCAAAGGGTTAACACAAAAACTTGACCTGATGGAGAGAAACGGATGCCATTTCCTGATTCAGCACTACAAAAATACCCTGAATCAGTCGTAGAAATCAAGACAACATTCAAAAAGTTAAACATTGTTGCCCAGTGTTATTATTGTTACAAGACGATACTACCCTCCCCCTTCTTCCCTCTCTTTCTCCACCTTGTTTTGTTTTTGTTTTTGTTTTTTCTTCTTCTGGTCCCCATGGAAGACCAGTGACTCTATAATAGTGTCGCTGAATATGGATTTTCCAGCCTGTTTTTTTTTTTTTACTCTATCTCATCTATTACCCTGTCTTTGTTACTATTGTTTATGTTCTCTGTCTGTGAACTCTTACTTTTAAATGATATTTATTTTCTCTTATTCTGATATGCTTGTAAAACATTGTATTTCTGTAAACTCTATATATTTGTAAAGTCATTTCATTTGTATGTCTTTTTATGACGGGAAATAAAACCAACCAACCAACTAATACCGCCCTCGAGCCAGACGACAACTTTGTCCATCAAACCGACACCTTCCCCTCATCTCAAGATATCACTACTCCTTCATCATCAAGCAAACTCCATGTTACTCAAGCCGAGAGCGATGCAGACCACTACAGGTCTTCAAGTGAGCAGCACCTTCCGTTTACATGACCTTCCGTTTCTGTTCCTCCAAGTAAGACTTTGATGGCCTAGTATTCTTTTTGACGTCAAGACGAAGAGATATATTTAATACAATTTTTAAGATAATATTGTACTCAACGTATATGTGCGATTGCCTATTTGTGTTTTTATCTCCCTATTTGTTGTATTTATCTTCGTATGTAAGTGCTAGTGTATCATATTTTAGGTATTTGTTTTACGTAACCACAGATATCTTCTCTGCTTCTCACACAAACACGATTTATATACCGCCCTCAAGCCAGACCGCAATCTTTTCCATCAATTCGACACCTTCCAAATATCTCAAGCTACCACAACTCCTTCAACAGCAAGCAAACTTCTTGTTACTCAAGGCAAAAGCAATACAGACCACCAGAGATCTTCTAAGAGGTGGAGACTCATAATAAATTCCGTTTCCATGAGAATATTAGCGTTTCCCTTGGGATATATTGCTTTCGATTAGTCTTTACCATTGATCTTTTCTTGAAGGTTTTTATATGTACTAAAATAACCCTACAAGAAAAAAAAAATAATCAAACAAAAACCAGACTATCAAACAAGACGGACGGCACATACAGGAAACAAGAACAGAAATTCCCCATCGCGGTGAGCAGTCACAGGTTCAATTAGAAGTAACACCGAATAACGAAATTACAGTGGCAATATGAATCAATGTATAGAGTGACAGCGAGGTAGTTTGAGCTCGAATGTGTGCCATGTCAGTGGTTTCAGTTGTATTTCTAAATCAGTATTTTTTTTCAGTTTACACACGGAGCTCGAGAGTAAGCATTTATTTTGGTAAAGTTGTGAGATTATGATAAGGATACGAAGAGCAAATTTAAGTTAACATTTAAGAATTTCAGAATGTAAAATTTTCGTGAGTCTTTCGACCCCCGGCCTAACGGGGAATGAGAGTACAAACAAACAAATAACATAATTTAGAATATGACTGACCACCCAGCTAACGTTTGGACGTTTTGTCAAAACGTTTTCGGAACGTTTTGTGTGTGTGTGTGTGTGTGTGTGTGTGTGTGTGTGTGTGTGAAGGTTTCCGACGTATTTAAAACGTTTCAAATGGACGTTATAAAAGCGTTTTTTTTTTACGTTTAAAAAAACAACAGAAAACGGAATTTTCAAGGACCTGCAGAAAACCTTTTGACCGTTATAGACATCAGTAAAACCTTTTAAACCTTTTAAGAATATTCAAAATGTTCCGTGGACGTTCTGCGGACGTCCAGAAAACCTTTGGAAAGCGTCTAGAACGCTCAAAAAACGTTAAGAACGTCTAAAAAGTCTTATGACCCGTTCCAGAACAATGAGAGAACCTTTCATGTCCGTCTAGAACGTCCAGAAAACCTATTAAGAACATCTAATATTTATCTTTGGGGTATATAGAAAAATATATAGTTATGAGGTTATACAGGCACCATCTTGGATTAATGTACCCTGATCCTAATCCTATATGATCCTATCCTAATCTGTTCCAAATGTCCTACCACCTCTACCTATACTACATCCTATTCCCAATTGATGAATTTGTATCACATTCTTTTATATACCAGCAAAATGTTGTAATGCATGAAAACATGGTTACTAAAATTAGATCACACACACCTTGATTAGGCCTATTAACATTTATAATAAGAAAAACCTCTTCATGACACAATTTGAAATTGTGAATAACTGAACAATACTGTACGTAGGTAAGTGTATTTCTAACACAGAAAGTTTGAACCCATCATAAATCTTTAGATTTCAATATCTATTTCCACTAGTTTTCCAAATCTTATATTTTCTTATGAATATCAATAGATAGGGATGAATATTCATGTTAAGGAAACCAATGACGAACACGTAGCGAGCCAAATAAAAACGTTTAAAAAACGTTCATTAGAAGACGAAGTCGACGTAGGAGACCTAATAAACGCGTTTTGTGGACGTTTATAAAGGACAAAGACGTAGCAGACATAATAAAAACGTTTTGTAACATCAATTGACGTTTTTAAAACGTTTTCCAAAAACCTGTGCTTTGGGGTAAATGCTACGTCCCAACTTTGTATGTACGTTTTAAAAACGTCCATTTTATACGAAGACGTACGGAACGTAAAAAAAGGGGGGTTCAGGAAACGTTCTGAAAACGTTATGTGTTTGCTGGGCAGTGAAGACAATTCTTGTCAATTATACGTAGGGCGGTGAGTTGGCTCAGTCGGTAGCGCGTCTGCCTCACGATCACGCGGCCCGGATTCGAACCCGAGTCTGGACTGAGCAATGTTGTGTGTAAGCATACCATCCCCTCTAGCGAGAGGCAAAACACTCTGTTCCTCGGATAGGACATAAAATGGAGGTACCGTGTATTGAGAGAGTAACAACTCATGCACGTAAAATATCCCGCTTCATTCATTCATAGTAAAGAGCACGGTGTTTAATCCGGTGAAGTGGTCCCACCTCAAATCCAACTGGACCCCATGGAAGACCAGCTTCTCAGATGGAAAGTGAACAAACAAACAAACAAACGTAATATATAAAAGACATAATGTATGAGAAAACAAACATTAGTAAAATGAAAAGGGAAGATTCATGCTTAAAGTTGATATTTGAAAGGTGTATATTCTCAGGTTAAGATGGCCCCTTAAAAACTTGGTTTACATTGTTTATGTCAAAGCTCTGAATATTCACAATGACATTCACATAGTTCACAATGATAACGGGCAATGACAATTACACCTTCCGCCCCACATTCCACACATTGTGAACGGTACTAGTTCTATGGCAGCCGAATTCTCGCTGGTTTCGGTATCTCTGATGGTGCAAAATGATCACATTTTGAAAATTGTAAGGGTTGAAAAAAATGGTCCTAAAATCATAACGCATCAACCAAATTTAAGAATTTGGTGTCATTCTATTGAAAAAAGAATGGCCTTTCCAATAGCGTGCACAATAATGACATTTTTGCAACAATAATGCTGAAATAAAAGATCTTAGGTGTTCCGTTCTTTCTGGGCCACCCTGTATAGGAAAATAAAACCCATGTGTTCGACACGAGGTAAAAAAACACCCCACGAGTTCGACAGATACAACACGGAGTTTGATATGTCGGTCTCGTGGGCCTTGTTAGCTTAGTGTCGAACAATGGGCTGTATGACTCGTAGGTGTCGTTCTCGTGACTTACACCACTATTGCAAGAAAGAATAAAAGTTACAAGTGGATTAGCTGCTGAGAGAAGCAATAATTGTAAAGTATCTTTTCTTGATTCGTTATCAATGTTAAATTGATATAAAGAGAGAAATCCCAAATATTTTGACACATGGAGATCCAGATAGTTCTGGGTGCATCGTCGCAGGCATCGTCGCAGTTATCGTCGAAGGCATCGTCATGGTGACAGTTCTCGTTGTCCTGTTTCACAGACATCGAATGGGGTAAGTGTTATCCATGCATTTGAAATGGTGATTATTATGCACATGTATGCACATGTGCAGTGAAAATAAATCCTTTTACTTCACTGAAACATCACGTTGCAGTGACAAATGAATGAAAAATGAAGACGTTCAATTCGAAACATTATTAATTCAATGTCTCCTTCATTGCCTCATAAATTATGTCTAGCAAAAAAAAAAAAAAACGCTCCTAGAGGATGAACAACTGTACATTTGCAACAGAGAGGGGTAAAATAGGGCCACAACTGTTAGTCTGTACCTTTACCTGTACTCAATATCTTAATCATTATATCTAAATGAAGTCTTTGATAAAGACCCAGCATAACATCGTATTTCTAAACTGATGAGCGAGAACATTTGGAAATCTTGATTATGTTCCTTGAAGTATTTTAATGTATAAACTCAATGATGTCATTCAAATGATCAAATACGTTGAAAAACAATTCTGCCCGGGGTTTGATTTTATCCTCTCTTTTATATCATATATTTAGATATTTGTCCCCTGACTAGTCTATTTCGCACGCGTTATTCTTTTGTAGGAGAAAGACACCAAACTCAAATACCGCCATCTGTCGTCACCCATCATTCTCAGTTCCTGAGCGACATGAAGATAACCGACTCAGTGGAGACATGTTCCAGGACGTCATCGGTGAAAGCATGGCGGCTCAAGGAGATTTGCTGTACGAGTCCTGTGCTGACCTCAGCGCAAACGACGATACGTACGAGGCTGTCGATAGCTAAAAAAGTGCTGCAGTTTGATTTAAAGAGACTGTAGTCTCATCGTGATAATAAGAAATATGCATCGTGTCTGCTTCTTTATTAGGAGTATCCCTTAAACTCACATTCAGCTGTGTTCAGCTACATGTCATAAGCGAGCACAATGAAATTATTTTTTAACGTAATATATTACACATGTATTAAACTCATGCACATTAATGTATTATGCCTTAGAGAATATCACTCAAACGAATAGCACGAGTGCCACAAACGTGATGTAGTGTTGTAATATATTTTTGCGACTGTTTATATAGGCCATACCATGATTTTCAAGTAAAATTGAATTGAATTACCAAAACTGCACTGGTTTTATACTAGAGACACAGTGCACATTTATGTTCATATTTCACTTCACATCAGCACATGTACTATAAACTTGCATTTTATATAGTTATTGATTATCAAGCAGTCTTCCTTACTGGATTTGGGCGTAAATTCTAAGTTTCTGTCACTGTTTTGTATACAGAAGTCATGCTTTTACAGTAATGTAGCCACTGGTCATTTGAAAAAAAAAACAATCATAGATTTGTCCTACAATTCACACCAAAGCAAAGCATGGCATTTTCTCTATAACTTTACTCACTATAATTTGTCCCGATTAACAGGAATGTAAAGGAGTAACACAGACTTGAAAAACCAGAATGTTTTTTTTTTTTTTCAAAACATGACTACGCTTGTGTCTCTGAATAATATGGCACATAGGTTTCCACCATATGGCACATAAAGAGCTCATAAAAGAGTGTCTCAGTTTTTTTAGAACTGGTGATTGCTTTCATAATATTGCTGGTATATCGATGCCTTCATTAGATCTTTTATCTTTATTATTCACTGAAACCATCATTGGTTTATTTCTATCCTTTTGTTTTAAACATCTCTTTTCACATACGGTTATTTTAAGAACAGTCACAAACGATGGGCAGCAAGTCTTCTTAGAGGGGAGGGGACAGTTTCCTGTGAAACCCATGTCGCATGCTAAACAGGATGCACGCCTTTGGTATAACATGAGCGCGACCGCAAAATGTTTAAAACTTGAATTTAATGGAAACAGAGCACAACAGGTAATCATGCGGAGCGGGAGAAAACAATAGGTGTGTAGTGTATGTGAGGCTTTTGACCAATCGACTACATAATCAAAATTTTGACAATCAAAACCCATTATGCACGCGATACTAAAACCCTTCCACAATAGAAAAAAACATCGATCGATTTCCTACACCCGCTTCAGTGATGAGTGACCATGCAAAATAAATGAATGGGGGTTTATCTATTGTTTGAATATCCTTGAGGACTTCAGGAAGTAAGTTAAATAAAGTGATGCACCTCCCCCCCCCCCTCCTTAACATGGAATGCAGTTATTAAGCATATTTATTCATCACATTCTCAAGGGGCGGATCCAGGAATTCCGTAAAGGGGAAGCGCCTTTATAAATATTAATGGGGCGCCCCCATTTTTCTTTTTATTTCTTTTGTTTAAAAAAAATGAAGAGGGGGCGCGCTCCCGACGCGTCCCCCCCCCCCTCCCCCACCCCCCCCCCCCCCACCCCTGGATCCGCCACTGTTCTCTCTTCCTTCGCTCCAATGTGTGCTTCGGTATTGTTGTTCTTTTTTAGCTTAAAACTTTACTTTCTGTTAGTAGCATCAGTTCTATCGTGCGTGATTTTTCATAAACAATTCAAAGACAAACAGAATGTGACGTCCTAAAATAAATACTGAATTGTACTTTCATAATGAAGTCGCGTACTACTATATTGAAATTATTCTTCGCTTTTAAAATAGATATCAAAACAATCCCAGTAAAACCATCCAAAACAACTCGTCATCCTAGCAAATCGCGTCAGCTAAGTACGTTTCCTTGTAATCCTTTTCGATATATTGGAAGCAAATTCCAAATTAAGGTAGACGAATTTTGAGCCCTTCGGAGAACTATTAAAAAAAAAAGATACCACATTATCATCAACTATTATGTTTCTTTAAATCACAAAGACCATTACCTTCTGCCTATTATCAAGGAGAGATATCAGCCATCTTCACCCCTTTTTCTGAGTCGTGTTTTTTTTTGTATGTATCCATACATTTTGTTCCTATCTCTGTAGTTCATCCTCTATACTCTCTCGCCTCTGCACCTCTTGAAGTTGACATTATTTTTTTTTTGTGTGTGTGTGCATGATTACATTGCACATAATTGTGAGTTCTCCCTTCTCTGTCTCTCTCTCGCTCCGCTGGCTTACTTCGTTCCTTCGGGTGTTCACGTTCGCGTCGGGTGGTCGCGTTACCCGACATTTCGTAGATTAGGTGCCCTAATATACGAAGGGTCGGGTAAGGAGGGGTAAATAATCACAATTTAATACAAATAATCCTTGACATAAGGCTGATCGCTTAACGCGACTATACGTAAAAAAGTGTCATTCAAGTGACGAAGTATCGGGTGAATCAGGAACGGCGAAACCAGTGAATAAATCAAAGCAAAAGACATCAAACAGGCCGCAAAATAGCACAAAAATGGCAATAACAAATAAAATAGTATGAAATATCCTCAGAAACATAATTCTTTGGCTAAATAAAACAATATCATGTACAGGATGGAGAATATGAATATTTAAACTTCCGATCAAAACAGCAATCTATTTGATAAGCGTCAACATATTATGAAGAGTTGCACAGTCTATAGGGTCGACAAAACATAGAATATACATGGTAAAGCAGAAAACATGAACTGAACCAATTAATCAGAGTTCTGTGAGTCTACTTTGACCAACCAAACAAACTAATCAGTTTTGAATAATATTTCAGACAGGGATTTAAAAGGTTTCACAATCTTATCAAATTTTGAAGGGATTCTTTCATGCACCGGTATAGGCCTATCTAGATTCTGATCATATCTGAAAAGAATTCCATTTTCTCAGTCAAATAACACAATTATTCGTAGTGATCTGAAAGAATGTCTCCATAAATGATACTATGTGGTTTTGTACAATAAAGGACATTATCCTGAAATAGGTCCCCACTCCATTCACCGCCATTCAGTTACACGTACATAATTTGTATCTCGTCATAGTGCAGCCGGCACGGTGACTGCTATCAACCTCCATAGACTTTGCACATGGTATAAAGACACGCGCACCACTGAAGAGGGGACCGATATCACGATTCAGCCCAATAAAGTCCATGGAGGTGGTATGAGCTAGCTGTCACCAGCAGGGAAGAAATGAGTGGAGACAGAAACCACGATAATGCCGATAACAATGTTGTCAAGATTTTCAGATAGAACAGGAAGGACCAGTATCGTTGTAATCCACGAGTCGAGACGACTAAAACTTTCGCCGCACATACTGTACAATATGAATGGCCGTCCATTGAAACCAGCATTATCACTTTATCGCACGCGAGCGTATCGCTTTGCGATAGTTATGCACGGCGAGCGTTATGTGCTGCTAGCCTTGTATACAAACGCTCGTGATATTTTTTTCAGAGTAAAAACATAGGAATACAATCGCGTATTCGGAGATAAAACACTCGAACGTTCGTGAATTTGCACTGGCTTTTTCTCGAAGATTCGGGTAAGCTGTACCCGATACTTCGTAAATAATAGGGGTCTAATTCTCAAATGCTCCACCCGACCCTTCGTATATTGGGGCATATAATCTACGAAAGGTCGTGTATCGCGACCACCCGACCCGAACGCGATCACCCGATGAAACGAAGTAAGCCCGCTCCGCTGGAGCTTACATATCAAAGCCTGTTATCCCATGACCCACCCCACCCTCTTCCGATATCAATATTGGCATCGTTTTGTTTTGTTTTTTGTTTTTTTGTCTTATTGTCAGCAAAACATACTACCACTATATTGTACAACTATGTATTAGTTCAAGTTTGCACATCCGATGGTTGTGTATTTGAAGAAAATACATCCCAGGGCCTGATGATGAGCAGGACCAGCATTATGTCCAGAAAGTGAGAGTAATGATAAACCGACAATCTCTTTGTGAAAGCGAGGTGATAATTGTCTTTGGTTTATGAGAGGATGAATTATAAGAAAGTGTACAAGAATAATCAATGGAAAATGAGGGGAACTATACAGTATAATGAATAAAATAACAATACAGCTTGAAACAATTAGGGAACCCTGGAAATGGTGACACATAAATGACAAAGGTAGTAGAATAGTGTTGTTTATTGATGTTGCTCCCGGATAATCCCGCACTCTGGTTACTTTCGATATGGGGGGGGGGGGAGAGATTCGAGAGACAAGTCGTGCAGAAGAATGTTATTCCTTTACTTTTTGAATGGATTCTTTCTGTTGTCTCGACGAATCATTGCACACAGGCCAACATAAGCAAAAAATGAGATATAAGAGAATTACAGACACTTCTGTACGAACCTGGAACATAACAACAAAATAACAAAACAATGTTACAAATTTTTAGACACTTTGCTCCAAATCTTGATGAATTTTCCATCTTTGTAGGCTTGAGTCTTACTCGATATTAGGAATAGTCTATAATTATATTTCTTCTTTTCAGTGTATGGCCTGTAATGATTGTGTGCATGTACGTATACGTATTACGCTTCTAATAAAAGAAGATCGTTGGAACTACATGCATTGGATCGCACTCATAATTGTCGCCAGAAACTCTAATCAATCATGCATCTTTTTTATGTGAAATCTCTTTCGAGAAAACAGCATGACTATCGATAGTGCGTAGATACATCCGCTCTTCACACGATCACTTCCTTTTACCGTAAGTCCTGGTCCGTAGCACATTGCTCGATTCTTCCTCACCTGTCCATCACAACGCCAGGGCGCGGACTGAAAGTTTCATCGTTCTGCCGCTGCTAAATAGCATCACATATGGGGTACGCGGAGTTTAACTTAGAGCGTTGTTCTTCTGTTATCTTGTAACACCGACCTTACCTTTAACATTTGAATATACTATGGCAGAAATATGTTTCCTTGCTACGAGTGTATTTATGATCATTATTTTCATCTTTGGAAGAGTAACTCCATTGTCAAGCTGCGGTGATGATCCTACATGTTCCACATGTGAGTATTTTTTTTCCAAATATCAAAATATATGTATACTTTTTTCGTCGAGATAAGTATATCAATGACAAGATTTCTTCAAGCATACACTTCCTCCTCGTGCTTACTTAACTGAGATCGTAAAAAGATATTATGTAAATTCGATGAGCTGTGTGTGGGAGTACTATGCCAATCATGTTCATGGTCGTCGTTTGTTTTATCATGTCTATAATCATTTCTATCATCATAATTTCCATCCCCTATTGCCTTGTCTGCCTGCACAATGTTCATGTAGGCCTATTCATTTTAAAGTCTTTCCTCTGCACCATAAAAGTATGATGTAATGTTGTAATGTTATAATATGTATTTCTCTTTATTATTACATGCATTGCGCATTCTTTTTAATTTCATTTTTTTAAAAGAAACAATGATTTTTCTCAGCAGAAGTAAAGATGTGCAGTAACTATAACCTTGGCATTTGGGTCTTGGATTATACTGCGTACACGTAATAAAAATTGTGATATTCTTTAGCAACCTATACGGAAAATGCATTTTTATAGGAAACGTTCTTTATATAAACTGTGGTGTAATACAAACATGACATAATTAATTCGCAAGCAACTATACATTAATGTAATTAGATGTGTGGGACCAGAATAGAAAACTAAGGGTGATTACGTAATCGTGCTCAATTCACACGGATGGAAACAAACGGCAAGAGGACAAAATCACAACAGAAACAACAAACGAACGGGTGCATGTTTAACATGTTTAGGAGAGAGAAATAGCAGAGAGAGAGAGAGAGAGATGTACAGTTAGGCACGAATCAATATACTGTTATATCGCAAATATATGATTGATCATTGGAATGTGAATAGATGCTAACAAAGCTCTAGATATGTCTAAATGTAATACAATTATGTTGTGATGGATGTTGACGTGAATGTCACTTCCCGGAAATGCAGAGAAAGAATGGTACCTAGATGACTCGGGTCAGGACAAGTCATGGTTTCGACTCAAGAAAAAGAGTATTTCCGGCAAAGTTTCGCTACTTGTAGGTGCGTATGTCTTGCACAGTCATGTCAATGTGTAATTTCGTAAAATAATGAAAATAATGCAGGAATTAATGTCGTCGTGTCTCTCAATACTCGCAGATGGTTTCTACATCGGTTGCTATCAAGATGAATGCGTGCGGAATGATCACCGGTACAATTTTAGTCCGGCAAGCCTAACCTCCGATAACTGCACGACGCTTTGCGGAGAAAGTGGATATCTCTTTGCTGGAATCTCTAACGGCACGGACTGTACGTGTGGATATCAATTTATGTGTTTTAACCATAGTCATCGACTGAATTTAACAGACAACTGTGGGATACCTTGCCCAGGGGATAACAAGCGTTGGTGCGGGGGACGGGGGAAGGTATTGGCGTACATAGGTGAGTCTTGACTAGAAAGAGAGTTTCGTTACGTTTGTATTGGTTTACTTGCTCTGAACTACTGTTACAAAAAAGTCGGAAACAATACATGTACGCCTTTGAATTCATCTCTGACTATACATTTCTTGATTTACTTCTTCTTCTTTTCATTATTATTTTTATTAGTGGTGTTATCATTTTTATTATTATTATTATTATCATTATTATTATTATCATTATTAAACGTATTGAACATGACAAACATGCACCTATGAAAATTATATTTTTAGGCACGTGAGCGGCAACATATCAATTAAAATTGATATAATTTGATGCCTTGAAAACAGAAAGGAATATATGAATATATTATCATTTTTATTATAAGAGATGTATATAACTACGAAAATGTTGAATTCAATAAGGTTCCTCAACCACATCGTTTCAATTTCTAAAACACCGTCATATCTATCGTCATATTTATGTAATTGTTGGGTGAATGGAGATCCTGCCCACTGGCCTACATTTCAGTGAAGGAAATGAAAGGTAGATGAACTTGGGCTGTGCACATTGTGTGTACTAATATGTCTCACTGTGAAATGCTGACGTCACATCACCTATAAAGTTTTGCATCACAATTCAATTCAATTCAATTCAATTCAATTTGAAATAGGCAGTATGAGAGTAATACCAATTCTTCATATTGCTCTTGGCAAATTATGCAGATAAGTTAGTAACATAGAACGTATATCAAGGCAATCTATTTTTATGAGCATCTAGAAACGTGTCACTCTAATATCATCCGATTGTCTTGCCTGTTGAAATGCACATTACATTCTGACTGAGATAAATAGAAGTACAATGCAATAATTCTATCTCGATTAAGATCATGCCATGTAAAGAAAAAAAATCCACTAGAATTTTTGCACCCCAAGGCACCAATGATCTAAAGTTTCAGGTTGGTCTGCTTAATCAGCCCAGTCCATAGCTCTATTTTATAGAAAATGTTTAGATAGCAATATTCTTGCTGGAACAGCCAGTCAGGAAGCTGGATTCATGTCTTCACCATGGTAATTACCATTCCAGCAAGAGCTGCCATCACATCATTTCACCTTTACACCTCTGCGGTACATTACTTAAAATGAACACTCCATTTGTTCCTCAGATCACTAAAATATAAACTATCTATTTGAGCTTTTAATATGTTTAGATTAAACTATTGAAGTAAAAACCTCAAGAATCAGTTCATTTTCTTGAACCTGTGCAGGTATATCTTCCATCACCCCACCCCCTTATTACATTGCAAATAATATTGTTCTTGGTTTTGTGAATGTATAGCAAATTAAAGTCTAGAATAAGGACGTATCAAAAAAAAATATGTGTACTGAGAGGAACACGCCATGGATATATGACAGGAAGACAGTGTTTCCATGTTTATAAATATCGTTTACAATGTGTTCTTTACGGGGTTTTCTTAATCCTTAAATGTGGACACAGCAGATTGCACAGCACTTAGTGGTACACAACTGTATTTGGTAGACAATATCCTGGGTCATGATACATTATAGAGCATCGTGGTCATTTATATTAGAAGTTGGATAGGTTGAAATTACTTTACTTATCTTGTAAAGAATGTGATTACTTCCTTGTTGCAGCAGTTTGAAAGTGAAATCTCTTTGAATGTACGATAATAGCAAAAGTCCGAAAATGCATATACTTGTCTCAGTCTGATCCATATTGACTAAAACATACGCTGCTGAATATCAGTCAGCAAGTAGATAAAAAATGAAAATGACATTTTTGTTTTGCCATTTAATACCAGACAAAAATAGACTGGCATTATTGGTAACAAGAAGTTCATCGTATAAAGAAGTGAATTATTTTGAAAATGCACTTAGATGAGATATATGGAAAAAACTGATATTTCCTGAAACTTTATTGGGATACATCACTTTGCAGATTTCTATGATCAAGCCCTTTGTGCTATGGTGAATATTTCGTAATCTTCACTTGTTTTGTTCATTTAAGGCGCTATTTCATTATAGATACCATTGATTTACTATACCTTAAATCCTTCAAAATTTTGAAGCCGTAAAGAAAACAAAAATATTGTCTTCCGGATTTATGTATGGAATATTGACATGTCATACAATTCATCTTCACGAATTTCTGCAGTCAGCAGTTCCACAAAAAATACAGGTGCATGCGAGCAGACGTCTGCCGCTGCGAGTGGTAAGTGTCTGTATAATGTTGTACGCATTTTTTTATCGCAAAATGCAATATTGCATATTTCCCCGACCCTTTGACTAAGCTTGCTATCCATTCTCACCAAGATTTGATCTATATCGGCAAGTACACACGTTGCCAATTTCTGCAGGAATCTCAACCATCAATAATTATTGTGTACTGTAACATGCTGTTTTGTTCATTTACGGCCCTCTCACCTTTTTTGGTTTCGATTGATTTCCAAATAAAGGGCTTATACCACGCCTAAAACCCTTCGAAACTTGTCAAGTCATAAAAATGTCCTGTGGATGAAACTCATGCAGTATAAAGATGATAAACATGTGATAATGTTCTGTGAATTAACTCAAACATCGAAAAGATGATTAACGTGTGATCATTATAATCTATCTCCTCTGTAACATTTTGCAGTCACTTCCTCAAAAACATTGACGACCGATGCTTCTAGTCAACAGATAGGTAAGTGTCTGAACTATTTTAGAGGGGACGTCTCCAATAGAGGGACGGGTCTCTAATAAGCTGTGATGGCTCAGCGAATAAAAAGAACATGGACTGTCAGTCCCAAGGTCCCTGGTTCGAACTCCCTGGCGGTGGCGATTTTTGGCCCCTCCTCACGGAAGGTTATCTTCATTGCGTAAATGAAGTTTCGTCAGGTGTGAAGAAAGAAAGAGGTAGAAATAATAATCATGCATAGAATGCATCCACTGTGTGAAAGAGTGAATTGTGCTGTAATACTTCGATGTTGACAAGTATTTTCATCTTTCAAAACACCATAATGTGTGTGTATAGACATTGTATAATATATACACGAACAACCATAGTATCTCTGCCTTGGTAATACCGTGCTTTTGTTTTGAAATGGTCAGCGTACTTTCTGCTCACGTCCCTTTCCTATTTCAGATCGCTTCCAACACCTCGTTGGAGTATATCAATGAATATGAAAGAAGTTTTATCGACCAGCCAACAACACTCAATCTTTATATAGAGCCTTAAATAAATGGTATTTCGATTATTGTCTGACAGTCTGGATGAGTGGCCTCTAACACGCCCAAGAAGGTTTCAGGTTATGATTATAATGACTAATGTATATAAATAAATGCTGAACCCTTAAGAACGGAGTACCCAAATATAATACAGAGCATTAATAAACTGCCTCGCGATGGCTGAAATGAATTAAGTAATCATGATACCAACACAAAATGATTTTTCAAACCCGTCAAACTGTTCCCTGAAGTAATTTTACTCCTTTCATTTCGAACATAATCGAACATATGTTTTTCTCTCACCACAGGGGCGTCACCAGCTTTTTTTCAAGGGGGGTGCATTTTGACGTTTAATGTAACGAGTTTTTGGACAGACATTTGGAATTTAGGAAGCTCTCAATCCCCCAACTTTTAGTGTTATTTAGGGAAATCAAGCGGGGAAAGGGCACCGGCGTAGATACACTGTAAAAACATCGGTGTTAGATTTAACACCACGGGTGTTAAATCTAACACCGATCAAACTTCAATAGAGGACCACACCCACAGGTGTTAAAAATGCACCGTGATGGTGTTGAAAAGTGTTCACCTGACACTTCGTGGTGTTAATTTGACACTGTACCTGGTGTTATTTTGACACTGTACTGGTGTTAATAAAAAAATGACACCACATGGTGTTGATTTGATATTTGTTGGTGTTAATATCAATGGTTTAACACCCGTCCAGCTTCAATAAGAGACCACACCAGCTGGTGTTACTTTGGTGTAAATTTATTTTCACATTTTTTTCAAAAATCTACTATTTGAATGTAAAATTCTTGATCGTCTTGTTTAAATTAAAAATCAACAAGAAGTGCAGTTACTAAGAAACTCTTCAAAAAAAAAACCAGTTTACAATTTGGAAATGACACCCGGAGGTGTTCATTTAACACCATAAATGAGCACCGAAAATTTAACACCAGCTCGGTGTTCACTATTCAACACCGGACTTTTTGCAGTGTAGGATTTCATCTTTTTTTCTTTTCTTTTCTTTTTTTTTTGGGGGGGGGGGGTGTTAGTACGCGAGAGAGCAAGCAAGAGGGGGGGAGGTTGTGGGAGGGGGTGTCCCCCTTCCACAGTGAGAACTTTTTGCATTTTGATGTTGTAAATGGTGCAATTTGGTGCATATTTTTGCTTGTTTAATCTAATTGAAACAGTCCCACTTGTATAAGGTTGCAGTATACTTTGATGTCATTATTGAACAATTTGCCTATAAAATAGTATCATTCAAATAAACTTCTGTTTTTAATATTTACGCTGAATTTCATGAACGCGACCAAGCAAGAGCCATGGGAGTGAGCGAGGGGGGAGGGGGATGGCAGGGGGTGTCCCCCTCCCACGGTGAGAACTTTTTGCATTTTGATGTTATGAATGGTGCAATTTGATGCATGTTTTTGCTTGTTCTATCGACTTGAAACAGTCCCACTCGTCTTAAGACTAGCAGTACATTTTGATGTAAATTGTTATTGAACAATGTGCCCATATGATATCATTTAAATAAGCTCCTTGTATTAATTCTTACACTGATGTCATGAACGCGATCGAGCCCGAGCAAGAGGAGCGAGCGAGGGGGGGGGGGGGGGGGGAGGGTGTGGGAGGGGGTTGTCCCCCCTCCCACTGTGAGAACTTTTTGCATTTTGATGTTGTAAATAGCGCAAATTGATGCATGTACACTTGTACAGCTGTATTTGCTTGCTTTATCGACTTGAAACAGTCCCACTTGTTTAAGGTAACAGTATATTATGATGTAGATTATAATTGAACAATTTTGTCCATAAAATGTGACCCTGCACCTCAAAACAAACAAAAAGTCGCCAAACATGAATTTTTAGTTAAGACCATATTCTGAAAGAGCAGACTTTAAGCTTTAAAATGATGTATAACTCAAATCAAATGGACTCTCCTAACCTATCTAAATATTGGAAAGAAAGCACAAACTCAGGAAAAGTGTGAGCTGAGAAAAGAGGCTCTGAAGTACAGTGTCTTTTCAAGCGCTTAATCTTTACCAAACCCTGCTGGCTGTGCGATGAATGGGACAAAAAACAGGAAGTAAACCACCAGGGTAACAACAATGAAGGGATCATCAGATTAAACTGAAATCAAGCATGCCTCATTAACACATT
This sequence comes from Diadema antillarum, assembly GCF_040938485.1. Classification (NCBI taxonomy): domain Eukaryota; kingdom Metazoa; phylum Echinodermata; class Echinoidea; order Diadematoida; family Diadematidae; genus Diadema; species Diadema antillarum. The sequence continues at coordinate 6,279,209 of NW_027270890.1, read as the reverse complement.
CTGTCCATAATTAATGCCAACTGTCAAAGCAGTAGCACTATCCTTTCAAAAGTTTTTAGAGTTGAAAGTGAAGAGTGTGGACAAGGTTTTTCAGAAATGAAAAAGGGATTCTAAGGACACACCTAATCACACTATTCTACCAAAAATGTTCGAGATAAACTGCTAAAAAAACACACTTTCCTGCCCGTTTTATGATACCAAATTTTAGCATAATGTAAAAGAAGACCCGCTCTCTCAGAAAATATGAAAAAATCAAGTTCGGCTAGGTTGACCCATTTCACTTATTTTCAGTCCTCACGCAAAATCAGTGTGTGCGACTTTATGTTCGTTTTGAGGTGCACGGTCACAAATAGTATCATCCTAATAAACTTCCTGTTTTAATATTTATATGAATATCATGAACGCGACCAAGCAGGAGCGAGCGGCGTGAGCGAGGGGGAAGGGTGTGGGAGGGGGACAGAGAACTTTTGCATTTTGATGTTGCAAATGGTGCAATTTGATGCAGGTTTTGGGGTATTTTATCGACTTGAAACAGTCCCACTCGTTTAAGGCATAGCAGTACATTTTGATGTAAATTGTTATTGAACGATTTGCCCATATGATATCATTTAAATAAGCTTCTTGTATTAATTCTTACACCGATGTCATGAACGCGACCGGGCCCGAGCAAGCGGAGCGAGTGAAGGGGGGGGGGGGTGTTGGAGGGGGTTTTCCCCCCTCCCGCGGTGAGAACTTTTTTTATTTTGACGTTGTAAATGGCGCAATGTGATGCATGTATTTGCTAGTTTTATCGACTTGAAACAGTCCCACTTGTTTAAGATAGCAGTAATATTTTCATGTAGATTATTATTGAAGAATTTGTCTATGTAAAATAATATCGTCCAAATAAACTTTCAGTTCTAATGTTTACACTGAATATCATGAACGCGACCAAGCAAGAGCGAGCGGAGTGAGCGAGGCGGGATGGTGTGGGAGGGGGTGTCCCCCTCCCATGGTGAGAACATTTTGCATTTTGATGTTGTAAATGGTGCAATTTGATGCAGGTTTTTGCGTGTTTTATCGACTTGAAACAGTCCCACTTGTTTAAGCTAGCAGTACATTTTGATGTAAATTATCATTGAACAATTTGCCTATAAAATGGTACAATTTAAATTATCATCTTGTATCAATTCTTACAATGAATATTATGCATGAAAGCATGCACACGAGGGTGTATACATAAGGGGCATTTCTCCTCTCACACGAAGGTGATTTTGTATTTTCAGATCTGAAATTCAGCGATCTTGTGCAAACTTTTGGTGCATTACTTGAATTTTTTCCAGCCCCCTCCCAAAATTAATAATTTAAACAAATAGGATTGTTTGTTTTTTCATTGAGGTATTAATGGCTCTTATTCCGAGTGTGCATTATCTCTGTGTATATATGTACAAAGTATAGTGAGGTAGAGTTTAGGGGGAGGAGCTCGACGGAGCTTTTGAGTTTTTAGAATTCAAATAAAACGATCTGAAGCACACTTCATGTGGAAAATTCGGAAATTGCCATTCCCCAAAGTGTACTAAGTCTATAGAACGGATAAGGCAATGGGAGGGTGGCAAGATACCTCTCCCACATTCGATTATTATTATTTTTTTCGCCTTCCAAATCCCCGGTCAAAATCTTTGGGGGGGGGGGGCGACTGCCCCATCCCCCCCCCCCTTAGGTATGCCAGTGGGAAAGAGTTCATTGAAAGGAGCTAATATCCCTTCCCCCACGACGGAATCTATTGGTGTATTCATTCATTCATTCATTTATTTCCATATCAAAACATAACATCTACAAATATCAAAATACAATTGCCTTAGAACATTTATACATTTTGAATGGAGGGATCATAGAAAGCACACACGAGGCTTGTTGGAAATGATCCCCTACAAACAATTATCGATACATTTCAACTAAACAATTATCATACAAATTCATTTGATAAAACAAATGTCAAAGATACAATGAAAAGAGAAGAAAAGAGACAGAGGTGGAAACAATGCATACTTATACTTACAGTTTCAGATACATTTCATCAAAAATATGTTTTTTATAAAGCCTTTTAAATTGACGTAAGATCTTGCTACTCTTGAGTGTTGGATTAAGTCCATGGAAAATAGACCGAAAGGGGGAGGGTGTGGGAAGGGGTGTCCCTCCCACACGAGAGAGACTTTGTTTTTTTAGAATTGAAATTCAGCAACCTGCCACCTGGTGCACACTCTGGATGAAATAATTGGACAGATTTCTAACAAAAAAAAAGAAGCAAGAAAATATTTTCATCTCGGGAATTATAATTATGTGGGGTGGGGCAAATGGTGCGCTTGCCCCTCCAATATTTTAGGGGCAACCTTTTTTTTTCTGCCAAAAAGCAAGAAAAATCTTCTCATCTTGGGAGGGGGAGGGCAAAATGATATACTTGCCCCTCCTTTTTTTTAATGAGACTAAGGCCCGAACTTGGGCTTGCATTATCAATATGGATAGGTTAGAAGTAACGTGCTGTACATAGACCCTACGTACTTGTAAGTATTATAGCACACGTACATGCAAACGTGTTCGTGCTCCGTACCGTACGGATGTACAGTACGGTCGATAAATAGTAAACACTGTAGAATACTAGTAGATACGTATAAAATCAGTGCTTCCAGAACCCAGGGCTCGAATTATTTTTGCCCACGAATTTTTTGAATCTGGTGCAAAATGAAAACGTAAAACAATAAAAAAAACAAGATTAATTATTTAGCGCCCGGCTTTGAAGTCGCTCGCAGACTGAAGTGGTGATTTCTATTTTTTTAAGGGTCTGAAGGGGGGTGCGTTCGCACCCAACGCACCCCCCCCCCCCCCCCGTGGTGACGCCCATGCACCATGGTATGTTATTGGTTTATAACACGTAAACGTCTGATTCTGTTATGTTATTATTATCACTTTTGTCAAAATTACGCGATAGACAGACGTCGACCCGTGCACTCTGTCATCATAGCCAGTTACGCGTAGAATACCATAATGTTCGGTCTTGCATTGCTGTCACATTACTTATGCTCTGTATTACTATCACCAAGATAAAAATACTTAGCTCTACATTATTACTCTAGTTTTATGTTATATAGTATACAACACGAGGACATTTAATTGGCCACTATTATTGTATACTCTCTTTATAACTAATAACACGGGAATGTTAAGTTTGATATGATTATACCTTTATGAAATGTACCCAAATATTATGAAAAGATTTATTCATATTATCATTGCATCTTGTTATGCAACTACGAACCTATCGATGAAATGATCATTGTAGACTCATAAAAGTTAAACTTGTACTGCTTGCGAGTGCAGCCATGTTAATATCAGTTGATACCTCTAATCAATCATTATGCTTTCATTCTCTACATACAGAGCTTTGCGACTGCGCAATACATGCGGTATTCTCTGCAGCGGTCGGAAGTATCCTAACTCTCGTTATTTTCCTGGTGGTAACGTGTTGCATTGTCAGAAGGTATTTACCGTGGGAGATCGAGAGCAACTACTCCTTTTATTTCTTTTTTATTTATTTTTTTTTTTTGCTGTCCAATCAACCTCAAAGGTTCTTTTCTGGGTTTTTTGTGTGTTTTTTTTTGGCATGCTTCATCGTTATAAACACAGTTAGTGCACACAGGTTACTGTATTGCTATCTAACAAATCTTACTTCGATAGTGACAATGTCAATTTATGTGCAGGTGCATTATTATTCTTCATTTTTCATCACAAGCAGTTGTAATGAAAATGATAATTATATCATCATATTCATCATTCGCTTTCATTCGCTTCGCTTTCAGATGCAAGGGACGACGTAAGGTAGACCATACCACTGCCTGCCAAACTAATTCCGGGTCAGCTACGTTCACTCCACAAAAAATGGAGGTGAGTGAGTTACAGGCGCGTACGGAACGACTCAGTGATATGGAACAGAGAGCAAGCACTTCGAGCTCACCTGATGGCGGATTGTCAATACAAATCAGTGACACTCCCGTATCTCAGAATCTCGTCATAGAAGCTAACCCGGATGAGTACCAGAAGCTGCACCATGCCTACCAGAAACAGATCTTCGTAACACGCAATCCAGATGAGGAGCAAGAAGACGCATTTGCCGTGCTACCAGAATCTTGCTATAATAGACTGAGTGAAGAAGTCCCACACATATATGACGTTCTGGATGGGGATGACTATCGATGCTTTCTCAGTAACGAGAGCGATACTCTAGATGAGAAATGGAAGTAACATAACGATTTGAAAGATAAGAATAGTAAAGCGACATACGCAGAACACAATGTGCCGTCAAAAATGCCAGACGAGTATTAGATGTCGGCCCGATAAGGACATTTATTCTTCAAAGCCGTCGAGAAATACCATGAAATTTAATTCCTTCATTCCAAATGATTCGGGAACGATGAATTTCTTGAATGTCTTTATTTTATGAAAAAAAAAAAACTTAATCAATGGTAGATTATCTAAATGATGAAAGGTTCAGGCGGATGATGTTATTTTCATTACATGTATGTGGACAAATAACATTTGGTTGAAATTTATGTGTCCGTTCGACTAAGCGTTTTACGAGGTAACGGCATTATCAAGCAACCAGCTTGCTTCAGTGGCATTTACCAATATTTTGGTGTGATTTTGATAAAGGCCTATTTTTGTGTTTTAATCTATTCGAAAGTACCAACTAACATAGATTCGATTCAATCCAACAGTGCCATTTCACAACATGTTTAACTCGGTTGCAATAGATGAAGCAATATCATTAAAGCATTAGTGATAGAGGAGGGCTTAAACAAATCTGAGATAACGTAAGAGGCTAACGTGGTTCTTAATGCGTTTTCTAAGAATAAAAAAAAAATCAGTTACAGTGTAACTACCCAAGTATGCACATTCGTTGAGGTGATCGTATCAAAGATTTAATCTTTGTTTACTTAACAAAATCTTCAATTTTTTAATGTGAGAATTTTTTTTTTTGGTCACTGTTCCTTTATGCACAGAACAATGAGAATGACAATGTTACGGACAAGTTTAAACTTTTAATTTCCGTGCCTGCCTTTCTGTCTTTAAGTCCCTATCTTGTACGCAATGCATACCATCTTGTTATTTGATTTCATAACTCTTATAGTAACTCTAAAAAATGACATGAAGCATGGACTGTATATGGAATCGCGCTTCAAATAGAGCAGGATGATAAAAACTCAAGATCTGCTGAAATTTACTGCTGCATGACTTGAAATGAAAGAGACGCAATAATAGGGTTATATACATCCAGCCATCTTTCGCTCAAATTATTCTCGTATCTTGACTCTATAAAGGGAAAGAAACTGTCATTAATATTCAAGAGGGGTAGATAATTTTACCCGTTGAGGACGAGTCCCGAGTATACTCGGGCTGGTGTCTATGGGAAATGCGTGTTGGAGCAAAATAAAACCGTCCTCAACGGGTTAGGACACATTTACATTAAGACACATAGTCATGATCTCACTTTTCTCACAATTATTCATAGAATGATAAAGTTCATTAGTAGATACACGGCTGTTGTTGGAATCATTACAAATTTAAAGCTGTACAGAAATAATAACACGTTGATCTTAGGGGGAAATATTCTATGTTCTCAGTTACTGCTAAATGATGTGCTACGTGACTGTAAAGCAAAATACCACATTTTGATAAATCAAGCATTGTACACAGATATTTTGTCACTGTAAATAAATTGTACAGTCCACTAACGTCTAATGATTATCATTCATACAAGTGTACCGTACTACTTCGATAAACTTTTTTTTTTATAGGACATGGAATGTTTGTCTTATTTGCAGCAAATCAATTTCTCTATGAAATTCAAATCAAACGCATACAAAATGCAACCCCAACCCATGCCCAAGATAGATAGTGAGAGATAAAGAAGAGAGAAAAAACAAAGAGTCACTTGAGGTAAGTAGAAAGGTTGCTGTATCTAGTGTGGAGTCGTGGGGATAAATGTCTCCTGCCTCGGTTATATTAATGTAGCAGCTGCGTTTTTTAGTAGCTGGTGTAAATTGGTATGCTGCGTAGCAAGTTGGAAGATTATCATTAATGTTAAAAATCAATTTATCTTTTGAATATTCTTGTAGGATAAGTCCTGTCCTAGTTTTTGAAACTGTGTCTGGCTAAATAGCGTCTGTAAGAATAATCTAACTCGTGTGTGTGTGTGTGTGTGTGTGTGTGTGTGCAATAGACTGATAGGAGCAATAGAAGCCATAATATGTATAAGGATTCTATATGTATTTAAACATACTATATAGCTTAGCCAGCGGAGATTTAACAAGAACGAAATGCGACCATCGCAACGTTGTCGTTCGCTTGTGCTTGTCATAGGATGCACGATGCACGTCACGAGTCCGACAGCCACGAGTCATACAACCCATGGAACGAGCTAATATTGGCTGTATTTTTGGTAAAGAAAAAAAACACAAATATAGCTAGTAGTCAATAGAGGTGCAACTCAAAATGAAAGAGTACGTTGTTTCTTTCTTCTACTTCTGTTTCTCTTTTTTTTTTCCAGTGGCATTCATCCACTCGCTCCAGTGCCCCATGCGGGATTAGTCCGCACAAGCTAAAGCGCCACAGTATTTGAAGAGATTGCTTCCAAAAGGCGCTAAATCCATTGAAAAATGATGGATTTAGCGCCTTTTGGAACCAAGCTCTTCATTTATCTTAATAAAGAACGTATTAAAGCTGCTCAATGTAGAGTGGAACAGCGCCCTCTAATGAGAGAAGCCCTCCTGCACGGTGTGATCATGATTCCCGCATTCTCCTCGTCAGGCTTTAATGGACGATATAATAGCAACAATAGCAACGTGCGCATGGCAGATTGTCGTTAGCGCACTTCCGTGCGCATGGCAGAATGTTGTTAACCCTATGCGCACTCCCACACTGTAACGACAATCTGCCATGCGCACGTCGATATATACTCGAGCAAGATTCGAACCCACGACCTCCTGATCTCCGGATAGGCGTCATCCCCACTAGACCACCGAGCTTCCGCCCGACAGCAAGTGTTGGTTCTAATCCTTATAGCATGCAGCGAGTACTGCGTAATTATTCAAATTCATGATATATTCTTCAGTCGAGATGCTTTCATTGCAACTGATTGACATACTGCCCTACGTCGAGTATGTACGCCCACGATTGGTTTTTTTTTTTTTGTATCATAGCTTCTACTAAAACACTGATCAATTTAGTACTTATTTACGTCGATGTAGGGCAATTTGTCAATCAGTTGTGTACGCCCATGATTTTTTTTTTCCAAGTAGCCTGAAGAAAAATAGTAACAGATATACAAAACATATATATGACACGTATTCGGGTTTTCATTTGGCAACATAAGTGATGTTGAGTGTATCATGATTCAACACAGGTCAGAGTGCATTTGTATTGCATAGCTCCTTTAATCATGATCTTCACTTCAAAAGAAAGAGATACATTATCACAGGGACACAAGCATAAGTATTTTGTTATTTTTCACGAGCTATCACGACACGTAATAACGTATCGACCCGTGAATATGTCATTATCACACTTTCAGTTTAGATTCTTGGATTGTTCTACTTCGTTTTCATTGTAATCGATGCCATTAACCTCGAAATTCGACGAAGTCACTTTTCTACATTGTCTCGGGCCCTGTTAGCGCTCAATACATTTCTTGATACTTTGACAACGACCAGTTGGTGAAAGAGCACGAATTGAGTACTTACTGCTTGATGGCATGTACACATAGATTACGTGGGGTGCGAAAAGTTCATTTCGGCGCCTTGCCCTCCTCAAGTTTTGTGACGCCGAGACGGGGCACCACCTTTTGAGATTACATTTGCATAATGGCCGAATTCTGTCTCCGTGTCATCAGCGTATCGTTGATCATGTACACTTTCAACTTCGGAAGAGTGACATCATTGACAAGCTGCGGTGATGATCCGACATGCTCAATATGTGAGTATATTATCGTTTATTAACAGAATATTTATTTTTCACAGATGTATACGTCATTGTTGCTCATGCTTCCTCATACACTTCATTTTCACGTGAACTCATATGCGTCTGAAACAAGACAGTTTCCAAGTTTATTAATTATCAAGTGAATGTGTATATGTACACTTCATCAATATGACTACATGCAGTGCTGTCATGGACATGAATATGATCTTCCTTTACAATCTGCCATCTTTCCTTTGACAAGAATCACGTACTTCAAGGGAAACCTTCCGTTACTTGTTGATATAATGTTGTTATCTATTTGCCGCATACTTCCATATGTTTTGTTTCTGAGTTCAAATGAAATAGAAATGATGAAAAGAACAATTGATGAAGTCATCTCCAACCGATACTTGCAGATGGTTATTACATTGGGTGTTACCAAGAGGAATGCGTTCGGAACGATCACAGGTTCAGTTTCAGCCGAACAAGCCTAACCCCCGATAACTGCACAGCGTTTTGCCGAGAAAGCGGATATCCCTTTGCCGGAGTCTCAAACGGCACGGACTGTACGTGTGGATGTGAATTTAAGTGTTTTGACTATAGTCAGCGGCTGAATTTAGAGGACAGCTGCGGGATACCTTGCCCAGCTGAATACCATCGTTGGTGCGGAGGACGGGGGAGGGCATCGACCTATGTAGGTGAGTCTTGACCAGGAGAGTTTTGCAACGGTTGCATAGATTTTTTTTTCTTGGATACTTGGACAGAATACGGGAAGAATGTTTTCCCTGAGTTATCGGTAACCCTACTTTTGTTTGAATTTTAAAGAAACACCTAGGAAATTTAAGAATAATTCTCATAGATACGTGCGCCACATCATGCATATCCGCATTTCAACTCATTATCATATCAATATATCAATGATAACCTTACGATATTATTAAGCTGCCAGTGATCTTTGAATAAATGAATATACATTGTATAAGCGAATGAATTAATAAATCAATGAATCAATGGATCAATACATGAATGAATGATAATATGTGACCCTGTATCACAAAACCAACAAAAAGTCGCCAGACATGGATTTTGTTAAAAGGGCAGATTCTGAAAGAAGAGACTCTAAGCTTGAAAATAATGTATAACTCAATTCAAATGGACTCTCCTAAGCTATCTAAAATTGAAAGAAATCACACACTCTGGAAAATGTAAATAATAAGTTGGTTGACCCATTTCACCTTTTTTTTTTTGAGTCCTCATGTAAAATCAAGGGTGCGACTTTTTGTTGGTTTGTGATACACAGTCACAAAATATGAATAATAGATAAGGAAAATGGGTCTGTAAGCATGTGTTTGTATATCACAGTAGACTGTAATATCATTTTAAAGTTGCATCATGAAAAAAATCCACAACATACTATGAATGAAGATTCGTAACTTTTCTCTGTGAATGGCAAAATCAACGTTAGTAATATCGAATGAATATACCAAAACATAATACTTATGCGACAGGAAAACGCGTAAATTGGGCACCTCAAACGCGTTAAACCTTTATCACGTAATTCTCGCTATCGCCAATGACGTAAAAAGTACCCGGATGTGGCTTTTTCGTCAAGATTTAGTGCACTTGGTAGCAAGGGCACTTCCGGCGCGGGGCATAATTTGCACAACGCTAGCGTGCGCGTACGTGTACCTTACCTATAGCGCAGCGCCGACCACGGATACTAGTACAGTAGGCCGCTGTACCGCGCGCCCGAGCCAGCGAGTGGCCAGGCCTGTCATACTCGTACACTGTAGTCCCCGCCGGCGGCCGGCCTTGCATTAGCATGCACCATAGACAGAAAGATCCGTCTGTCCGGAGGACTCTTTTATATTTTGCCATTAGCGCTGTCCTCCGTAGACAGAGGGGATCGGTGAAGCCAGACGCAGTCTCCGCGGAACATTTCCCCGACGGACAGATACAGACCGATCTTTCGGTCAACATGCACCACTGCACACAGCGCATCCTAGCTAATTGCTGATTACATAACACGTACCGGTACGGCGTACTGCTTGATCATGCGATCGATGTGCACATCACAGATCAGTCATCTCTGCATACGCTGAAAATATGCTGGAAAATATTCACCCACCTGGATATACAGTATATCGTCATGGAATGCCCATATTTTTTTTTTTATTTGTTCTCTGTCGAAATGTCACGAACACAATCGGGAACGAACAGTGATCTCGAACTTATCCTGTCTCCGAAGCAATTTCTTCCAAGTAAGTACGTACAATATACGGCACTAGGCCTACTACCTACTGCTACTACCACTACTAGTAAGTCGCGCGTGCACGTACTGCGCTGTGGAGTCACCCGCAAACTTCACCCACGCGGCCACGTCACGTCTCGCATGCCAGTAAGGGTCCTGTTCTGCAGATTTTTTTCACTTATTGTCGTGCGAACAACACATGGCAGCTTCGCAGCAACAACCAATACTCGTATTAACAACAATTTCTTAAGAATGGAGAAATTTCAAATCCTAGTAAAGCTGTAATTCAAGTCGAGAAAACCGGAAGTACACGTAGAATACAGTCGGTTGTGTGTGTAAATAGCATTAGTCACGTATCACGCGCGTACGAACGGAAGTGACTTTGCTACCGGACTATCCCATAATGCACCGTAAATGACGCTTAAATCAACATCCGGGTACTTTTTACGTCATTGGCGATAGCGAGAATTATGTCACTTTTTCAGTGATCGTGTTTTCTGGGATAAACATAAGACAATAATTGTGCCCCAACATATTTCATTCTCATCAGCCCTGTTTCATTTGACTTGAATTTTCATTCCACTGTCCTTATTTAAATGATCACCACTTTAGTCATTATGGATATATATATACATATATATATATATATATATATATATATAATATCGTCTGTATTAGTGTTCACTATTAACATGTCATGCAGTCTGTCTGAAATTTTCCACAGTCACTCTTTTCAATAACTCGACGGGAGGTGCATGTGATCAGCCGAATGGTGAGTGTTTTGTTCTGAGAGGAAAATCTTTAATGGAGGGATTGGTCCCCTTTATCAAAGATAGCTCACTATTAGATGGACAGTGCCCCAGCTTGAGATGCCGTAAGACTTGGAGTCGACAGTGTGAAAAGAGTGACTGCATAATCATATTAAGTGTGTCGGCGAAGTGGATTAACTGGGTTTTTTTTCTCCAAAAAAAAAAAAAGCAAACGGGATTGTAGTTAGTTTTTATCATGTGTGCTACTGTGTTCACACGTACATCGCAAATGTCATAAACCAAAGCCATCTCAGAAGGTGAAATTGTTGTCCCGGCAATGGCTTTTTTTTTGTGGACGACTGTTCTTGTGTTACCTAAATTCTAATGAATCAACTCTGATCATTCACGACCGATATTTCGCCAGAAATTCCAACTTTTACACAACATCGTTCTGAAATGGAAATAGTCTGAATGCCCAGCGCAAATTTGTGCCTGACTTTTTTCCCCTTTATTTCAGCTGCCCATTTTTTTTCTCCATGATGAAACCATCTTTCGAAAATGTTAAACCCTAATCTGGATGAGGCAACTCTTGCATCCCTGAGAGTGTCGATATAATCAAGATGGCCACCAATATGGCTACCAAATCTGAAATTTCTGTATGTGACCGTGCACCACAAAACCAACAAAAAGTTGCACACACTGATTTTGTGTGAGGACTGAAAATAATCAACCCAGCCGATCTTGACATTTTCATATTTTATAAAAGAACACATCTTCTTCTACATTATGCCAAAATTTTGGATAATAAAACGATCAGGAAAGTGTGTTTTCAAGCACTTTATCTCGAACAGTTGTTTTGTTTTGGTTTTTTTGGTAGAAAAGTGTGATTAGGTGTTTCTTAAGAGTCCCCTTATCATGTCTTAAAATCCTTGTACACACTCTTAAATTTCAACGCTTATACCTTTTGAAAGGATGATGCTACTGCTTTGAAAGTTGGCGTTGATTGTGGACAGAATGTGTTGATAAGGCATGCTTAATTTCAGTTTAATCTGATAATCTCTTCATTGTGGTTACTCTAGTGGTTTACATCCGGTTTTTTGTCCCATTCATCGCACAGCCAGCACGTCTTGATAAAAAATTAGGGCTTGAATAGATACTGTACTTCAGAGCTTCTTTTCTCAGTTTGCACTTTTCCCGAGTTTGTGCTTTCTTTCCAATATCTAAATAGGTTAGGAGAGTCCATTTGATTTGAGTTATACATCATTATAAAGCTAAAAGTGTGCCCTTTCAGAATATGCTCTTAACTAAAATTTCATGTCTTGTGATTTTGTGTTCGTTTCGTGATGCAGGGTCACATATAACGAGTTTTCTCTTTCAATGGTAAAAAATTGATAGGGAAAATGAAATGGCTTTGATCTATTTCTAGGATGTTGAATTGTGAAAATGATTGACATTATCATTTGAATGTCTTTATTCCAATGACTATCACCATTGTCGTCATATATATATGTATATGTATATATATATATATATATATATATATATACATATATGATTATTATTATTATATGTATATCGTCCTAATTAATGTTCATTACCAACATGTCATGCTATCTGTCTTCAATTTTCCACAGTCACTGTTTTTAATAACTCGACGGGAGGTGCATGTGATCAGCCGAGTGGTAAGTGTCTGTTCTGACACCGCCTGAGAGGAAAATCTTAAATGGAGGGATTGGTCCCCTTTATCAAAGATAGCTCACTATTAGAGGGACAGTGCCCCAGCTTGAGATGCCGTAAGACTTGAAGTCGACAGTGTGAAAAGCGTGACTGCATAATCATATTAAGTGTGTCGGCGAAGTGAATTTACTGTTTCTTTTTTCTCCAAAAACAAGCAGGATTGTATTTAGTTTATGTGTGTGACTGTGTTCACACGTATATCGCAAATATCATAAACCAAAACCATCTTTGAAGGTGAAATTGTTGTCCCGGCAATGACACATTTTTTTATTTATTCTTTTATTCTATTTTTTTTTCTGATGGACGAATGTTCTTGTGTTACCTAAATTCTAATGTATCAACACTGATTATGCGCGACCGATATTTCACCAGAAATTCCAACTTTTACACAACATCCTTCTGAAATGTAAATAATCTGAATGCCAAACGCAGATTTGTGCTCACTTGTTTGTTTGTTTGGGCTTTTTTATTGTTCTTTTATTTTTCGTCGCCAAATCCAAATCTGGATGATGCAACCCATGTCTCCTTGAAGGTGTCGATATAATCAAAATGGCCGCCAATACAACTGCCAAAATCTGAAATTTCTATACATGATTTTTGTCTTTCAATGGTGAAAAGTTGATAGGGAAAATAAATGGCTTTGGTCTATTTCGAGAATGATGAATTGTGAAAATTTGACAAGATATCACGGTTTTACCCTATTTCGTGGGTGCTTAATGCTGGTCTGAGTGATGCAACTCTCACACTTCTTATGGTCGACATAATGTAGAAAATAGCAACCAAATATGATTATATATATTTATATTTACTAAGTTATAAATGATGAATAAATAGGAAGATGTTATTAGTTCATCCCATTTCAAGAGTACTGAATTCGAATCTGGTTCGCAGCTGCAACTTTTTTCATCCTTGATGGTTTTGAGATCTTGAAGAACTTTGGTGGCCGTTTAGTGGCAACCTTACATAACTTTCATAGACTCAAGGTGCTGACATTGAAAACGGAAGGTATAGATGCTTCTTAAAAAAATTTTGTGAAATCACAATATGTCTCAGATCTGCCTGGACAGTACTAAACAATGATGTTAATTTTCTTGTACAAAAATAGAATAATTGGGTAAGAGCCAAAAACTTATTGTTGAATGCCCCCCCCCCCCAAAAAAAAAGAATTGTATGATTTTTTTTTTTTTATATCGTTGACATTTTGAATACAGCTGTAGTTTTTGAGGATTTTCATTTCAATAGAAAGAGTTTCACATTTTAAATTCTTTGGAATAATTGTTGATGACAAACTTTCCGGAAGTTCCATATATATCATATCTGCAACAGAATCTCGCGTAATATAGGTGTTATAAATAGAATGAAATTGTATATCGCTCAAAAATCACTTCTTATGGTATACTAGTCGTTGATATTGCCTTATCTTAATTATGGTGTTTTAGTTTGGGCAACACTCACTAGAACTAGTGGATAGAGTGTTCCTTCTTCAAAAGAAAGCTCACAGTGTCATCTTTTATCCTTCCATACCCTCCCACTCAAATGTGTTATTCGCCTCTAATAAGCTGCCAAAAATGAAAGATTTATTTTTATTTAATTTGGGGCAATTTACGATATGTAAAGCAACAACTCACTACCGTCCGTTTTCGATTCTATGTTTCCAAGTAATCAATCATTCCATGAGTATCCCACTCGACGTTCCAATGAATTTCACATACCTATTCATTTACCTACGATTTTTGCTGAGAACACATTTATCTATTCTGGCCCAACTTATTGGAATTTTCTGAATTGAATGATTAAAAAAAATGTCCCCTCTTTATATTCATTTAAAAGGAGAAGAAAATCCTTTCTATTGCAATTTTGTTATCCCCTTGAATTGAATTAGCCTGTTAGCATATTGTATTTTTTACCCGAGGAATTTGGATTTAATGAGTCGAGGATCGCTGGATGTGTTATGCCTCTCTGCCCGTTGTATTTTCTTCCTGTTATGTTTATAGTCTTGTCTCATTCTGTCTTGTCTTTTAATCTTCCTTTATTAGTTTCCTCATACCAGTCTCGTTTAATGTTTACTCGCGTGTGTATGTGCATCTATTTGTAACTCTGTCTTCTTAGTGGGCTTCCAGACTTTTCCTGGCTTGTTCCCAGTCTTTTTCCGCCTTTTTGCATCAATTTCTTTTTTTTTTCTATTTGACATTCTGTACCTGAAGGGCCCACATTCAACTAGCCTTATCTTTTTAGTGGGTCCTCCATTTTTCGATGTTTTGCGTATTGTTATATCGTCTATATCACTTCAGTCAATTTTCATGATGACGCGTTTGTAACAGCAAGGTTCCACAATTATAATTTCTTTTTCAATTTAGTTTGTTTCGATTATGCAACCTTATTCTCTGTTTCCAAAGAAAGTGAAATATTTGTTCTTTTCGAAAACTGAAATCAAGTTTGAATTGAGTTGAATTGAATTGAATCTGTCTGTCCGTCTCTTTCTTTCTCTCTCTCTCTCTCTCTCTCTCTTCACTCATTCCTTTTTCCCTTTCGGTCTCCACAGACAAACTGACAGAACCTCGCGACTACCTTTGTTATGTGGTATTCTCTGCCGTCGGAAGTGCCCTAATAAGTGTCGCTATCTGTGTGCCTGCAACGTGTTGTATTGTCAGAAGGTACGTATATTTATGGAACAAAGTTAACTGCTCCTTATTTGAGTTCGATGCCTTCTAATACATGGCAGATATTGTCAGCTTTCCTGCGTGCTTTATAGTAAATATCACCTCTTTTTTTTTGGGTACTCGTAAAGATTGTTGTCAATAGAGGTGGAAATTATAATTTACTGCATTCCGTTGAAAATGATATAGGGTATATATCTTTAACCTCACTTCATAAACTTTAAGATGCAGGTGTTATTCATAATCTGAAGGGAGAAGTTTATATTACAGACTACGTAGAATGTGGTTTTATATGAATCTACAAAGTGAAATCTTCTTCTAAGACTTAAATTGCTGTTGTATTCGGTTTTTTATTTCATGATAAAAAGAGTGAATGATGACAATATATTCAAATTAATTACGTTCCAAACTCTTCGTATGGGAGGCCTAACTGCTGTCTGCTATGGTTCCTGGACCAACCAGGTCAGAATCCGCCCTTCATTCCACGTGTGATGAAAGTCCTCAGTATAGTGCAGTTTACTCGTCAACGATAACTTTTCTTGAAGTTACCATGTTCCTATGTTCAGTACAGTTTATTAAATTATGCATTCCCTTTTTAAGAAAATAAATTCAATTATAAAATATGACAATAGGGGCCTATGTCGTACATTATCTGTTAAGTGGAATGTACTATCATTGCTTCGTTTGTAGCATTATTATAGCTGCATAATTGTTTGAAAGTGAAAATAGTAAATATGAATGAAAGAATGAAAGCATGAATGAATGAATGAATGAATGAATGAATGAATGCATGAATGAATGATTAGAAAATACTTTCAACTTACTTGGTTACAGATTATTATCACGACCCAAAGGTGACCCTGCCTTACGGAATCCCGCTATCGAAGATAAAACATGCGAGTGTCCTGAGTTGCAGCATGTCTACCACGATCAGATCTACGTGACACCAGATCCAGCTGAAAAGCAAGAAGGCGCTTGAGCCACGATACCAGAAGCTTCCTAAAGTGATTTTTTTAAAATGCACCCCTACACTCTTATATGACAATCTGGATGGGAGTAACTATGATAAGAGAATGCATTGTGAACACTAGCATGCTTTCGAGAGATACAAAGGATTATATTCGCAGCCTAAATCAAATAAAATATTTTGTCAATTAGACAGGTAACAATGTTAGCACTCCGTATCTCTTAAACTTAAACAAACAAACAAAAAAAAAAAACTAAAAAATAACATGCACATTTCATAGAATCCATACAAACGATTGAAGAACCATGTTTTTCTTTCACCTTATTTAAAGCCCGAAACGATTAAGAGTATATGCGAAGATTGTACTTTTTTTTTGTTGTTGTTGTTGACAAGGGACGTTTGATGAAAATGTATGTGCCAGTTATTAGACGTCAGACGAGGTAACATTTTCATGTAATTGAAATTGCATTTATAACATGGACAGGTGGAACAATGTTTAAAAGATAGATTTTAATGAAAACTGTACTTGAAGGGTTTGTTTGCAAAAACCGATAAGTCTATTTTTGAAGATTTTAAAGTACGATCTCTGTCATAAAGTACAAAATAATACCTTTTTAAATGATATATTGGTCACTTCATATAAAGGTATATTTTTAAAGTTATGGTCAAAAGAAGCAAAACTTTTCTTATTCTCTTTATTTTTCTTGACCTTTAATCGCAAATATCTCCATTTGGCAAATATGGACTTGTCGGTTTTTGCAAACAAACTCTTCACTTGTTTTTCATGATAATCTATACTACGAGCATAAACATAGTTATAGATTTAAACCAAGAGTACTGTTAAAAACCATGTTTAAGTAGTTTGAAATAGATCAATCAAAATGATCCAAGCATCAAGAATTAAACAGGTTTCAAACACAACGGATATAACTTAAGACAATTATTATGAGGTTCTTAAACAGACAAAAGAACTTTAATGAGCAATTAAGTGCGGTAGGTGCACTTTAATTGATGTCGATGAAATATCAGCAAAAAGGTTAAGTAAAGAGGATTCTATGATAATTTTATACAAGATATCCTGTACATGTATTTCGGTGAAGGACTTTAAGTTCAAAAGATCCATCGCACAAAGTATATCGTACATGTCACCCTATCAATGATGTGCTTTGCCTGTTAATACAATCTATATCACTGTGAAGTTCATCGGAAGATTGAACGAATTTGGTTAAATTTTTACATTCTACCACAAAAAAAGACTATTTCGGCGGGATAATATTTTACAAAAAAACTAAACAAAAATAAACCGCACTTTGGAAAAAAAAAATACAACTTCTTATTCAGATGTTGTATACAATCTGTAACCACTATTTAGAGAATAGAGGTAAAAATATAGTAACCAATATGCTAGTAAGAAAATATATCGCTGTGAATGAATATGCACCGTTTAACAATCATTCAAAAATATAAGTGTCCCACTTTTATAAGCTGTTGTACCAAGATAAGGTTCCAAGGATGGAATCTTAACTATTTCTAAAGTGTAATCTAAACAGAGAACTGGAGCTGCTCATGAGCAAAAGACTCTTTTTTCAACATTGTCCCATTTCAATTCAAATGATACAACCTTAGAACATCATTTAAAAAAAAATGGCATTTCTGTGCAACGAAACAAAGTATTCCCGTCTTCTGGACACAATTAATGCAAATATATTTCTTTCCTGAAAACGTCATTCACACTGTAGAAGTTGAAATTACATTTTGATAATAAACAAACAAACACGCACAAACGTTTTAGGAACTGCATTTAAAGACAGTCCATGATGCTAAAAAGGTATCACACATTTCCTTGATGATACCAGGAAATGTTGCTCGCTTCATCAGGAACCATATTTATACAGAGGAAAACAATAGTGGTAGACCATAATAAAGCGAGTTGGAAGATCACAAAAGTTGTTCTTATCTCTTGAATAGTGTTGTAGTGTTGTCATTGCTTTTGAAAGTGTGTCTGCCCCTCTCACTTGCATTTATAAGAGCATACAGTCAGTTGTGTTTACATGCAAAGTAACAATGTGTTGGCATACGTTGGGATGGTAGACAGAGAAACATACTGAACAAAATAAAGAGCAAAACGGAGGCTTTTGCTGCTTCACGGTTATGATAGGTATCTTGGTACACACACGCATTTTCACTATTACACGGGATATACTTTTAATGAACTATCTAACGATGTTTCCTGCTTGAAATATATAGCTACAAGGACCTACACGCGCTACCAGACTATCAGTTTTCTAATCGTGAAGACATGAAAAGATTATGGCAAACAAGGGTAAAAAAACTCACACACACACACACACACACACACACACACAAACAAACACACATAAACAAACAACGATAAGAGCTTCGGAAATATGAGCGTGTTTAAAACACGTTTTTTCCATGGTATACTTTAAACCCAACGTGTGTAATTTGCTCGTGCCCTCAATGGACAATTCCAATGTAAAGAGTCACTGCGCAAAGGTTGATGTTATTATATATATATATATATATATAATAACATCAATGTTATTATATTTGTTATGTTATATATATAATCAATGTTATTATATAATATATTATATTATATTGATGTTATTATATATATATATATATATATATATATATATATATAGGTATGTTCCACGCGTTGGACTACGAAAGTTATAAGAAGTAGTCTCGAATACGCCATTTGACGTTCCAACAAGAAGGTTTTTATTCACAAATATTCAAATGTCTTAGTTCTGTATGAGGGTGCATGCGTGTTTGTGTGTGTGTGTTTTTGTGTGCGTGCGTAGCAGGACCTTCTATAGGATCTTAATAGAAACAGCTTATGCTGTTTGGGCCATCCTTACAACTTTCGCTTTACTTGATAGCTTAGTAAATGAGAAAGAATGAATATGTCATTCATTCTTTCTCATTGCTACGGTAGCTGAAAATCGTGAATGAGCGAATAAGATAATAAATACATAAATAGATCGATGCATACGAACGCACACACGTGAATAACGTGAATGAAAAACAAATGAACAAATAAAGGATAAAACGACATTGTTAGCATAGCTATAACTATTCATGATCATTTAAGTTATGATTAATATCTGACGGAAGTGTGTCGACGTTTCCGATGATGTATCTTTAGTCCCGGAAGTAATTCCCCTTCTGTTCCATGGTGGGAACTTGACATTTTGGATTGACACGGAATAATTCTGGGTCATGTTGATCCCCACACAAGGTGAGAGCACTGTCCTTGTAGTCCATTCGAGCCTGCAATACATTTCTATTAAAACACACACACACACAAGCCGAAGAACAAGTTTTAAGAAGTAGAAAATTTCGTACAGACGGCACGTTTTCAATTAGAATGATTTTGTCTTTCGAAAAGGGAAAGGTGTCACAGGTTTTCATCTTTAAAGTTTACACTACCATTAAAGGTATTCTAATCTGTGCGCAACGTCCCTTTAGGCGTATGCCTACACGAAATGCAGTCGTTATAGGCGGGTGATCGCTGTAGACAGATTCCATGTGGTGGTAAATATTCCCTAAGTCCCTTTACAATGGCATTCACACCACAGATCTATGTACTAGAAAGTACAGCTATACTAATTGTGACCCTGCACCTCAAAACAAACAAAAAGTCGCCAGACATGAATTTTTAGTTAAGACCATATTCTGAAAGAGCAGACTTTAAGTTTTAAAATGATGTATAACTCAAATCAAATGGACTCTCCTAACCTATCTAAATATTGGAAAGAAAGCACAAGCTCAGGAAAAATGTGAACTGAGAAAAGAGGCTCTGAAGTACAGTGTCTATTCAAGCGCTTAATCTCTACCAAACCGTGCTGGCTGTGCGATGAATGGGACAAAAAAAAAAAACAGGAAGTAAACCACCAGAGTAAAAACAATGAAGAAATTATCAGATTAAACTGAAATTATACATGCCTTATTAACACATTCTGTCCATAATTAATGCCAACTTTCAAAGCAGTAGCATTATCCTTTCAAAAGTTATTAGAGTCGAAAGTGAAGAGTGTGGAGAAGGTTTTTCAGAAATGAAAAAGGGATTCTAAAGACACACCTAATCACACTATTCTACCAAAAATTTTCGAGATAAACTGCTAAAAAAACACACTTTCCTGCCCGTTTTATGATCCCAAATTTTAGCACAATGTAAACGAAGACCCGTTCTTTCAGAAAATATGAAAAAGTCAAGTTCAGCTAGGTTGACCCATTTCACTTATTTTCAGTCCTCACGCAAAATCAGTGTGTGCGACTTTATTTTCGTTTTGAGGTGCACGGTCACAATTATGCTTATTCAGTACGGCCAATAATGATTGTGGGCATGTATGTTTGCATGTATGTTGTACGCTTTCTGACAAAAGAAGACAAAAGAAGCGACTACGCGGATGGCACTCTAGACTGTCTCTAGGAACTTTAACCAATCATGCATCTTTTCATGTTATGTGAAATTTCTTTCGAGAAAGCTTCATGACTATCGATAATGAATAGATACGTCTGTTCTTCACACGATCACTTCCTTTTGTTTAAGCCCTGGTAGGTCCGTAGCACATTGTTCGATTCTTCGTCACCTGACCAGCACAACGCCAGGGCACGGACTGAAAGTTTCATCGTTCTGCCGCTGCCAAATATCATCACTATTAGCTTACATGTAGGGTACGAGGAGTTTAACTTCGAGCGTTGCCCTTCTGATATCTGGTAGCACAGCCCTCAGCAGATGCTTAGCTCTAACACTGAATATACTATGGCAAAAATGTGTCTCCTTGCAATGAGAATATTCATGATCATATACATTTTCAACTTTGGAAGAGTATCTCCGTTGTCAAGCTACGGTGAGGATCCCTCTCTTTCCACATGTTCTTCAAGTGAGTATTTTTCTATCGAATAACAAAATTATTTTTGTTAGATTTCAGTGATAGAATTTCCTCACACATACACTTCTTTTTCATACTTTTCCAAATGCGCTCATAAATATATGTCAATGTATATAAACATAATTGTGATGGATGTTAACGTGAATGTCACGCAAAATTGTAGAAGACTCCATAGACATTGAGTATTGCAGAGACAACTCAAGGTCTTGTCTCAGGAAAAAG
The DNA here is from genome assembly GCF_040938485.1 of Diadema antillarum. Classification (NCBI taxonomy): domain Eukaryota; kingdom Metazoa; phylum Echinodermata; class Echinoidea; order Diadematoida; family Diadematidae; genus Diadema; species Diadema antillarum. The sequence continues at coordinate 6,257,712 of NW_027270890.1, read as the reverse complement.
AATGTTTCAGGGAAAACAGTCGTTATAGTAAACCTGTAGTATTGACGCTGTTTCTTTCTCGCACATGTCACTGTGTCTCCTCGTGAAATGAAATGAAAATGATACAATATTGATGACGTCATATCCTTTAAAACTCGCAGATAGCTACTACATTGGTTGTTTCGAAGAGAAGTGCGTGCGGAACGATTACAGAATCCAGGTTATTACCGATAACTGCACGGCGATTTGCCGAGAAAGCGGATATCCCTTCGCCGGAATATCAAACAGAACGGTTTGTACGTGTGGATATGGATTTAACTGTTTTAACTGTAGTCAAATGCTGAATGCTGACAACTGTGGGATACCTTGCCCAGGGGATCCCAACCGTCGGTGCGGAGGATGGGGGAAGGTATTGGCCTACATAGGTGAGTCTTGACCAGAAAGAGAGTTTTGTAATGTTTTGTAATTGTATTGGTTTACTTGCTATTGGATACTTTGTCAAAAACCGGAAACAGTGGTTTTGCTATTAAAGTCGCCTGTAGCTATACTTTTTGTTTTGTGAGTATTAAACAAGTTTAAAGAAACACCCATGAATAATCATTAATTTCATTATGGAAATGTGCCATAGCATGTATATTACTCTACGACATGAAATTTTACAAAGAGAGTGAGCGAAGAATCAAGAAATAAACTTGTAATGCATTTTTGCCAATAAAGAATGAGTTTATTCGACTCGAATTTTCGGTGGCCTTCACCTTTTTCAGGAGTCTCGACATGACGGTACCGTCATTGTCTTCGTCATTACCGAACAATAAATAATACGGCATCATTTGTGACAAGAATTCCTTCGTAGGAAGTAAATTATTCGGAAACTGTACTATATGATATACATATATATATATATATATATATATATATATATATATATATCAAGAGACATAGCAAAATCCCTATCAAAGCCTGATATGCAATACTGAACCCCACCCCTGGCACTTCAAAGAAGCTCCAATATCATAATGGTTGGAAATACCCCTTTAAGGATTAAGATCTGTGATTAAGCCCATTATAATGTACTATGGTTATTATCGTTACTACAGTTATTCATTTGTTCTGTTCATTTACGACGCTATATCAGTGTATATTCGATTGTTTTTTTTTTTAGATATTTACAATGCCTTTAATCCTTCACAATTTTTGAAGCAGAAAAAAATGTCTTCCGTGTTTGTGTATACAATACTGACATGACATAAAATTATCTTCATAAATTTCTGCAGTCAGCAATTCCACAGAAACTACAGGTGCGTGCAATCAGACGAGTGGTACGTGTGTATAACATTGTATTACCCATTTGATTGCAAAATGCGATTATTATTGCACATTTCCTCGACCATGTGAAGAAACTAGCTTTTCATTTTCACGAAGCTTTGATCTATATCGGCAAGTACATATCACATTGCCAATTTCTGCAGGAATCACAAAATTCAATATCTATTGTGTATTGTGATATGCTATTTTGTTCATTTACGGCCTTGTTGCAAATTAGTCAGCAAGTAAATGAAAAACAAAAAATTACATTTTGTTTTTGGTCATTACCAAACAGAAAATGACTGGCATTATTTGAAGAGATTGTCCATTTTTGATGATTTTGAAGTACGGTCTCTGTCATAAAGTACAAAATAATACCTTTTAAACGATATATTGGTCACTACATATAAAGGTACATACATTTCTTTTTTGAAGTTATGTCAAGAGAAGCAAAAATTTTCTCATTATTTTCTTTATTTTTCTTGACCATTAATCGTAAATATCTCCATTTGGCAAATATGGACTTGGTTTTTGCCAACAAACTCTTCATTTGCAACAAGATTTTTGTCGTAAGAAGTACATTATTTGGCAAATGCACATCATTGAGATATACGAGAAAGAGGAAATATTCCCTGAAACTGTTCTACGATACTAAACCTCATCCCGACCACTTTGAAGACGCCTTGATATCATGATATTGGGAAATATCACTTTGCGGATTTCTATGATCAAGCCCTTTGTGTTGTGCTCTGGTAAATACTTTCTTTATTTGGTTTGTTCATTTACGGCGCTATTTCATTATAGATACGATTCCTTATGAATATTTATCATGCCTTAAATCCTTCAAAATTTTTGAAGCAGTAAAGAAAACAAAATACTGTCTTCCGGGTTTATGTATGCAATGTTGACATGTCATACAATATAATTATCTTCGTATATTTCTGCAGTCTGCAGTCCCACAAAAACAACAGGTGCATGCGATCAGAACACTGGTAAGTGTCTGTATAATGTACTACCCATTTGATTGTAAAATGAAATATTGCACATTTACCCGACCCTGTGAAGAAACTTGCTATTCATTTTTACGAAGCTTTGATCTATAACGGCAAGTATCACGTTGCCGATTTCAGCAGGAATCACAACAAAAAAAAATATTTATTGTGTATTGTGACATGCTGTTTGGTTCATTTTCGGCCTTGTTACCTTTTTGGTTTCGATTGATTTCTAAATATACACCACGCCTACAATCCTTCGAAACTTTTCAAGTCATAAAAATGTTTACACTCGTACATTACCAAGATAAAAAAACATGTGACAATTTTCAGTGAATTAACTTACACATTACAAAGATGATTAACATGCGATATAATCTATCTCCTCTGTAACATTTCGCAGTCACTTTCTCAAATTTCACATCGACGACCGAGGCTTCTAGTCAGCAGATTGGTAAGTGTCTGTAGTATTTTAGAGGGGAACGTCTCCAACAGAGGGACGGGTCCCTAATAAGCTGTGATGGCTCAGCGAGTAAGAGGACATGGACTGTCAGTCCCAAGGTCCCTGGTTCGAACTCCCTGACCGTGGCAATTTTTTGCCCCATCTCAATGAATGTTATCCTCATTACCTACTCCTTTATAGAAGGATCTTAAAGCCGACAGTCTCGTGGTTGCTTGCTTTAAACAGGCATCCATTACAGATTGCTTACAAGTACTAATATTATACTTTCTCAGTAGAAATGTACTGCAGAGCACAAATCATTGTACAGGTAATATACACGAGATGGGGAGCTCTGGAATTCTCATGGTTGGGTGTACGTCACTTCGGTGTAGCTGGAGTAAAAACAAACAGCTCGCCTGTACACTACATGCGCAGAGCTGTAGTGTAAAACACCGTGCATGCTGTGCATACAGTCTATGAATCTACGGTGTACGTGGTGACACAGACGTATAATCCTCGAGCCACCACTCATTACCATGATTTGTCAACATTTAATTTTCTCGTGGCTATCAGAAATGATAAGATGGACCACATTTGGCAGCTCCATGGAATTTCAAAGTCAAACGTGGACGAAAAGTAGATAATTCCCTTTTGAAAGAAAAAGTACGCGGTTCACTCCAGCCGCCGCTAAATACCCGTATGTCCAACCATGACATGCCATTAAGAGTTATAGAAGGAAATTTCTCCAAATTGAAAACGATAAAGAATAATTAGTTAGGTGTGAAGAAGGAGGAAGGTAGAAATATAAGCGTAGAGTGCATGAAAATGTGATAAGGTGGATTGTGCTCACTTCGATGTTGACATGTACATCTATTTTCTTTCATTTCATTCATGCATTTTCCTTTTTCAAAGCAAAATATGTGTATTTATACGAACAACCATTGCTGACCATAGTATTACCGCCCTGACAATCCCGTGCTTTTGTTTTGAAATGGTAGAACGTTTCTTGGCTAACGTACTTTCTACCCACGTCTTTTTTCCTATCTCAAATCGCTTTCATCACCTCGTTGAAGTAAATTGATGGATATGAAAGGAGTTTTATTGACCAGCCAACAACACTCAATCTTTATAGAGCCTTAAATGAATGTTATTTGCATCATTGTTTGACAGTCTGGACGAGTGGCCTCTAACAGGCCCATGAAGGTTTCAGGTTATGATTATAAATGATTAATCTATGTGTGTATATATATAAAACACTGATCCCTTAAGAACGGAAGTGCGAGTTATCAAATACAATAGAGAGCATTAATAAACTGTCTTGCGATGGCTGCAATTATGATTTATGTAATAATGATACCAACACAAAATGATTTTCATTTCGAACACATTGGACGTTTTCTACCTATATGTATAACTAACAGTCCCTTCGTCTATCTTATATCTACACATTACCTCCCTTTCTCATTCTATCTCTCCTTATTATATCAGTCGTTTTTGTTTGTACTCTCTACAGAGCTTTGCGACTGCGTCTTACATGCGGTATTCTCTGCAGCGGTTGGAAGTATCCTATCTCTCGTTATTTACCTGGTTGCAACGTATTGCATTGTCAGAAGGTACTTACCTTTGAAGATCGAATGTAACTTCTCATTTTCCTTTCTCTTTTTAATGAACCTCTAAGATTCCCTCATCGAAATAAGCACAGTTAGCATTCCTCTTCAAATGCCGTAAATACATTATCCGGTTTGCTTGTTTCATGAGACCAGGATCTATCGCTTTTCATCCACCATAAACGTTACATTTTTAACCTTCAAGATTATAAGCCTACTGCTCCATGTCTTGCTTGTAGGCAGAATTTAAAACTGCACACTGGTCGTTGCAATCTTACAAAATTGAACTAATATATCCTTCGATGATAGCAATGTCGGGTTAATTATTGTCATTCGACATGTTCATCACAAACAGTTTCAATGATGATGATAATCATATTATTCATATCAATTATTCCAGATACTTCGCTTTCAGTTGCAAATTAAGACGTACGGAAGACAATACTCCTGCTAGGCGAACTAATTCCGGATCAGCTACGTTCACTCCACAAATAACGGAAGTCATCTCTGGTGTGCCTGTCTCTCCTACGAGAGAGTTACAGGTTTCTCCGGAGCGATCTAGTGATATAGAACAGAGAGCAAGCACTTTGAACTCAAGTGATGGGGGATTGTCATCACAAATCACTGACAGTCCGGTCTCCCATAATCCCGCCATCGACGCTAACCCGGGTGAGTATCAGAAGCTGCACCCTGCGTACGAGAAGCAGATCTTCGTAACACCCAATCCAGATGAAGAGGAAGAAGACGCATCCGCCATACGACCAGAATCTCGCTGTAGCCTAAGTGAAGAAATCCCACACATATATGACGTTCTGGAGAAAACATGTCTGTAGATGCTCTCTCCGTAATACGAGCGATATTCAGGATGAGAAATGCAAGTAACAGCCCGATTTGAAAGAAAAAGAATTATGGAGAAGAAGGCTCCTACACGTTGGTAACAAGAGCCTTGGCAATGACCACATAAAGAAGGAGAACTCTTTCCAGACTGTATACCTTTAAAAGCATTCGTTTGTTTTCTTTCTCGTATTTGCTGTTGCTTTGTAATTGAATTCAGCAATAAGTTGGCGGTGATTGTGAAACAACCAGTCCCACTCTAAAGTAACTTAGACGTTCCAGATTTCTCTGATAAGAATAGTGAAGCGACATACACAGAACAAAATCTGCCGTCAAAAATACCAGACGAGTGTAAGATGTCGGCCCGATAGGGCCATTTGTTCTTCAAGGCCAAGATGACATCTCATTCTTCTATTTCAAATGATTTGGGAAAAATGAATTACTTATTTTTGTGGAAAAAAAAATCATTTTTGGATTGTCTGAATGATGATAACTTTAGGCGAAGAATATTATTTTACTTGCATTTATGTGGACAAAGAAATTTGCTTAAGATGTATGTGCCAGTTTCAGGCGTTTTATGCGGTAACTGCAATATGAAGCAACCAGCTTGCTTCAGTGGCATTTACCAGTGCTTTGGTGCGTTTTTAACGAGGGCTTCACTTTTTCATCTATTCGAAAGTACTAAATTAAACGCAGTGATAGTGTAACTACCCTATAGATATGCAAATTAGTTGAAGGGAAGATGTCATAGCTTCAGATATCATCTTTTTAACCTTCAAAAAATCTTCAATTTCCTTAATGTGATGGGAACATTCAATCTTTGTCTACTGTCCCTTTATGCACGTAACGAGAATGTTGATAGTGAGAGTGTTGTGGACAACTTTGAATTTTATTTACCGTGTTTTGTCTGTCTTTGTGTTTTAAGTTCTAATCTTGAAAAAGTGTCTCCCAGCCTGTTATCTTATTTATAACTCTATAGTAACTCTCAAAATCGACATGAATGCGTCTGGATATCTCTGTTGCGTTTATATGAATACTGTCATTGTTGTGTGCGTGCAATAGAAGCAATAGAAACCATGTTTTGTTGGGAGTCTATACATTTAAACATACCATACAGTTTAGCTAACAGAAATTAAACAATGACGAAATGCGACCATAACAAGTTAACGTAAGCAATGGCAATTGAAAGGTAAGCGTTCGCTCGTGCTTGTCATGGCATGCACGTCACGAGTCCGACACTCACGAGTCAACCATGAACGAGCTAGACACTAAAGCCCGTCCCACACTATACGATCAGATCGGTCATACGACCTTAAGACCGGAAGTGTGACGTCACCAACCAGACAGTTTCCAGTCGTGCGACTGCGTTCGCTTCCATAGTCATTGGTAAAATTTGCTGAAGCCAGAACGGTCGTAAGCCTAGTTTTGTACAAGTAGTCTGATCGTGTAGTGTGCGTTGCTAGGTCGCACGACCCAGCAGTGTCTCATGGCCTTAAAGGTATTAGCCCACATTTGTAAACCTGCAGGAATTGGTCTCATAGTTAGCATGGAGTTTGGGTATGATTGCAGTAACACCTGTGCAAAATTTCGTTCCAATTAGTCCATTACTTTCATAAAAATAAATGAAAATGCACCGTATGCATGCGTATAAAAACGCTCGCTAGCTCCGGTCCACACACGTACTACATGCATGCGATACATGTGTAAGTTAATGTACGTAGCTAGCCCGCGCTCGTAATTCGATTTTGGGTCGGGTTGACCCGGTTTGAAAATTGATTTTAAAACGATGATTTTCTCTCTTTTATCGAATGGTATAGACAAAGAGCAACAGGTGAGGTATGTTACTGTTATAACTTGTACTTGAAGTCATATTGGACCTGTTTTATGCAGTTTTGATTTTCGTGGGTTTGCAAATGTGGGCTAGTACCTTTAAGGTCGTACAGCCGTGAGTCGTATTATAGTGTGCGGCGGATGCGAGCTCGACATCACGAAAATATGTGCCCTTGAGCTAAATAATCCACCAGCTCGACACTTGGAAAATGAAGATTGGTCTTTAGAATATTTAGATATATAATGAACGCCTATCCGTCGCAAAAATTCAGACTTATAGAATCGGTAACGTGAGAAATCATGAGTCTGAATTGATTTTCATTCACTTCCCAACAAACTTAGAAATACGGGTTCAAATATGAACCCCAAAACTGTCGCTATACAACCAATATAGGGTCAACTTTGCTCCCCAATTAGAGGTGCAATATGATGCATTTTGAACCTGCAGGGGTGCGAATTTGCACCCTCAGATTTTTGCTAATCAAGGGTGCAAACATGCACCATTAACATTATTCATTATTTATCTATTCAGTCTTATTTCAAAAGGGTAGCCCCATCAGTACGCAGGTACTGTTCTTACTGGGGGCCCTGCACTAACAAACATTACAGTTGACAAAACAATGACATACATCAAATACAACATACTGAATGTGGACAAGTACACTTCTGCCACCGAGTCCCTTACATACAGTCACACAATAACTATACACTGACAATTACACGCTTACTAATCAAACAAGCAATAATACCATGATGGGCCTACGTATCTATTATAACCAAACAATTAACCATACATTTCATCAAAAATCAAAACTGTCACTGAAAGTGATTAACATCCCCACCCAAAACGGAAAAAATGAACTCAACCAGCAACCATCTTGTTACATTCTTACTAATAACAAAATTATTACCATAACAACATATTACTCAACATTGAATAAGTATACTGCCCACTGACTTGCTACAGCTGTATATTATATCTCATGTCGAATTGTCAAAATCTTGAAATCTTTGAAGGCTTCCGTGGTGCTAGAAAGTTGGGTGTTCTCTCAAAATATCTCTCTCTCACATTCTCTCAAAATCTTATAAAAAGAAATATATCGGTAATTTCTGCGATTGTCAGTCATTAATACATTTTGAAAATTTGGACCACGAGTACCAAGGTTTTACTCGTAAGATCAAACTTACACTCTGATGGGGAATCATGTCTGCATCATTTTAAGTACGAATATAAATTGTAAGAAATTTAATTTTCTACTTGCATAATGAAAGATGCAATTATGCACCCCAGGGTGCTGCTATAGGGACAAATAGGCTGCAAATGTGATTTTTTTTTTTTTTAGTGTAAGAGGGTACATTTTGAAAATCCGGAATCGAAATTTGTGTCTATGCGTGTGTGTGTGTTGGGGGGGGGGGTGCAATTAACCTGAATAAAAATATAAGAAAAATACAATACATATAACACGTATTTAGGTATTCATTTGTCCACATAAGTGATGTTGAGGATATCATGATTCATCACCATTCAACACGCATTTGCAATGCATAGTTGCTTTCATTAGGATCTTCATGTGAAAAAAGAAGACGTGCATAATCACACGGATACTTTCATATTCTTTGACGAACCATCAAGACATTAAAAAAATCACGTGACGACCTTTGACTTTGTCATTATACTTTCAGTTTAGATTGATTGTCTTCTTTCAGTTCGTGAGTATCGTAATTCATTTTCAACATTGTCTCATTCCCTGGTAGCCCTGAACACATCGCTTAATGCTTTGACAACGCCGAGTTAAAAAAAGAGCACGATTTGAGAATTCCCACGTTCTGCTGCCAAATGGCATGTATACACAGCTTACGTGGGGTGTTGAAAAGTTCAGTTCGGCGCCTTGGCCTCTTCAAGTTTTGTGACGCCGCCTTTTGGGGCTACATTTAAATATACATTATGGCCAAATTCTGTCTCCGTGTCACAAGTATACTATTATTGTTCATGCGTACTTTCAACTTGGGAAGAGGAACTCCGTTTCCAAGCTGCGGCGACTATCAGACATGCTCAATATGTGAGTATATTCTCAGTCAGTATAGAATTATAGTTTTCAAAGATGCATATACTTCCAGAGATAATGATGTTTCCTTAAACATTTTTATTTAATTATATCATTAACTCAAAAAATCAAAAAATCATACACTAGAAAAAATTTAATGCACCTAAAACAAGACATATTTGGTTAAATTGTCAAGTATAAGAAGTGTGTGTGTGTGTGTGTGTGTGTGTGTGCATAACCTTTATAATCACTATGAGCATGACTTTAACCAATGTTGAGATATCGTAATCATTAACATTATCTGTATTTTTGTTTTGTGATGATACAATCCACGATGTTTGCCGTGAGCAATGAGTGTGTTTTTAGATGCCATCGCTTCCGACTAACGATTACATTGGAAAGACATTGTAATATTTCCTTTTATCGTCATATCGTTTGTTTGCATTTATTCTGCTCCTGATTAATATAGGATGTTTTGCGTTCCAGGTCAAGAGTTATAAATGTATGATTATGAATAGTGACAAGACTCAAGGAACAGGGAAAACAATGTTCCTAAGAAGAGAATTTATAAGGAAAACAACAACAAAACAGCAAACAACCCAAAAAATATGATAATGAAGATTATGATTATGGTGATAATGATAATATCAATATTGGTATGAATAATAATAATGATAATAAACATCATAATAATAATTGTAATAATAATAAGATCAATATTGATAAGAATGGTATAGTAGTAGTAATAATAATGACAATAGTAATTCATTGTCTTTAATGATATTGATCTTTACCGTGCACGGCATTGCTCTTTGAAGGATTTTTCGCAAATGCGCTACTATTTTGGTCTGAGGGATTATCCTGCGCCAAATCCATAATATCTATGGGAATTTTAAGGAACCTGTTGAAATTGCATTGGCTGGAAGCGTTGAAAAATAATTTTTGTTCACTCGTTTATTCAATGGTAAGTATGAAGGAAAGTTATATTCCAAACCGCGAGGCGCTTTTTCAACCTTCGAATTGGCAATTCAATATAACTGCATCAAAGTTATATGGGTATATAAAACAATATATCTGTACGTAAGCAACCAAAATATTGTACAGTCATGCGTATGGCAACAATGTAGAAAAAGAAGATGGTATCTAAATGTGACAATTCCCACGTATAAAGACAACAGTAAAAAACAACACAATCACAACGAAAACACGGACCAAATAAAAGCAGGAGTAAAGTAGGCCTACTGTTGATATGAGATTATTAACCTTTCTTAAAGATAATTATGCTGATTGATGTTTTGATTCTAGATATCGGACGTTGAATAAATTTTGGTACATATTGAAATGAAAGAGTGAACCCAATGAGTAAAAAGTGACAGATTTGACGATAACATTAAGGAACAACTGAATGAATAAGATAATAAACTCAACATCAAAGTTTTCTTCTGTGATCGAAACTGGCATGAAAGACAGGCTGATTCACAGATACCGACTTTTGCAGAGAAGGCACAAAGTATTTTCTCACGAACAAAAATTCTTCAAGGGAAACCTTCAGTAAATCGCAGTAGTGATGCTGTCTATCAGTCGCATACATTCATCTGATCTTGTTTCTTAGTGAGTTATAAATATGATTATCAAATGAAGAAGAAATGATGAAAATACGAATTAATGAAGCCATCTCCATTAATAACTGCAGACGGTCACTACGTTGGTTGTTATCAAGAGGAATGCGTGCGGAACGATTACCGGTTCAGTTTCAGGACGAGCTCAACCCCCGATGGCTGCACGGTGTTTTGCGGAGAAAGCGGGTACCGCTTTGCTGGGATCTCCAACGGGACGGGCTGTACGTGTGGATGTGAATTTAATTGTGTTGACCACAGTTATAGGCTGAATTCAACTGAATGCGGAATAACTTGTCCAGGGTCAAGACATCGTCGGTGCGGAGGATGGGGAAAGGCCTTGGTCTACATAGGTGAGTCTCCAGAAAGAGAGTTTCGTAACAGTTGCATGGGTTTACGTGTTGTTGGATCATGAACAGAAAAAAAAAGGACGGGAGGGGGAATTTGCTGAGTCATCAGTTAACTCTACTTGCGTTTTGAATTTTAAGAAATATCCATAGGAAAATTATAATTCTAAAAGACACATATTTCACAACATGCACACTCGCATATTCGCAATAAACTTATCATAGTAATGTAATAGTAATGATATGATTATACCGCCAGGAATGTTTTGATTAATATACTTATAAGCGAAAGAATAAATGAATTTATAAATCAATAACTGAATGAACAAACTATGAATGAAGCGGGGATATGAACATGAATTTGTAGTATGTATCGCAGTGAAAAGTCATTTTTATTAATCTAAAGTCGCACTATACAATACAGATTATATCGTCGGGATGAACGCAAAAACATAGACTGTGCGATTGAACAACGTATGAAATGGGCACCTCAAACATAACGTCCTGATCACTGATACTGATGTCACTTGTCCAATAATCATCAATGTAGAAATATCACTTTTGGATAGATCAGGGGGTGGCATTTCACGAAGCATTTTGGTCGGATATTTTTCTAACAAACTGTTACAAGCTGTTGAAATCCTTGCATCTGATTGGCTGAGAGCCCAATTTGTCCGACAACTTATCGGACAAACTGCTTTATGAAATGCCCCCCTGAATACGAAAATGGTATTCTGTTTCATCAGTATATGTTCATTATTCAGTCCTGTTTCATTTTCGCTCTGACTTTTCCTATGAAGGCCCACCAAGAAGTCATCTGAAAAATGTCGCCCTTGTTTATATGCAATATTTTCGTATCATGAAATATATCCTCATAATTTTTCGCAGTCACTTCCTCAACTACCTTGACGGCAAGTGCATGTGATCAGCCGAGCGGTAGGTGTCTATGCTATATGAAGAGGGAATAATCTTTGATGCAGGGATTATATAGCTCCCAAATTCAGGCGTGGGAGTGAAAGTGTGGCAAGAGTTACTCAAAAAAATGGATATGCGTGTTTTGGGAGGTACATTATGATTTATTTGCTTTTATGTTGATAGCAATAGCTTTTATGTTGAGAGCAGTTCTTACTCCTCCCTCTCTCCCAATTACAATTTACATAATAATGTGTGACTTTGTTCACATGTATAGCTCTGGTAAAAGTATGTGATCAACAGAGGCATACCTGAACGAGAAATACCTGCCCCAGCAGTGAAAATTTGCATTCTTAGTGAACACTAGTGCGTTTAATAAGAAGAAATTGTGATGACTAATACCAAACATACACTGCCCGATATTTCACAAGATACCATTTTTTTTTTCACTGCATAACTATATGCAATGGTACCAGTCTGGGTGTCAAAGTCCTATCTTGTTCTTTTCCTTTATTTACCGTCCACCAGATAAATGTTTGTTTGTCTGTTTGTTTATTTGTGTGTTGTTGTTTTTGTTTTTGTTTTTTGCTCTCTTTTATGTAAAAAGACTAACCCTGTTTGAAATATACCGATTCAGAATCTGGATGATGCAAATTTTGTGTCCTTGAGGGTTTTGAGATATTCAAGATGGTCGCCAATACGGCCACCAAAGAAATTATTCTTTACAATATTGGCAAAAAGTTGAACGAAACAAATTCGAGGGGTCTGAATCCAAATTTGTTTATTCAACTCATGAATCCATGATGGTTTTGAGGTCTTCAAGATTTCATTCTGGCGGCTATTTTCCATTCCTAATGTAACACAGCAGGTTTGAGACAAATGACACGGGACTCCATCATTTGTACAGTATAGTGGCAGACTTTAATTGAGGGTGGCTTAACCCTGAAAAGAACAACAACAAAGAACAAACCATGACTTACACAATGGCCATGTGATATACCTACAAATTGCATATTGTCGTAACATACTTCACTACTGATGCCTATTAAGTTTTGTCCATTCATGCTTTTCAGCATTCCAATCCATTTGAACTGTTTGGAAACATCAATATCACGTTTTATGATTTTCCATCCATATCGTTTTCACTGCCGTACACCATTGTACAAGTATGATTATACCATTGTCACTGAAGATTATCTACACTGGTAATCATCTTTATTCTTTAAGTTCACAATATACAATGTACTCCCTTCTTATCTATTTCAACCACATGCATATAATTGCCCCCCCCCCCCCTTTGTTGCTTTATTTTGCTTTGCATTGTTTTGGACTCGGCGTATATTTCCCAACATCTGCTTTCATAATATGCGAAATAACTCACAGCCTGCTATTTGTACTACAAACAGCACAAATTTAATGATATTACCTTGTCAGCAAACAGGCTTGTAGGACTATCAACACCAATATACTGTTTCGTACAACATCAACTCTAAAACGTATTAAACAAAGCACATTTCAACTGACCAAAAACTTCCGTAAACAAGTTTCCTTTCAACAACAACCTATGTACAAATTAAGCAATGTTGAGCTTGCCAGCCTATAATTATGCTTATCACTGCCCTACTACAACTCACCCCTCTTGAGCTCTCTTGAGACTCGACTCCATGCAGTGACTTGCAAACCACTCGGTGAACTTGAACTCTGTAATATCAACATTACATAAAAGTGACATGAATGTCTTAGTGTATTGTTGTACCTAACGGCACTATAATTTGAGTCACAGACTCTATTTGTCATAACAGATAACTCCTATCAAACACCTAGCCAGTGTCATCCGTATTATACATTCCAGCGAGTAGGGTAACATATCCCATCTGGCACACTCTCCATAGAAAAGAATATACAACACATTGATGCTACAGTAACATAGGTGTATGTTATAGCCGATACAGCATACTTCTCGAGTTTTAGTACACTGCACCACTACACCTAGATACAACTAGTTCATCATCTCTCTGGGTGATGGATCAACACCATGGATATCTAAGGCTACCTTATACCCCATGTAGAGTGCTATAACGTACCATCATTCAACGCCTGAATGGTAAAGCTACGAGTAATGCCGTCTCCATGGTACGGTGTACCTCATACAGGATACTTGTCATACCTTCTATTTCCATCATTCACATTAGACTATGAACACAGCATGAAGTGACTCTTGAAATATGGCATTCTCACTGACACTGCAACCTATGCCATAAAACTACGACATTATTCCTAGGGAAAGGAATGAAACAGCATACCCTGTCTTCCTTCATCCCCTTACTACTCAATCACTCCGGATCACTTATCACCTATAATCAGTCACCTTTCCAAGTTTCAGTGATTACACGGTGACTATCTATACATGCATAGCATCAAACTTCCAATGGAAACACTATGAATAAACATGAACGGCCTGCCTGCATTGTAGCATACTTTACTGTGTCACCCAAAAGAAACCCCACAAGCTCCGTCTAATATCATGAAGCCAACCAGTATTCTTCATACATGCCATGGCATTGTGACAAGTTACTCCCTAGTTAGCCAGGTATAACACACACATTTGAAGAGCTTGTTTGCAAAAACCGATAAGTCCATATTTGTCAAATGGAGATATTTGCCATTAAAGGTCTAGAAAAATAATGAGAATAGTAAGAAAATTTGTGTTTCCTTTGACCATAACTTCAAAAATATAGCTTTATATGTAGTGACCAATATATCATTTGAAAGGTATCATTTTGTACTTTATGACAGAGCCTGTACTTCCAAATCTTCAAAAATGGACTTATCGGTTTTTGCAAACAAACTCTTCATTTATTTGCAGCATCGGTACCATACCTTAGCTTATGCAGTAACTCTGTGTAATGCAGCTGCCCTCAGCAGCACTGACTACAACCTTTCTTTACACAACTTGACAAATCATGCTTCAAACTCACACTTGTCACTTATTGTACAACTATATGATAACAAAGTTGTCATTTTCATAGTCCAGGCATTGTAACCCAGGTTTCTCACCAAGTTCAGGCCTCTTGTTTCTCCACAACTTTGTTGAAACTTCTGGAACCTTTGAGCTAAGACATGCTAACTTTCATCCGTCATTCTGCTCCAAAATGCTTCACTGGTCCCCCAGCCACATTTTGATGACGACACACAACCCTGAACACTGTATGGTCAAGGCTGCATGCTTTCACTAAAACAACAGGGTGTGTGAGCCACACACACAAGGGTTTTGTACCTCGGCAAAAAGAAGAAGAAGTGAGAGCGTAGTCTACACCTCTCAGACCCACAAGATTAGTCTCAAAGCTAATGGTAATGGTAATGGTAATGGTAATGGTTTATTTAAAAAAAAAAATCATTTGCAACCATGAACATGGCTGAATTGCAGAATTTTGTACAGTGTAATATTTCATTTTATGGTAACATACATAATCATACAATCAGTCTACGATTAAAAGATAAAACTACACAATTATATACATACATATAGAAAGCCACCTGATAACCAAAATAGCGGAATTAATCAAATACACTTATACACACACATTGAGAAATATGCTAGGAAAATTATACATAATCTTCATATCACCATCATATACATACACAAACGTATAGACAAAAATATATCAAAAATACACAAATCATAACACTTCTCCGACAACTTTCAAATTTTGTTTACATCTTGTTTACATCAAATACATGTGCTGAAAAAAAAAAAAAAAATTAGGCCGGCAGTGATAACATATAAGAGATATCAAACACTCGTGTATGGAAACGGATATATATAAATATATATATATATATATATATATATATATATATATATATATAAACACACAAATCATTATACTTCTGCAACAACTTTTATATTTTGTTTATACATGTGCTGAGAAATAATTTAAGGGGGCAGTGATAACAAGAGATATCAAACACTTGTGTATGGAGACGGAGAGAGAGAAACACAGAAGGGGTACCTGTAAAAAGGAGATAGCAAGAAAGATAGAAAGAGACAGAAGAGAATACTAGGGAAGAGATATGCAAAAAGATATAAAATATCAAATATATTTGTTTTCATCTTCTATTTCTATCAAAATCATCATTTCAATCCATATAATCTCTTAACTTTGCTATCTTTTTAACAATACTGTACATCATTATTGATCAAAATTAGATAAAAACCAAACTACCTTATCCATATAAATCGTATAATAGATATAAAATATCAATCTTATGAATGCAGATGTGAAATACACACAAAATATATGGATCAGGAAAAAAAAAAACATTCCAAAAACTCACAGAAAATATTACAATATCATAACATTCAGGAATAATTATTGCACAACAAAAATATTGTAAAAATGTGGCTTATTAAATTTCAATCGCATGATTATCATTATGACCACTGATGGACGGGGAGGGCGCCCCATGAAACCGTATCAAACGGACATTGTCATATTGCTTGGTATACTCTTTTGATGTAGAGGTATGAATATTGCAGAAAGATCTCTAAAGACAACCAATAAACTCTGTACACCCCTGAGAACCATTATTTAGATGGCGATTTTTAAAACGTTGCGCTATTTCGCGTAAAAGTAATTTGAAGAGAGGGAGAGAGAGAGAGAGAGAGATAGGAAGAAAGAAGCGAGGGCAAGAGAGAGGGAGAGAGATAGGAGAGAGCGAGATAGGTATAAAAGCCCATTGCCATAATGCCTCATAAATAGTGCATCCGAACAATAAAATATAAATTATGTAAATTATGTAACATACAAACAATCTGCAACTTAGTTTGTACAAAATACCATACAAATAATATATCATTACCAACCTGATTAAAAAGAATTCAACAAATCAATGGGATACGGTACTGATCTGTTGCGGAATCACTGGGTTTTGCATCTTAATTGTTCTCTGACATTTGATTTGCGTAAATCTCTAATGTTCTTACATAGTGGTATGAGGCAGGGAATCTTATCATTTGAAAACAAGTTCTCAAATCTCAAATGATAACCAATGTACTCTGAACACCAATGAGAACCATATTTGTATGGTAATTACAAAACTTTGCACTATGTCACAAAAAAGTGGTTTGAATAGGGGAGAGATAGAGATAGAGAGAGAGAGAGAGAGAGAGAGATGGGAAGAGAGAAGCGAGAACGAGAGGGAGAGGAGAGAGCGAGATAGGTATAAAGGTCCAAAGAGATAATGCCTCGTGGATAGTGCAACCGAACAATAAAATATGAATTATGTAACATACAACCAATATGCAACTTAGTTTTACAATATATAATCATAAGCCTGATTAACATGAATTCAACAAATCGATGAAATACGGTACTGAACTGTTACGGAATCTCTTTGTTTTGCATCTTAATTGTTCTCTGACATTTGATTTGCGTAGATTTCTAATGTTCTTACAAGGGGGTATGAGGTAGGAGACCTTATCATTTGAGACCATTTTCTCAGCAAAAGTCAGACATAATTGTTTCCTTCTGTCAGCCAAGGATGACAAGTTCAGAAGAGTCAGAGCTGTCTCGTATGATGAATAATTCGTGCCTAAGATTATTTTCAAACTTCTTTTCTGCACCCTTTCTAAACAGTATACTTGTTCTTTAGTTAAGCCACCATTCCAAACAGGGCAGGCATACTCCACAAGGGGTCTAATGAAGCCAATGTATATGGTGCAGAGATCCTCAATTGATAATCCGTATCCTTTCAAAATCCTAATGAGATATATCCGTGCGTTAGCTCGCTTAATTATAAACTCAACATGATCATTCCACTTTAGATCATGACGAATGTGGACTCCCAGCAATTTCACAGAAGTGGATTGTATGAGGGGTTCTTGGTCAATTTGCAGTGGCCATGGGTTTGGGGGATTTTTCATGAAACAGACTTGCATACTCTCACATTTAGCGGGGTTAATAGACATTCCATTCGACGTAGACCATTCGGCTAAACGCTTGAGAGTCGCTTCCAATAAAAGGGGTTGCTCTCCGGCGAATCTTGAGTCAACAATGGAAAGGTCATCGACATACTTCCAATATGCTATATCACTATCACGTAGCGCATCGTCGATGACGATTAAAAACACAATTGGTCCAAGTTTGGTCCCCTAAGGTACTCCGGCCTTTAGAGTCGCCCACAGACTCGAGTAAGGCACTATTGTCAATTCAAATTGTACATTCTTTAGTTGCAGAGATTAACATAACTGGTCTGTTACACTAAGATTCAAAGCTTTCTTGAAGGTAGTTCGTGAAATCACTTCTCAGTTCTGCATGGACAGTGCTCAAAGTCCTGAGAGCAAGTTCAATGTAGATTGTCGAGTTCTGCCAGATATACAGCAAGACCAAACTTTCCAAACTTTATTGCAGATCGCAGAAATTGACGGGTTTTTCTTTATTCATTTGCAAATGCCCTTCATAATAGCAACGATAACAAAAGACAAAATTAACACGAGTGACATGAATGAAATATCAAGAAGAATAAGAATTTTCTGTCGAATCAAACTTCAAATGACACAGGGAGTAAGCCGTAAAGGCGAAAAAAAAAAATGGACACAATGTCTTGATTTCATTCTCTTAATTTGGGAATTTAGGAGACAAATTCAAGAACCAAATATCATTTCAAATTTTCTTGATTTGAAGTAGCATTTCACATATCTACCATTTTTGTTAAAATTGCCTCTTTAATGTCATTCGAATTTGGATTTGACAGAAGATTCTTCATTTTCTCCATTTTTTATTCCCTTCTTTATTTTGGGGGACTACAACGACATGATAGAGATCATAGGATGATTTTGCAAATTAATTTGCGGTTCTTATGTGAATTGTCTTTTGTTCTCATTGTTATATGGAAAAAAATACACATAAATAACAACTTGTCCTATTTTTGCAATCTTTACTTGTGTTCCTTTAATTTTTGGAAGAGAAAAACGAATGTGTTCACTCATGCATACATTTTCTTTTTTATTAACCTACCAGGTTGGTAGCTAATTAGATTACCTTTAACATAGTATATAAAACATTAATGCTAAGCCAAATATTCTCTGAGAAATATGAAGTTGAAAAGGTGTTTACCTTCTCTTTTTTTTTTTGATTGTGTATATTTATCAGTATACAAAGTTCTCTCTCTCTCTCTCTCTCTCTCTCTCTCTCTCTCTACAGAACCTTGCAACTACATACATCCTATGTTATTCTCTGCGATCGGAAGTGCAATAATAAGTATTGCTGTATGTGTGCCGGTAACGTGTTATATTGCCAGAAGGTACAAAAAAGTACGTATTATATCTTTTAGGAACAATTGTTAACTGCTCCTTATTTGTATTGGATGCCTTCTAATTAACGTGACAAATATTGTCGGCTTTCTGGCCTGCATGTGTATAAACCACCTCATTTGGTATTACTCTTATTGTCGTCAATAATAATGGTTGAAATCATAATCTAATTCGTTCCATTGAAAATAATTTGGTATATCTTCAACATTCTTTCATAAACTCTGAAATCCAGATTTTATTCATTATTTGTAGGCATAATTTTTATATCATATTTTCATACTAAGTAGATTATATACAGTATACACAAAGTAAAAAATTCTTTTCAAATTTACGGCATTTGGTGTTGTATTATGATTCCATTTTTACATCTCCAACAACATGAATAATAACCATGTTACATTCATATTAATTATGTTCTTTAAAGTTTTATATAGTAGGCCTGACTGCTGTCTACTATGATTCCTAGCCGGCCAGGTCACTGACCTTCATTCCACGAATAATGAAGTCATCATAACGGTTGACTTTCCTACGACAACTTTACTATTTCTTACCATGCTGTATAATGTTACTTGGAAAGTACAATGTTTTGACTTTTGTGATATACATGTATTGTTTAGAAATCCAATTCAAAATTAATGATTGCATGAAAAAGCAAGGACTTAAAACACAATGTTCGATTGGTCACAGATTGTCATCACGACCCAAAGGTCGGCCTGCCCTCCTGACCAGAATCCCAACATCGGAGGTAACCCATGCGAGTGCCGTGAGCTGCAGCATACCTACCACAATAACGATGTACCTGACACCAGATCAAGCTGAGCCATGCTACCAGGAGCTTGTTGAAGTGAAGAACAGCTCGCAACCAACGGCGTAGCCAGGATTTCATCTTAGGGGGGGGGGGGGGGGGCGGTTAGTCTGCGAGGGAGCGAAGCGACCGAGCCCGAGCGAGCGGAGCGAGCGAGGGGGGGAGGGTGTGGGAGGGGGGTGTCCCCCCTCCGACGGTAAGAACTTTTTGCATTTTGATGTTGTAAATGGTGCAATTTGATGTATGTTTTTGCGCGTTATATCGACGTGAAACAGTCCCACTTGTTTAAGGTAGCAGTTTATTTTGATGTAGATTATTATTGAACAATTTGCCTTTAAAATGCTATAAGTTAAATACACTTCTTGTATTAACTCTTTTCACTGAATATCATGAACGCGACTGAACCCGAGAGAGCGGAGCGAGTGAAGGGGGAGGGGAGGGTGTGGGAGGGGGGTGTCCCCCTCCCACGGTAAGAACTTTTTGCATTTTGATGTTGTAAATGGTGCAATTTGATGCATGTTTTTGCGCGTTATATCGACGTGAAACAGTCCCACTTGTTTAAGGTAGCAGTTTATTTTGATGTAGATTATTATTGAATAATTTGTCTATAATATGGTATGATTTAAATACACTTCTTGTATTACTTCTTTTCACTGAATATCATGAACGCGACTGGAGCGGAGCGAGCGGAGCGAGCGAGGGGGGAGGGGAGGGTGTGGGAGGGGGTGTCCCCCTCCCACGGTAAGAACTTTTTGCATTGTGATGTTGCAAATGGTGCAATTAGATGCATGTTTTTGCGCGTTTTATCGACGTGAAACAGTCCCACTTGTTTAAGGTAGCAGTATATTTTAGTGTAGATTATTATTGAACAATTTGCATATAAAATGGCATACGTTAAATACACTTCTTGTATTAATTCTTTTCACTGAATATCATGAACGCGACTGAACCCGAGCGAGTGGAGCGAGTGAAGGGGGAGGGGAGGGTGTGGGTGTCCCCCTCCCACGGTAAGAACTTTTTGCATTTTGATGTTGCAAATGGTGCAATTTGATGCATGTTTTTGCGTGTTTTAAAGAGTTGAAACAGTCCCACTTGTTTAAAGTTGCAGTATATTTTGATGTAGACTATCATTGAACAATTTGCCTATATAATGGTATAATTTGAATACACTTCTTGTATCAATTCTTTTCACTGAATATCATGAACGCGACTGAACCCGAGCGAGCAGAGCGAGCGAGGGGGGAGGGGAGGGGGTGTCCCCCCTCCCACGGTGAGAACTTTTTGCATTTCGATGTTGCAAATGGTTCAATTTGATGTATGTTTTTGCGTGTTTTAAAGAGTTGAAACAGTCCCACTTGTTTAAGGTTGCAGTATATTTTGATGTAGACTATCATTGAACAATTTGCCTATATAATGGTATAATTTGAATACACTTCTTGTATCAATTCTTTTCACTGAATATCATGAACGCGACTGAACCCGAGCGAGCAGAGCGAGCGAGGGGGGAGGGGAGGGGGTGTCCCCCCTCCCACGGTGAGAACTTTTTGCATTTCGATGTTGCAAATGGTGCAATTTGATGCATGTTTTTGCGCGTTTTATCGACGTGAAACAGTCCCACTTGTTTAAGGTTGCAGTATATTTTGATGTAGATTATCATTGAACAATTTGCCTATAAAATGCTATCATTTAAATACGCTTCTTGTATTACTTCTTTTCACTGAATATCATGAACGCGACTGAACCCGAGAGAGCCGCGGAGAGAGCGAGGGGGAGGGGAGGGTGTGGGAGGGGGGTGTACCCCTCCCACGGTGAGAACTTTTTGCATTTTGATGTTGCAAATGGTGCAATATGATACATGTTTTTTGCGTGTTTTAACGTGATGAAACAGTCCCACTTGTTTAAAGTTGCAGTATAGTTTAGTGTATATTATTATTGAACAATTTGCCTACAAAATGGTATCATTTAAATAATCTTCTTGTATTAATTCTTACACTGAATATCATGAACACCGTCTGTTCAGCAGTCAAACAGAAAAAGCATGCACACGAGGGTGTAGAACTCATAGGGCCGGCATATCCCCTCCCACACGAAGGTGATTTTGCGTTTTCAGACCTGAAATTCAGCGATCTGTTGCAAATTTTTGGTGCAATACTTTTTCATCGAAGTGATAAAATCACGGAATTTAGCTCTTATTCCGAATGTGCACCATCTGTGTGTATGTATAAAGTCTAGTGAGGTATATAGAGGAAGGGGGATTCCTCCTCCCGCTCGCGGAGCTTTTGCGTTTTTAGAATTGAAATAAAGCGATCTGGGTATATAGCCACAGTCTATACTTCTTATGCATGGTGGAAGGGGGGAGGGGCGGGGGAGCAGGGAGAAGGCGTGGGCGAGTGTTATCCCCACCCTTCCCTTCCGATCGAGCTTTTGCCTATTTAAGGTTGAAATTGAGATATCTCATCTACGCATTTTTGATGGAATCAACATTTGGGAAATCACACACACACACACACACACACACACACACACAAAACTGATTAGGGGGGGGGGGCTGAGGGAGGAAAAAGTCGATTAAAAGGGGAAATTCCCCTTATACATGAGGGAACCTTGAGTTTTCGGAATATAAGTGATAAGTCTTGTGCACTCAGAATTATTCATAATTTTTTGTAAATCTAAAAAGTGTACTAAGCTAGGGAAAGAGGCACAGAGGGGGAGGGTTTGGGAGGGGGTATCCCCCTCCCAAGCACGAGAGATTTTGCATATTTTGAATTGAAATTCAACGATCTGGTGCACACTTTGAGTGAAATAGTCAAAAAATATCTTATTTGATGAAAGGTTGCAAAGGAGACCCGCTTCATGTGCATGCATATACAGTATACACGCCTTTTTTTTTTCCGCCTCCCAAATCCCCGGTCCAAATCTTAGGGGGGGCGATCGCCCCCATCGCCCCCCCCCCCCCCCCCCCCTGGCTACGCCAGTGCTCGCAACCCCCACTCTTGACGTTTTGGATGGGAGTGACTATGCAGAGATTGAATTTTGAATGTTGGCACACTTCCGAGATGGAAAGATTTATCATAAAAATCAGTTATGCAGGCTGGCCTGTTAGGTTTCCCACTTTCACTGACAGATCTCATCCATGCATCCAGTGAGACATTCATAGTTCCTCCATGTGACACTCAAACTTGGAAAAAGGGCAATTTGTCATGGTTGTCTTTAAAGTTCATGTGCTCACTCATGCATGATATTTGTCAATATTATTAGGTACCAATGGAAAGAGGAAGAGTTCTTCTTTTTCTCACATCTAAGATTGAGCTCTCCATAGCTGACAATTATGAAATAGTAGCCCTCCAAAGTTGGATTCCTTTTTTTGATACACGCAGTGTAATGACTCGAAAACATTTTAAATGGTCATCATAAGGGCAAGACGGAATGACACCCATATGGTTGCAGTGATCCCATTTCAGCAACTTCGCTCGAACTTTGCTGACAATCAAGTTGTACGATAGGCATTATACTTTGATAGCATAACAATAGAACACCTTCAAAAGATATGCTGAATGGTTTGTTTTGACATTCTCCCTATAGGGGAAAGTAGAATAAGGTAAAACCGGTCACTTTTATGCACACTTTCAACTTTTCCAAACACTTATCGTCATCTTGGTTTGTTGTTGTTGTTTTGTTGTTGTTGTTGTTGTTTTTGGGGGGTTACCATAATCTTTTCATATGTTCACAATCTGAGAATTGATAGTCCGAAAGCTTGTATAGCCCCTTGCAGCTGAAATATTTCAAGTATGAATCATTGTTAAACAGTTCCTTTAAAAACATGCGTGAGTGTACGTACTGATATACCTATTACAAAAACATGAAGCAACAAGTTTCCGTTTTGTTTTGTTTTTAATCCAGTGTATCGCTCTATGTGTCTATAATCCCCACGCATGACGACACGTTCCTTCTATTGCACGCACACACGACTGTCTGCATTCCTATAAACGCACATGAGATAACAAGATATATATTTCCAAAAAAGGGACAACATTACAACACTATTCAGAAGATAAATAGACCTACTCATCTTCCAACTTGTTACATAGCGTGCCAATTCAACTGCTGATTGTAACGCTGATTATATATCTATATTGTGTGTGTGGGGGGGGGGGGGGAATGTGTCCAGGAAGAAGATATTATGTTTTGTTAATTGTGAGTGTCTAAAGGACTGAATATATTGTTGTGTTGCAGAGAGATACTTCTTTGAATTGATACCCTTGGACTACGTTATTTGAATTTTGAATTAATTTGTTCAACCCCATTTCGATTTCGACCAGTACTTTATTTATTTATCTATTTGTTTATTTATTTATTTATTTATTCATTTACCTATTTATTTATTTATTTATTTATTTGTTTATTCATCTATCTATCTATTTATTTATTTATTCTAATCTTTTGTCAGGGTAGCCCATTCACCAATAAATAGTGGTCTTCCATGGAGCACTGAATAATATTGATGAACATATAGATACATACTGTACATTGCAAAGTAGCACAAAAAATACAGTGTATGTTGATTATGCCACAGGAGTTCACTACAATGCCGAAATAACCATTAAAACGCTGTTATACAGGAATGATTAGCTAGC
The DNA here is from genome assembly GCF_040938485.1 of Diadema antillarum. Taxonomy (NCBI): domain Eukaryota; kingdom Metazoa; phylum Echinodermata; class Echinoidea; order Diadematoida; family Diadematidae; genus Diadema; species Diadema antillarum. The sequence continues at coordinate 6,233,049 of NW_027270890.1, read as the reverse complement.
CCAGAATAAATTTGGTGTGTTACTTACAAATAACAACTTTGCTTAAACAATAATTACAATCATTACAATTGATGTGTTATTATCATTTATATCGTTTGTTTTTGCACATTTTTTACAAGGTAAAAGAACGTGTATTATCATTTCTGATGTAATGCTCATGCACGAGTAGTATGGAAATAAATGAATTGAATTGAATTGAATAATGATGAATAGATACCATTACAAATTGTCTTTTTTTCTCCTTTGCTTTGTGTACGTGTAAGGGGGTGTTAGTGGTTATAAAACTAATGACACCTCTTGGACAGATCCCCCCCTCCCCATTACCAAGTAGTTCATGCCTCCCTGTAATGAGCACCTATATATCGATGGTGACTTCTGACTCTTTACAAGAGAGTGTCGTTTCTCTTTCTCTAGCTTTCATTTTCATTTAAGGAAAAAAGAGGCCGCAGTTTGGTTGTTAGTCCCTATTTGTGTGTGTTCACATTCAATTTCTCAGAGTGTTGCATTCGTAGTAAATGAAACAAGAAGAAAAGAGTGTCATATCGACAACTGAAGACGCTGCATTCTATTTTCGAATGTCAATAAACGTCTTTTATTCATGTATTTGCTTTTGTTTTCTGTCCATATTGTATCATTTCTAATCACACGAAGATCACAATCCTTGAGAGCTTATCTTTGTATCATAGTTTAAACTGGTACGCGTTGAATTTTTGAAGGATTATTAAACAGTGCATATTTACAACGCAGAGCGATAGAATGCGTTAATAGCATTGATTACTCTTTTGTGCCTCTTTTCTTTAAGATCTTGTTACAGATTACATACAACAACTGAGGTAAAAGTACATCTTTTCATTACTTTTCTGTACATTTTTTACCTCAATTAAGTAATCTCGCCCACGTGGTCTATTTAATGGTACACTGTGGAATTTTAACAACATTTGTTCAGTCTACCTATTAATTCACAATGAGTGCTAACCAGTTACGACATGATGGGGTGAAACATGTTCTGATATACTTTGTACGATAATTCTTTGAAACTTCGGAGATATGTTTTTGTTTATTCAGCAAAGCATCCTCGATCTCCCATAGAAATCCCTCAGCTATGTGTATTGGAAAGCATAATCATTTTCTATAATATGGCATTCTTTGACTTAACACTCTCGCTGATATTCCACTGACAAAGATATAGTGCACCTGTAGCCTTACTTGAATTGCTATTGACGGTCCCTGACGGTTGCTTTTGTAGATTGTAGTAACGAGAATAATTCTAACAAGAGCTTGTCAGCCTGCGTTTTTGATAGGAAAGATTTCTTTATTCCTTTCTCTCTCTCTCTCTCTCTCTCTCTCTCTCTCTCCTTCTTTCGCTTCGACAAGAGACTATTATAATTCTTCTTGCATCAATGTATAATACGAACAATATTGTTTCGATGATCCAAAGACAGCATGTGCTAGCCACGCCAAAAAGAATCCTATTGCAAAGAAACCAAAACAAAAGCCGTAAAAAATCTATTGTAATTTGACCGCTGTGCACATTCGATTGCATATGCATCAAAGAGATCTCTATCTTTGGAATGCCAGCATTTTCTCACGTAATGGCTGTATCTTTTAATCATTAGTGTTAATGTAAAGAATTGTTTCTTTTTTATGTATAGTGGCATCCACACGCAGAAGGCTCGTACTAAGGGTGGGATTTCACGGAGCACGCGAACGATTTGCGAAGGACGCGAATGACAAAATCCAGCACTCGGAAAAGTTTTTCTCCGAATGTTTTCCTACAATGAAGCCGAAAACTATTCTTGCGCAATTTGTGCGAAGTTTCCACGACGTATGTGCGAATGTCGTGTGTATCATTGCTTAAGGGTGGGATTTCACGGAGCACGCGAACGATTTGCGAAGGACGCGAATGACAAAATCCAACATTCGGAAAAGTTTTTCTCCGAATGTTTTCCGACAATGAAGCCGAAAACTATTCTTGCGCAATTTGTGCGAAGTTCCCACGACGTATGTGCGATTGTCGTGTGTATCATTGCTAAAGTACAGCATGTTACGTACACGAAGAACACGCGACGGAAATGCGAACAACGAAACATTTTCAATAATCATGGGAGAAAATGTAGCAAGGAGAGGTGGAAGCAAGAAAAAATTCAACTCAAAAGGCTTTCTTGAGTTGATTTTTTTTTCTTTCCTGTATTTCTCCTTTCTTTTTCTCTCATTTCTCTATCGTGTGTTTGCCTACATTTTTTCCCCCTAGGACGTATCTCCACTAGTAAAGCATTTGTTCCCCCCCCCCTTTTTTTTTTGCAGTTCCTCCAACACATAATCTCTATAGTTCAAATGAAATTTACATACTTAAAGGGAAGGTAAACCCAAAGAACAATGTGGAGTGAGTGAAAGCAGCAACATTAGTAGAACACATCAGTGAAAGTTTGAGGAAAATCGGACAATCGATGCAAAAGTTATGAATTTTTAAAGTTTTGGTGTTGGAACCGCTGGATCAGGAGACTACTAGAGGATATGACGTATGAGTGGACAACAATACAAAGAAAATATAAAGGAAATTCAACAAAAATTCACTTTTCTAGAATTATGAAAGAGCAATGGACCAACCGCTTTCAGAAAGCAGGAAGAATAATTGCTACCCTTAACATATGTCAATATCAAGTTGATGGAATTTGTAATTTTCATGAAAAATGGATTTTTGCAGAATTTTCTTTATATTTTCTTGGTATTGTTGTCCACTCATACGTCATAACCTCTAGTAGTCTCCTCATCCAGCAGTTCCAACATCAAAACTTTAAAAATTCATAACTTTTGCATCGATTGTCCGATTTTCCTCAAACTTTCACTGATGTGTTCTACTAATGCTGCTGCTTTCACTCAATCCACATTGCTCTTGGGGTTTACCTTCCCTTTGAGATTGATTTTAAGTGTATTCTGCGATTTGTTTTTGTATATCAAATATTCTTTCTCTTTGCTAGTCTTTAATTTCTTTCGTTACTATAGTTGTTAATATTTAATTGTTTGATGTTTAGATGTATACTACGATTTTTATTTGTAGAAAACGTACAGGGCATACATCCCTCAAACGTGCGCTAAACGTTCGCGAGAATGTCTCAAAAGGTACGCGAACAGTTCGCGATTACGTCGTAAAATGATCGGAAAAACTTCGCAGATTTCGCGTAACATACCCGAGACATTCTCCGAAGTTTCGGAGTCTGTTTGGGGTTTCACGAACATTTTGCGAACATCGCGCGTGTCTTGCGAAGGTCTTGCGCATATGACGAAGCTTTAAAGACACTTTCGAGAACAATTCACGAGCAAATCCCGACTAAGTGTGCGGAAAAGGTTCGCAAAAAATTTCAAACTTTTTTGAAATTATCGCCGAAGTAAAAACGACATTCGCGAACAATTGACGACGCTTCCGAACCCTCACGTTTGTTTGGCGATCTTTTGCAGACTAAAATGCGAATGCTGGATTTTGCCATTCGCGTCATTCGCAAATCGTTCGCGTGCTCCGTGAAATCCCACCCTAAGTACAGCATGTTACGTACACGAAGAACACGCGACGGAAATGCGAACAACGAAAATTTTTCAGTAATCATGGGAGAAAATGTACCCAAGGAGAGATGGAAGCTGTCTTGAGTTGAATTTTTTTCTTTCCTCTATTTCTCCTTTCTTTTTCTCTCATTTTTCTATTGTGTGCCTGCCTACATTTTTTCCTAGGACGTATCTCCACTAGTAAAGCATATGATTTTTTTTTTTTTGCAGTTCCTCCAACACATAATCTCTGTACTTCAAATGAAATTTTACATACTTTAGATTAATTTTAACTGTATTCTGCGATTTTTTTGTGTATATCAAACATTTCTTTCTCTTTGCTAGTCTTTAATTTCTTTTGTTACTATAGTTGTTAATAATTGTTTGATGTTTAGGTGTATGCTACGATTTTTATTTGTAGAAAACGTATAGGTCATACATTGCCAAACGTGCGCTAAACGTTCGCGAGAATGTCTCAAAAGGAACGCGAACAGTTTGCGATTACGTCGTAAAATGATCGGAAAAACTTCGCAGATTTCGCGTAACATACGCGAAACATACGCGAGACATTCTCCAAAGTTTCGGAGTCTGTTTGGGGTTTTACGAACATTTTGTGAACATCGCGCGTGTCTTGCGAAGGTCTTGCGCATTTGACGAGGCTTTAAAGACACTTTCGAGAACAATTCACGAGCAAATCACGACCAAGTGTGCGGAAAAGGTTCGCAGAAAATTTCAAACTTTTTTGAAATTCTCGCCGAAGTAAAAACGACATTCGCGAACAATTGACGACGCTTCCGAACCCTCACGTTCGTTTGGCGATCTTTTGCAGACCAAAATGCGAATGCTGGATTTTGCCATTCGCGACCTTCGCAAATCGTTCGCGTGCTCCGTGAAATCCCACCCTTAGGACGCCACTTTTTTTAAGGCAACCCCGTCCACAGTGGAACAGCGCCGCCATGAGAATGGTCTAAAGCCTGCATTCCGATCATTTTTCCTCTCCTCTCTTCGTTCTTTTTCATGATATTCAAATAAAAAACAAAAACAAAAACAAAAAGCAAGGTGTACATTAAAACCACAGGTATACGATGAGGCCTCTTTAATCTTTTTTTTTTTTAATTCAGTTTTAGGTGGCTTGTTGTTATAATGTTTCTGCGATTATTTGTCCAGGTACCAGTGTGGAGTAGAAGTTGGGAATGTGAATGAATGAAGCCCAGTGGGTGGAATGATGTACATAGAGAGCAAACAATAACGCATGGGCATTGTAACGAGTGAAGGTATTGCTGGCAAATGAGCTTATCCACAATGGTGTAAATCACACACAGCGCATTTTGCAATGTCCGCACGTATTCTTTATTATGTACTCGACACGAAAAACGCTGTTGAGATAATGGAAAGAATGATGAAAAGTGACAATGCCTAACTTTCCACCAAAACTAAAATCTTTATTATTGCTAGATATGAAGTTGTAAACCAAACAGAAATTACAATTGAACATGTTGTTGACAAAGTCCGTGTAACTTTATTGGCAGATTCTTCAACCTCTTTAATTGCGTTTAAATCAAACGGAAACTGCGCATTCTCTTTCATTGACCTCTTTAATAGAACGAACCATGGTGATAGTACAACGTTCGTTCTTTAGGCTTTCTAAACTGAGAATACCTAACACTCGGACTCTATTGCCAGTGAATTATTTCAGTATTGTTAATACTGACAACTGACAAACATGGCACTATCAAATGGTTCAGAATATAGCTCTTTCATGTTATACAACTGCAATTTCATTTAGGCCTACAGTGTATACTTCCAAGTGCATTGGTACACGTACCCTGCCACTACATGGTAACCAATACATATCCCATGACGAAAGTTAACTATTTCAGTTGGTATTAATAAAATGATTTTCGTTGGGGTTTTGCTACGGAGGTGTCATCCCTTCTTTAGTTTCCTCCATTAGGCCCTATAAGTATCAAGCTTGGCCACTGGGCACCCAATACTTCGCTTCGTTGCCATGGAGACACTTTTCTTTGAAGGACGGGCGACGGAGAACCCTCTGATAGTAATCTGAGACTAGAGGGCGCTTTCCAAGGAATAGTCTCTCTGCCAGACCCACAAAGGTGAGACGATGGAGGAGAACGGAAAGATGAAGGTCAGCCGTGGTGAATCGTTCGCCGCACAACCAGTACTCCCTGTCTCCTAGCAACAGAAGAATGACAGAGAAAACATTTACCACTAAAGGCAACATCAACGTCAAACCTATCATCAAGGTTCACATGATCAGTATTGTTTGTCAACAATGTTATGAGTGCATCCAAAAGGATTAATAAGTGAATACAGTAGTCATCGCTACCAATAATTTGATAAATACTGCGTAACTCAATGGTAGAATCTGTCACTTGCACATCTTTCAAAGAACAAGCAAGATGTGCAATGGTCACTTTCATCTAGGGAAGAAAAAAAAGCATATGAAGACAAAATATCTCCAACTTTGGTTTTACCCTCAGAAAATTAAAACGATAAACCCTTCGGTAACACAGCATTTGCTCCTTCGACAGTCTTATTTTCTCATAGGGACTTAGGGTTAGGATTTATAGGGTTTTAGCTTCAGTTTGATAATATGAACATTAGGATTAGAGTTAGGGTCATGTTTGTGGGCAGAATTTATGTTTGGCTTAGTGCGCAGATATTTCATGGGGGTAATTGCTGCAGGAGAAAATGTCATTAAACCATAAGTATGAAACATGAAATTCGATCAGATTAAATGATTAGGATCAAATCTAACCAGCTTCGGCCTTCTGCTTCCCCAGTTCTTTCTCCACGTCGGCTAGGGCTGCGTCGCACTCGTCGATGGACTTGACGAGCACCTGTTCGTTGCCGCTTAAGTCTCGTCCTCGGCTGTACCTTGCTAGGATCGCGTTGGCGGCATCGGCCACGTCCGGGTTCTCCGCCGCGATCGTTTGAAGACGAGCAATGTTTTTCTTTGCTCCCTCTGTGAACAATACAAGTAACTTACACTAAACGTAGACAAGACCATTACCTTTACAAAAAAAAAAATAGTTAAGAAATCTGAAGAACTGCTACAACATAAATTAATGAGAGGGCAAGGCAGCAATACTTCGTATCACCATAATAATGATGATAATGACAATAATAATGATGATACAATGTAATAACAATGAAAATAACAATAATAACAACAATGATAATGATATCAGTGATGAAAATAGTAAATATATCAATTGCGAGATCAATGATAGAGATGAAAAAAAAACAATAGAAGGAAAGACTGCATCACATCAACAGCAAACTCTAGATTTACCTTCCAATGTAAAGAACATCATATTGATGAGGGAAAATGATAATAAAGAGCAAAATTATAAGAAATTCATGATTTGAAAAGATACCAAAAGAACGGCTGCTGCTGAGGATCCTGTGATAGTATTCGTAGCTATAAGGTTAATTTTGCCTATATTGAAAGCGGGCTTATTTAAGGGTTGAAAATAAAGATTCGTCATTGGAAAAGAAGTTGTTTTGGTATACCCAAACATTTCATACACACCAATGAAACTCTGCTGGTTTATTGCAGTTGGTGCCAGGGAGTTTGTTGTGTATTGTCTCATGCACATGGCTCCGAATGTTAGAGACTGAAAGTTGAGGGCGTCGAGAAGTTTCGAGAAGCGAACCACCTCCGCTGCTTTCTGAGCATTATCTTCGAAGTTCAGCTTCGGCTCTTCAGTTTATTCGTAGGAAACCATAATCAAGAAATGTAAGAAAGAAGAAATGAATTGTACACATTATTGTTGCTTAATGATAATAACGACCTAGGCATCCTAAGTGTTTTGCCAAAAAGTTACAATAAATTGTAAATTCCCAAAAGAAATCGTAAGTATTCTATGAATGCAAATATACGATCCCTTGACACTTGAATTTGACACTTGAATAATTCTCAATAAAATTCGTATTTTGCAATCGATAGTGCAGCTCAAATTCAAAATGTGATCCATCGAAGATAATTAAGAAGAAATCAAAGAAAAGGGCATAGATACAAATATGTCGTAAGAGCTTGGTTCAGAAAAGTTTCATAAATATTTAGATATTCACGTTTATATCCTCGCTGAACTTTTCATCGAAATCTATTTGATAGTCTACTTGCAAGTGTATAATTGCCCTTCATTTTTATCTGAATTGAAAACATCGAAGAAAGCGCAGTCATTTCCACTCATAAGGAAGGCCACATGGATCGATTAGCAAAATTCAAGTGTCAATTCAAGTGCCAATAAACTGAAATTGGCCTAAAAACATGATGAATACGAGAATTTTTATCATAACGTCCTTACTACCCCAAATTTTCCCCGACTATTTCATTTAAAAGAGTAATCTAAACTAATGCAAATGCTTTTTCGTAATTCATTTGCCTTCACTTTCATATAAAATTCTAAAAATGATAAAAGAACATGGCTATACAAACTCGGGTGGGACTCGAAACCCCGAACGATCGCTAGGCAAGCGTAATATCCACTAGATTTCCGAACTTCAGCCATGTAGGCAATGATAGTTCTGCTCTATTGTAGTAGTTGCAGTTGTATTGAATTTACGCTTGTCTGATAAATTGTAGCATTCAGGATCGCATGTTTCGATTCCCATCAGAGTTTATACGCCTTTCATTTTTTATTAAGTGGCTAGTACTAAAACACTGAGCAATCAGCGTTTAATATATCAATGAAGGCAATTTGTATATCAGCTAGCAATTTTGCATTCTACGTAATATCAAGATACATGTATTCTTTTTTCAATTCAATTCAATTCAATTCATTTCAAAATTATTTTATTCATCTTGACAGGTAGACATTAATGCTGCTGAGTTCATCATGACACAGACACAAATTCTACAGTACATCAACAAATACATAACTAAATAACTATTAAAATAAGTTCATAAGATAATAGATACATGAATTCAAAATAAGTAATAGATGCATAAATAAAAAGTGGATTTAAGTAATTTCGAAATGAACAAATAAGTTATTAATGATATTGGTGTCATAGCTACTTTTTGGAATCCAATTAAGTTATGATTACTGTCAGACGGAAGTGTGTCGACGTATGCGATGATGTCTTTTGAGTCCCGGAAGTAATTCCCCTTGTGTTCCATGGTGGGAACTTGACCTTTTGGATTGACACGGAGAAATTCCGGGTCATGTTGATCCCCAAACAAGGTGAGAACATGTTCATTGTACTCGAGTCCTCTTTCCGCCAGTGCAAGCCTACACTGTATTAAAAAGAACATTTAAGAAGCGGGGATTACCTGACATTGGTTTGATAAAGGAGAGATTACATATATAATTGTCTGCCTGTCTATAATCGAATCTGCCTACAATGAGTGGTTCATTCTTTCAAAGTCCAATATGACACATGGTGTAGGCCTATTCACACAACAGTGCTACTAAAAAAAAAGTGCAACTATAACATCATTATAGTTACTTCTGTGTACATGCTTATGCATGCCTCTACATGTTAAAGGCCCTACATCATGCTTAGGCTTTGGTTTTCTTGCTTCCATAGAAAGGTGGCCCGTATACTTACCCTAAAAACAATAGCGATGCAAACGGCCCGGCCGTTGCAGACAACATATCATATTCCAATACAATTTATTATACTAGTAGTGTATGAGTTCTCTAAAACGTACGTACGGCACTGTAACTACTTTTATCATTAATTTGAAACCCGACATCACGCAATTTGGTAAAAGAAAAAAAAAATCGTTCGATGTTATTCGATGTATATGAAACATAGGTGGATTAAACTCTTACTACGGCTTCCAGCACGAGAGGAGACCTTTGTCTTGATGCGATAGCTGTGCAAACTTCTGTTGAAATGCCTAAATTTTGTAAACTGGTTTCTTCTGATTTTATTCTTACATGCGTTTTATAAAACTGATATCGACTGCTTTTATTCGAGGCAGTGTTCATATCATTGTCCCTCAAGACGCCGCTTAAAGCACACGTTATGATAGATTGTAATGAAAAAAAAAATGTCCAGAATATTACAACAGCAACATTTACAGCAATTGGTGTTTTAAGGAGAATGAAATACTTAATTAATGATCAAACTTTAATAATGTTATGTTTTATAACACCTTATTTCTACCATAATGTACTGCAATATAGTATGGGGCAACTGTAGCAAAACTAAATTGAATGGCCATAACTTCTCCAGAAAAAGGCTCTTCGTATATGCACACATTCAAATTTCTTGGCTCACAATGATCCCACATTTTATTGCCTAAAAACTCTGAAGGCCCATGATATACATTTATACCTAACTGCCATATCTATGTATAAACACACTCGAAATGTATTACCACTTTTTCATAATGCCCTAGTAACCAAAGACAATATTCACTCATACCCTACCCGTCGTTCCCATGATTTTCATTTAAGTAATCTAAAGCTTTTACTTGCTCAAAAGTCGATCAGACATCACGATCCAGATACATGGAACACTCTTCCAGAGGAGTTGAAACAGTGTGCATCCTTGCTTTCATTCAAAGCAAACTTAAAGAAGCACATTTTATTACAGTATACTTCCAATACGAAATAAAAACAAATAATTTATATGACTAATGTGGGTCTCCCGATAGCAACATCGCAAATCGTTCCCTCTTCCAGCAAACCAATTCTATTACTACTACTACTTATTCGAGGGCATGTACTTGCTATAATATGTACTTGCTTCAGCCGATGCCAACTCGGGTTCCATAAACAAAGTTGCGCCTCCAAACCTCTCTATTTAACATGACTGTCCGTAGGTCATTAATGCTTTCAAGGCCTGCATCCTTCTTCAGGACACTGATTAAAGTGGCCTTACGTCTCCCTCGTTTTGCAGTTCCCTGTTTAGGTTCCCAGAGTACGCAGATAGCTCAGGGTGTCGCACACAGTGTCCCGCTAATCGCATCCTTCTCTCACGCACTTTGTCAGACACCTTTGGCAATGTACCATACAAGTCATCATTTCTAACGTAGTCACTCCATGACACATTAAGGGCTATCCTGAGCATGCGTGTGTACACTCCGTCCAATGCTTTCTCTTGTCTGGCTGTAAGTGTCCACGTCTCTGCTCCATACAGTAATACAGACTCAACTGTTGTGACAAAAAGTCGCCGTTTTATGTCGTCGCTAAGCTGAGATTTCCACACTTTCCTCATACTGTGCAAAGCATTCCATGCGTGGCCACGTCTGATCCTGATGTCTTGTTCTGTCGAGGCAATCCAGGAGCCCAGATACTTGAAGTCGTTCTTCACATCGAGTACTGCGCCGTCTAAGGTTGTGATATTGGTATCGTCGATATTAAATGCCATCACCTTTGTCTTCTTTGCATTGAGCCGTAGACCAATCTTCTTGCACTCCTTTTCCACTGCAAATAGCAGCTCCCTTGCCTTTTCAGTCGTATCTGATATTAAGGCAATATCGTCAGCAAAATCAAGGTCAGTGACCATTACGGGCGGAACACGACGGCTTTGACGGGGCACCAATGTAAATCCAAGCTAATCCTCCTTGCCATTGATGGCAACGGGAACGGCGTAACCAGACAGATCAAACTCTACTTCTCTTTTCCTATATACCTTCTCTTTTATGCACAACATAATACTTTCTAAACAGTATAAATATTCGCGGATAATATAGATGATTTGATATAGAACTGCTAGGAGCAACATCCAACCAAGTTCGAAAGGTAAACTAGAAACAGCAAAATAAACAAACAAATAAAAACCCCGGACATCTGTGTCACCTGATGTTATGCTTGCACTTTACTGGATCTCGACCTGTATAGAATCAGAGAGTGTCTTCGTAACAGTCGCGTGACATTTTCTTGTTCCTTTTTCCTCAACTGTCAGTTGCCTTAAACCATCACCAACGAGGTAGGCATAGAGTATAACCCATATGGCTTACCGGTACAACTGGACCTAATGTTGAATTTTTCTCTTCTTACTTTTGTATCACTATTCTGGGCGAGAGGAGTAGCGACCCTCGCTCGTACTTTTAGCTATGAATGGAACCATGAATACAAATGCCAATTCTATTATCCTATTATAAATTCCAGCCTATCTGCCCTTGTGTGCTTTCAAGCACTTGCACGCACCTTCACCACCATCACACCAGAGTTTATTTTCCCCTGCTATCTTCGCAACAGAATTTGTATCATTACGAATCTAGTACGTCCCTACCTTTTCCTCGGGCCGGCCATCTTTTCAAGCAATGCTTACAATGGCGGCCCTCTGCGTAATCGCTTCCTAACTACAATTGTTATTGTAATCCCTGCTGCATAGACATGCATACTGTATATTATTTTCATTAATTTCGTTTTATATCGTTGGTTATGCAAGTCAAACGACTCTGGTTTAATACTTTGTATGTTTCCCACATGTTCATTATTATGTGACTTATGTGTATTGATTTGCAGAAAATAAAATATCATTCAAACAAAAATGATGATATTGCACAACTATAAAGAGTAAAAGACATGGGGGTGAAGAATGAAAATGAATAGTTAGGGGAAACAAGGGTAAATACTTATTACAGCTCATACTCACTCTTTGTGAGCAGCTCGAACGTTCCGAGTGGTAGAGCCGTGGAATTGACGACATGCTGGTTTCTTATTCCGGTCTGTCCAGCGTTTAAACTTAGTGCCTTCCTGTATCGGCGTCTGAACTTCGATAGGTGCGTGCAATGAAGTGACAAGAAACGATAAGAAATGGATTCATATCTCCTCAATAGGCTACGCAGTGGCCCCGAGTCGTATATCAACAAGGCATACAAAGAAAAGTTTACCTAACACAATCAGCTGCGTCATTCAGGCCATGGACTTGGTAAAGAGGGATAATCTTATATGCAGAGAGAAAGAAAATATGGACTGAGAGAACACTGACTTTCAGTCACCCTGTTCCGTTTGTCATTTTGAGGATGAGACATGAAACCAATTGTCATCAAGTGTAACGCAAAAGACGAATTATAATCATGAACTGTCATGAGGCTTTCCTAGTTGAAGAAAGTACAAAAAAGTATAGCCTATCTTTGATGTCCATTCCGTGGGTATCAGCAAGCATTCACCCTCTGCTGGTAAAGATACCTAGATAGTAAAATGAATAGCAATGATAAAGACAATAATGATAATAACAATAATGATAATGCTAATAACAATAACAATAATGATAATAATAATAATAATAATAATAACAATAATAATAATAATAATAATAATAATAATATTACACATTTTAAATGTAACTTAACCATACTCCGCACTCTTTTGGTTAAAAAAGAAAATCGCTTTCTCATTCCACCCAACTCTTCTCCAACACGCAGTTTTCAAGTGTACTTCATGAAGTATAAGCGGGTGAACGCCCTGGCTCAAAGTCCAAAGGTTGAACGTGCATGGTACATAGGCTCGTTACAAGAGGATTGTACACATGGAAGGTATTAAAGGCAGGAATAGTATGGATATTCAAGCATACATACACACTAAGAAATCAGGATTCAGTTTGGCGTTTAGTGCTGTCATTTTCAGTTACGTTTTCAAATTATCTAGACACCTATACACAAACTCTCTCTCTCTCTCACTCTCACACACACTCACCACTTACCACTTACACATATCTATTAGATATATCGATATGTACAATGTATGTATGTATAATTATATATATATGTATATATATATATATATATATATATGATATATATATATATGATATATATAATATATATATACGTGATACGCACACACGAAGACACATTATACACACAAGAAATATTTGAAACACATAATTGAAACAAAAATGAATTAAAGAAGTGCATTGTACCATACCATGCATCCATTTTGCACAATGATCGCTGCTTCATCATATTATCTGTGCATGCTCTTCTTTGAATGACAATATTGACGTGGTCTTCTCAATCCAGTGTAGCCACTTCAGTGATGATGCTACTAGATGGCCAGCGTTTCCAGATTACCTATTTATACACCTTGGTCGAGAGGGAAAAGGCGGGCAAAACGTTTTGTCAAAGGACGGAGGTACTTGACATGATTGGAACTCGGGACCGCCAATATATTGGACGTCAGGAGTCTTACACACTATGCCACAGTGCCCCTCCCCCCCCCCCCCCCCTCCAATGACTCGGACTCGTCCTCAATGGGCTAAATTAATCAAGAAGGACATGATTCGAGTGTGTAAGTATGAAACTTGTGTTCTCATCTACAAAGCCAATCTTACGATTGTTGTTAATTATTGCTTTTATAATCCACTCGAGAGATATGAATGTCTGCGCAAAAAGTCTTCAAAAGAATTGGCATGTCAGATATGAGCAAATAAAAACGTATTTTCTTGACCAAAAGGCCTCATTGGACATAGAATAAAATTGGATAGTACGCGATCGTGGCAGAAAAAAAAAGAAATATTAAAAGAATGTACCCTTCATACATTTTCCGAGAATTAAGCGGACAAAATTATGAGAGGGAATTAAAGGGATAATATCTATACTGATATAGTCTTTGATAGACGTGTTGATTATATATCACATGTGACACTGTGATATCGTTATATTGACCCTATGTTCTCAACGCTTATTTCCTGTCCATAGGTAATACAGAATTATGTTTGTGAACTCAGTGCACATTTGACTTATCAAAAGGGTTAACAAGTTCTGCGGGTAGCACATGTCTTAAACGAGAATGTCACTAAGCAAATTTCACTATAATACATCCGTAATATTAAAAAGCAGGTGGTCTTTTAAGCAAAATCAAATTATGACTTCGGGTAAACATCCGGCATGACAGCGACTTAAGTAGTGCATGGGATTTGTTCGGGGTGTTTGTTTCGGGTTAGTTAGGTTTGTTATAGGTCTCCATGTCTTGGTTTCTTTTGCTTTTTCCACTTTTTATGTATATCAGTCAATCAATCATATAAAATTTGTCGCATTACGTGCGGGCGAATGCACCCTACAAGCACTGCTTTTAGCATTCCTCCCCATTTCCAGCATTTTCCTATACTTACAATATTTTGCATACTTATCCTTTATTTCATATTATGATAAAAAATAATGTATTCAATTTCTGTAAAATATCTATGTTTCTGTTGGAAATGTAAAAATGAATGAATGAATGAATGAATGAATGAATGAATGAATGAATGAATGAATGAAACTGCATTACAGAATTATGCTTATTGGTGACTATGACACATACGTCAAACAGACTTGAAAGGCTAAATTTGTTTTGGACAATAACAAGTGACCCGAGGATAGCGTAGGATCTACACTTTGAATGTGTATACTGACGCTTAGCAGGATTGATGCGCGGTTATTTGATTATATAAAACAGACCCCTCCTGCCAAATGTATCTAAGTTTACAAAGAGTTGTTAGCATTTTCATTTGGAGAAAGAGAAGGTAAAATAAGCAAAGCAGGAAGAAAAAAAAAGAGAGAAATATGAAAGGCATGCTGCTGCTGCCGCTGAAGAGACGTAATAAAAGGGAGAAAGAGAGACTCGAGATGAGTGACGGAACTTGGACATTCCTTGCAATTATTCATAAATGGAAATAAATTTGTACAATATCCTGTTGTCTTTCCTCAGACCTCAGTTTTTCAGTTCGCACCAAAACAGGGCAAAGTCAATTCATTATCAAGGTTCTCAGTTGCAAGTATTATACATAATTATGCAATTTGTTGTGTAGGCCCTCTATTACAATATTATTACTTGCTCACTGTCAGAATCAATTAAAGTGCGTCATTACCTGTCATGTGTCCAGAAAAGGACCTTGGGCATGGTATGGTATGTTGTTCCGGTTTTTGTTTTTTGTTTTATTACTGAAAATGTCATGATTTTATATGATATATATATATATATATATATATGTACATATGTATATATGTATATATATTCATATACATATATGAAAAATAAACTGGTAATGCACTCTTGGCCAATAAAGAATTACTTTATTGGACTCAAATTTTCGAATAAACTCATTCTTTATTGGCCAAATATGCATTACCAGTTTATTTCTTCATTTCTTCGTGGAGCCGATACGTGAATTCTCAACATAATATATATATATATATATATATATATATATATGCCGTAGGTTTATTTATTCATTTATTCATTCATTCACTTATTCATACCACAGAGGGCAGCACATCATTCCTGAGATCATGGCTAATTGAGCTTTCGCCATGGCTCAAAGAGAACAGAATACTATCTCAGATCAAGATCTTGCCGGTAGATGTACTTAAGAACTTCGCACTGATTATGCTCATAATTCATCTCTAAAATTATCTTATGCTATGCCGATTCATTTTCCTAATTTGGATCTATCCTACCGAAAGGGTGTATGTATTTAATAAATCATCCTTGTTAGGGAGTAAAACTTTTTTTTCTGCTGTCTGCACAGTCCCTGTTTTCGTGTTTTCGTGTTGGAGTAGTGCTAAATCATTATCGTTGCCTCAAGAAAGTGTACCACATAGTAAACCTACCTAAGGGCAATCTGCTCTAATATTGGAGGATATGAAAAGCATCATCTTATGTATTGAATGTATTTGTGATGTAAGGATGGCCTTTAAGAAGGCTTTAAGATTATTAATGAGCATGTTGCGCACAGGACAGGCAGTTCTATAATAAGTCCCTTTCACAACTAGTAGTGCTGAAAGACCGCAATACAGTTTTGAAAGCAGATTGTGTTTCATGATTTTGAAAGGCACAGTGAACATTGTGTTCTGACAGGCTTCGATTGATAAAGCAACTTAGATGAAACTCTTTCATTGACCTCTTCAATAGAACGAACATATTCATGGGATGACACTTCATTCGAAGCGCTCACGATTGAAGCAAAACGTACATATCAAAATAAAGTCAAACGTAAGATTTCCTTCTCATGTCAGTCTTATCTATAATAAAAAGAAAAGAAAATGGGTGCCAGATATCGCTAATGTCTGTCCAAAAGGAGATGGAACGATTGACAGCATCAAACGCATGGTTTTCATGGACAGTGTTTCTCTACGTATAATGCCATGATTTTGAATGGATTTTGCTATACATTTAGAACAATATCAAGTGAAACAAACTTCCCTGCATAAACAGATCTTCATATGATTTTTTCCCATATCTTCCTTCTTCTTTTTCTTTTTCTTCGTTGTCGTCGTCGTCTTCGTAATCTTCTCAATAGATACACGCAGCCGGCAATCAAACCTTGTTAAATTTGAGCACATTGTACATATTATAGGTAAGATTTATTGATTCCGTTAGTAGATGATAGTACAACGTTCGTTCTTTAGGCTTTCTAAACTGAGAATACCAAACACTCGAACTTTATTGCCAGTGAATTATTTCAGTATTGTTGCTAAAGACAACTGACGAACATAACACTATCAAATGGTTCAGGATATAGATCTTTCATATTATACAACTGCAATTTCATTTAGGCATACAGTGTATACTTCTTAGTACATTTGTACACGTACCCTGCATTAAAACAATACACATTCCATGGCAAAAGTTATCTACTTCAGTGGTAATCACAAATTTAATGATTTTCGTTGGAGTTTTGCTACGGAGGTGCCATCCCTTCTTTAATTTCTTCCGTTATAAGTATCAAGCTTGGCCGCTGGGCACCCAATACTTCGCTTCGTTGCCATGGAGACACTTTTCTCTGAAAGATGGGCGACGGAGAACCCTCTGATAGTAATCTGAGACTAGAGGGCGCTTTCCAATGAATAGTCTCTCCGCCAGACCCACAAAGGTGAGACGATGGAGGAGAATAGAAAGGTAGAGGTCAGCCGTGGTGAATCGCTCGCCGCACAACCAGTACTCCCTGTCTCCTAGCAACGGAAGAATGACAGAGAAACATTTACTACTAAAAGCAACATCAACGTCAGAACTATCATCAAGGTGACCACTGGTGACAACATGGTCAATGTTGTTTGTCAACAATGTTATGAGTGCATCCAAAAGGATTAATAAGTGAATAGTCATCGCTACCAATAATTGCGTAAATACTGCGTAACTCAATGGTAGAATCTGTTACTTGCACGTCTTTCAAAGAACAAGGAAGATGTTTACATAGTCACTTTCATCTAGGGAAGAAAAAAAGCATATGAAGACAAAATATCTCAAACTTTGGTTTTACCCTCAGAAAATTAAAACGATATACCCTTCGGTAACACAGCATTTGCTCCTTCGACAGTCTTATTTTCTCATAGGAACTTAGGGTTAGGATGACAATAATGATAATGATAATAACAATAACAAAAATAAAGATAACGACAATAATGATGATAGTGATATTGGTTATAAAATAGTAAAAATATTAATCATAATGTCAACGACAAAGATGATAATAAGAGTAGAACGAAAGACCGCGTCACATCAACAGCAAACCCCAGATTACCTTCCAATGTAAAGAACATCATCATATCATTGATGAGGGAAAACATTACAGTGATGAGCAAAATTATAAGAAATTCATGATTTGGAAAGACACCAAAAGAATGGCTATTGCCAAAGATCCTGTGTTAGTATTCGAAGCTATAAGGTTAATTTTGGCCACTGCAGTATATTGAAAGCGGGTCTATGTAAATAAGAATTCGTCATTGATGAAGAAGTTGTTTTTTGTACCCAAACGTTTCAAACACACCAAAGAAACTCTGCTTGTTGATTGTCGTTGGTGCCAGGGAGTTTGTTAGGTATTGTCTCATGAACATGGCTCCGTAAGTCAAAGATGGAACGTTGAGGGCGTCGAGAAGTTTCGAAAAGCGAAGCACCTCCGCTGCTTTCTGAGCATTGTCTTCGAAGTTCAGCTTCGGCTCTTCAGTTTCATAGGTAGGAAATCATAACCAATGTAAGAAAGAAGAAATGAATTATACACATTATCGTTGCCTAAAGATATACGACCTAGGTATCGTACGTGCTTTGCCCAAAAGTTACAATCAATTGTACATTCCCAAAATTAATTGCAAGTAGTCTATAAATGAAAATTTACGATCTCTTGACACGTGAATTTGTATTTTTTCAAATAATTCGTGATAAGAATTGATATTTCGTACGACTCAATTTGAAAATTAAACTTCGAGGATGATTTAAGATGACACAAAGAAAATGGAATGAATACAAAATATGTCGTAAAGACTTGGTTCAGAAAAGTTTCATAATCATTAAAATATTCAGTTCTTAATCTTGCTGAACTTTTCATCAGGATCGATTTGATAGCCCCCTTGCAAATGCTAAATTGCCCTGTATTTTTATCTAACTCGAAAACATGGAAGATACTGCAGTCATTTCCACTCATACAGAAGGCCACAGGGATCGGTGAGCAAGATTCAAGCAATGTCAAGTGTCAATATAAGTGCCAATTGAAATTATCTAAAAGAATGATGAATAATTTTTATGAAAATACCTATTATTACGTCCTTACTACCTCCAATTTTACTTAACTATTTCATTTGAAAGAGTACTCTAATCTGATGCAAATGCTTTCTTATTACTAACTTGCCGTCATTTTCATAGAAATCTAGATATAATAATAATCGAATTCCCAGCAATTTTGCTCTTTTACTCAAATTGATGATTCTTGCGTCGAGTTGTTTTTATTGCAAATGATTGACAGAGTGCCCTTCATCGATATAACATCGATTATTCAGTATTTGAGCGAGAAAAACAAATAAAAGAACATGGCTATACAAACTCGGGTGGGACTCGAAACTCCGAACTCATGATTGCTAGGCAAGCGTTATACCCATTAAACTTCCGAACTTCCACAAGATATAGGCAATGATGTGTTCTGCTCCCTTGTAGCAGGTATACATAATTTACGCTTGTCTTATACATTGTATAGCGTTCAGAATCACATGCTTTGATTCTCATCAGAGTTTATACGCCTTCCATTTTTTTTTTTTTTTTTAATCATGGCTAGTCCTGAAACACAAAGTAATCAGCATTTAATATGTCGATAAAGGCAATGTGTATATCGGCTAGCAATTTTGCATTTTACGTAATTTCAAGATCTTGACAGGAAGGCGTTAATGCTGCTGAGTTCATCCTGATACAGGCACAAGTTCTAAAGTACATCAACGAATGAATAGCTAAATAAGTTAATAAGATAACAGATACATAAATTCATAAAAGATAAGAGATGCATACATGAAAAATAGATTTCAGTACTTCAGAAATGAACAAAAAGTTTGTTAACGATATTGGTGTCATAACTACTTTTTGGAATCCAATTAAGTTATGATTACTGTCAGACGGAAGTGTGTCGACGTATGCGATGATGTCTTTTGAGTCCCGGAAGTAATCCCCCTTGTGTTCCATGGTGGGAACTTGACCTTTTGGATTGACACGGAGAAATTCCGGGTCATGTTGATCCCCAAACAAGGTGAGAACATGATCCTTGTACTCGATTCCTCTTTCTGCCAATGCGAGCCTGCACTGTATCAAAAATAACATTTAAGATGCGGGTATTACCAAACATTTTCTTTAATAAAGAAGAGATGCTATATTAACGTATATAATTATATATATATATATATATAATTGTCTGCCTGTCTGTAATGACCGCTCAAGGGGAACACGAAATGAGGTTGTTATAATCGAATCATGGTAGACAGATTCGATTATAAATGAGTGGTTCATACTTTCAAAGTCCGATATGACACATGTAGGCCTATTTACCTAACACAGCGTTACTTTTAAAAAAATGCAACTATAATAGCATCATTATTGTTACTTCTGTGTACATGCATGCCTGTACGTGTTAAAGGCCCTACGTCATACTTAGACTTTTTTGCTTCTTCTTCTTTTCTTGCATAGAGGAGTGGGCCCGTATACTTACCCTTAAAGCAATAGCGATGCAAACAGTTCGGCCGTTGCAGACAACATATCATATTCCAATATAATCTATCATACAGTGTTGGAGTTCTATAAAACTAGTAACTACTTTTATTATAGGTTTTCCCATTCATTTTCAAGCTTTTTTCATTCAGTTTCAAAAATGTTTACTTCAATTTCGTCGCGGGATGTCGGGAATAGGCCAATCTTACTTTCAAATTCGTCTTTCGTCGTTTATTTTCAAATAAAGTCCATTCAATTTAGTCAGTCTCACTCGCAGCACTCAAAACAGCAGGAGCGATTTCGTCTTTTGTCAATCATTTTCGTTAAATTTTCATTCATATTCGTCTCATATGATTTAACAGTCATTCATGTATTTTTTTTTCTGTAACCGTTCACATTTTACATTTAGGAGTTAGCATACACACGTGTCCCCCCCTCCACACACACACACACACACATACACACACACACACACACACCGAACCACAGATACAGACACACACACAAGCAATCCGAGTACACACTGATACAAACAGACGTACCGTCTCGCATACGACAACATCTGGCTAATTTGAATGAAAAATTCATGAAATTGTGTGAACAAAAACGAATTTGATCTTCACATTCTGCGACCCGTCAGCGGGTGGGATGAATTTGAATGACAATTGAGATTTTGAATGCTATGTCTTCGAAAATGTTTGACGAAAAACGAATTACAATGACAACTGACGAAATTGAAGTTAGGATTTGGGTTCCACTCGTGCTTCTCGGGACGAAATTGAATAATAAATCTTTGAAATTGAATGACAAAAGTGCGCAAATGGATGGGAAAACCTATATTAATTTGCACCCCGACATTACGCAATTTGGTGAAAAAAAAAAATCATTCAATGTTATTTGATGTATGAAACAGACGTGGATTAAACTCTTCATACGGCTTCCTGAGCACAAAAGGAGACCTTTGGCTTGATGCGATAGCTGTGAAAACTTCTATTGAAGTGCCTTATATGTTAACTGGTTTCTTCTGATTTTATTCGTACATGCATATTATTAAACAGATATAGACTGCTTTTCTCCGAGGCAGTGTTGATATCATTGTCCCTCGAGACGCCACTTAAAGCACACATTATGACATAATGAAATGATGATATAGCACAACTATAAAGAGTAAATGAGACATGGGGTGAGGAATGGAAAAGAATAGTTAGGGGAAACAAGGGTGAAATAATATTTATTACAGCGCATACTCACTCTTTGTGAGCAGCTCGAACGTTCCGAGTGGTAGAGCAGTGGAATTGACGACATGCTGGTTTCTTATTCCGGTCTGTCCAGCGTTCAAACTTGGTGCCTTCCTGTATCGGCGTCTGAACTTCGATACGTGCGTGCACTGAAGTGACCAGAAACGATAAGATATGGACCAATATCTCCTCAATAGGCTATGCAGTGGCCCCGAGTCGTATATCAACAAGGCATACAAAGAAAAGTTTACTCGACACAATCAGCTGCGTCATTCAGGCCATGGACGTGGCAAAGAGGGATGATCTTTAAATATATGCAGAGAGAAAGAAAAAAAAAGGAAAGAGAGAACACTGACTTTCAGTCAACTTGTTCGGTTTGTCATTTTGAGGATGTGTCATCAAGTATGAAAAAAAAAAAAGAATTATGATTATGACCTGCCATGAGGCTTTCCTGGTTGACAAATGTACCAAAATGTATACGCGCTATCCATCCTTGATGTTCATTCCGTGGTAATCAGCAAGCATTCACCCACTACTGGTTAAAAAAAGGGTGGATAGTAAAGTGAATATGTATATGTATGGCTCCAATGATGTATGTATATTGATATACGTGCACATGTATGCTCATGTACAATGATAATACAGGAATCAATAAATCAAATCAAATCAAATCAAATAACAATGTTAAAGACAATAATGACAATGTGATAGAAATTATAGCATCAGGATGATTTTATTAATACTGATAATGATAAAAACAATAGTAATGATAGATACTGCTACTACGACGACTACTACTACTACTACCACTTCTATGACTACTACTACGACTACTACTACTACTCCTAATAATAGTATAATCATCATCATCATCACCACCATCATCATCAACATCATAATAATAATAATGGTAATAATGTTATTACACGTGATAATCCGCTCCGCACGGGAACCTGGTGGCCTGTAGTCTATAGGCATTTCAGAATTCAGTATGGAACGTGCTACTATGTAACTCAACCATACTCCGCGGTCTGTGGGTTAAAAAAGAAAATCGCTTCCTCATTCCACCCAACTCTTCTCCAACACCCAGTTTTCACGTGTCCTTCATGCAGTTTTGGCGGGTGAACGCCTTGACTTAAAGTCCAAAGGTTGAACGTGGTACATAGGCTCGTTACAAGAGGATTGTACACATGGAAGGTATTGAAGGCAGGAATATTATGGATATTCAAGTATACATATTATAGAAACATTATGCTGTCTTTTTTAGTTATGTTTTCAAATTATCTAGACACTTATACACGAACACACACACACACACACGCACACACACCACATACCACTTACATATGAAGAGGTTGTTCGCAAAAACCGATAAGTCCATTTTTGAAGATTTTGAAGTACGGTCTCGGTCATAAAGTACAAGATAATACCTTTTAAATGACATATTGGTCCTTACATATCAAGGTACATTTTTGAAGTTATGGTCAAAAGAAGCAAACTCTTCATATAGTATATATATATATATATATATATATATATATTATCATTATTATTATAATTATTATATATACATATGGGTGTATATATATATATATATATATATACATATATGTTGAGAATTCACGTATTGGCTCCACGAAGAAATGAAGAAATAAACTGGTAATGCATTCTTGTCTTGACAAGACTCCTGAAGAAGGCGGAGGCCGCTGAAAGTTTGAGTCGAATGAACTCATTCTTTATTGGCAAAAATGCATTACCAGTTTAGTACTTCATTATAGCACAGTGGCGTATCTAGGGGGGAGGGGGCCAAGGGGGGCACGTGCCCCGGGCGCCACTCCTTAGGGGGCGCCAAAAACGAAAAAAAAAATCAAACGAAAAAAAAAAAACAAACCTCGCCCGGACGGGGGGTGTGGGGGGGGGGGGGGGAATGGGGGAGGCAGAAAACCAAATCAAACAAGATAAGAACAAAACATGATGATAACGTGGACAAAATGACAATGTTTACTGTGTTCACATATGTCATTAATAAATATATTTAGCAGGCAAAATGTTACACGGAGAAGCGGCTGCAATTTCTTTCGTTCTGAAGCGATCGCCGATAAATAACAGATCATGCGACAATTGAATTCAAAAGCTTGCTAAAACTTATATACAAATCAGTGTGAGCATTTCCTGAACATGTTCTTATGTAGGAAGTACGGGATTCTCTTCAATATATGGTTGATAATTTAAGTAATTATTAACATTATGATATGATGGCTGGTCCGGCTGGATTTATGAATGGTAATATACTGACAAACTGAAAAAAAAAATCACAAAGCGTAAGAGTTATAGTGCAAGCGAGCGAAGTGAGTGAGCTCCTTTTATTTTTCATTTAGGTTGGCAAATAGTTATATCGTATGATTCTCAATAATGATATGGTGGCTAATTGATAGAAATTGATATAAGTTCGAGAGAGGCATATATAAGTTGTAGAGAGTCAAAATTCTTGTATTATTGCGAAGAAAACGCTGCAGTTTTCTTCAGTACATGTATTTGGTTGTGAATCACGTTTTTCCTAGATACGCCACTGCTAAACCTGCGCCCTTATATGTTGACCTTTTTTGTGATCACCGCAAGGCAACTACATAATGTGACCGTGCACCTCAAAACGAACATAAAGTCGCACACACTGATTTTGCGTGAGGACTGAAAATAAGTGAAATGGGTCAACCTAATGGAACTTGACTTTTTCATATTTTCTGAAAGAGCAGGTCTTCTTTTACATCATACTGAAATTTGGTATCATAAAAAGGGCAGGAAAGTGTGTTTTTAGCAGTTTATCTCGCCACATTTTTGGTAGAATAGTGTGATTAGGTGTGTCTTTAGAATCCCTTTTTCATTTCTGAAAAACCTTGTCCACACTTTCAACTCTAACAACTTTTGAAAAGATAGTGCTACTGCTTTGAAAGTTTGCATTGACTATTGACAGAATGTGTTAGTGAGGCATGCTCAATTTCATTTTAATCTGATAATCCCTTCATTGTTGTTACTCTGGTGGTTTACTTCCTGTTTTTTGTCCCATTCATCGCACAGCCAGCACAGTTTGGTAAAGATTAAGCGCTTGAATAGACACTGTACTTCAGAGCCTCTTTTCTCAGTTCACACTTTTCCTGAGTTTGTGCTTTCTTTCCAATATTTAAATAGGTTAGGAGAGTCCATTTGATTTGAGTTATACATCATTTTAAAGCTTAAAGTCTGCTCTTTCAGAATATGGTCTTACCTAAAAATTCATGTCTGGCGACTTTTTGTTTGTTTTGAGGTGCAGGGTAATATACTGTATGTACATATATATATATATATATATATATATATATATATATATATTTATATATTTATATATACATACATACAGATACATACCACAGAGGGCAGCATACCATTCCTGAGATCATGGCCCATTGAACTTTCTCCACAGCTCAATGAGAACAGTGTACTATGTGAGATCAATAGTTTGCTATTGGTGGATATAGGAGAACTTCGCAAATAACATGTTCATCATTCATCTTTCAAAGTATCTCATTCTACGATGATTCATTGTGGATCTATCCTACCGAAAGTGAATTTGCTAAAGCCTCTTTGTTTGGCAGAACATGTCTTTGTTCTGTCTGCACATAAAGCTACAGTCCCTCGGTTTTCTTTTGCCACAAAAGAGTGTACCACACCGTAGGCCTACATAGAGGCGATCTGCAATGCACGAACTGAAAAACGTCATCTTATGTATTGAATATATCTGTGATGTCTACGCATTAAGGATGACCTTTAAGGAAGTCCTTTAATGATAACTGATGAGCAAGTTGCTAAAGCAGCATGAGGCAGACAGTTTCTATTTAAGTCCCTTTCACAGCTGTATTATAGTGCTGATCGACAGGAAAATGGTTTTGAAAACAGATTGTGTTTCATGATTTTGAAAGGTACACTAAACAATGAGTTCCGACAGGCTTCGATTGATGTAGAGCAACTCAGATGCCTGTCTATCTTATTATACATAGACTCATACACATGTTTATTCCACATTAACACTTCCGTGTTTGGACATAGCCGTCATACTTGCCACGACGCCAAGACTTTCAGCAAGATCTTCTCCTTCTCGTTTGCTTGGTCTTCAAAATCCTTGAATAATGTGGCAGGCACCAACTTAGGGCATTAACTCTGAGCACACGAGGAATAATTTTGATGAAAATTTAAATTATACTGGGAGGTAATTGTTCGGGTTAGGGCAAAATACCTGACTTGTCTTCAACATGTGATCCAAATTGTCCATAAGTAGTGAAAGCAGTATGACAATATCAACGTATTCTGAGGGTCAACCAACATAATAGTTATCTAGAAATCGACAAATTTATTTCGCTTCCTTTCCAGAGTTCCACGCAATTTGTCACCGTCTAAAGATACAAATTATATAAGCCACTGAGTGTCTTAAGCAACTATTTTATCCATATTCATCAACAGTAAGACATTGAACTGAAGTCACCACCCAGATATGCAGCGAAAAGTCCTGCCCAGTTCCTCACTTTTGTGCAGGCGAATTAGAGTTGAGGAATTGCTTGTTCCTACTTAACTTCATGAGGATCTCCAATACGACACTGCGTTCCGGATAAAGCAAACTGAAACTAGAAATGTCGCTATGGCGACTGATGCCTCCGCCATAATGCATGATTCTCCCAATAGGTGTGTAGTACAATGTCTTCACAATGTGTGATGACAGTTTCACATAACTGGCAAAATATCGAAATAATAGGTTTTGTCAGAAATATCTTGAATGTTCACTTTCCACGAACTGGGTTTGCTATAATTGTCTATTAAAGAGTGCAGGTACACATATTTGGGGTATTGAAAATTTGTACTTGACTTCTGACCGACCTTATTATAAGTTTATGCATTGAGTATAATTTTCAAGGTATGAAGAAAGAGTGTAATTACAGTACAAAATATATCTCTTTTTTTTCATTTAAACCTGACCTTTGACCCTTAACCTTTGACCTTCTGGCTGGAAATTTCCAAGAGAATCTCCATTAAGTGATACATGTACACATATTAAATTTTAAAACTAATAATGCAACCATTGCATATACTAGTATATGAGGGAAATAGTAACATTTTGAGGAGTTGGCCTTGACCTTTGACCCCTGACTATTGACCCATGACCCCTAAATTCCCTAGATAATCCCTGCCAGTCAGTACATGCATATGTACTTGTACCAAGTTCCATGAAGATACATTGAACCATTTGCGAGAAAAGTTATATTGCAACATTTTCACCTAACCTTTGACCTTTTCACCTTTGACCTTATGACATGAAACTCTCTCTGGAGAATCTTTACGCAGTAGTTCATGTCTACACTAAGTTTCAAGAAAATAACTGCGGGCATTGCATAGATATGGGGGAAATAGCAACATTTTTAGCATTTGACCTTGACCTTTTGACCTTTGACCTCTTGTCAATGTCACTAGAATCTACTCAACTAATTGTCCCATCATACATCATCCTTGGACCAAGTTTGGTGAAAGCTGCTTCATCCAGTTTTGAGTTATCACGTAAACAGATAAATTTTAGGATTTGACCTTGATCTTTGACCTTTGACCTCTGTCCGATTTCACTGAAAAACTACTCAAGTAATTGTCCCATAATACATCATCCTCCAACAAAGTTTGGTGAAATTTGCTCCATACAGTCTTGAGTTATCGCGTAAACGGATACAATTTCATGATTTGACCTTGACCTTTGACCTTTTACCTTTAGCCGATTTCACCCAAAATCTAATCGAATCATTGCCCCATCATTCTTCATACTTGGACCAAGTTTGGTAAAATTTTAGTAAATATTACTCGAGTTATCGCGTAAACGAAAGCGGACGGACGTACGGACGGACGGACGGACAACCCGAAAACATAATGCCTCCGGCACCACTTCGTGGCGGAGGCATAATTATATTAGTCTGCCATATCATTTGTATGTGTATATTATAACTAAAGGGAAAATAACCAGAAATGAATATAAAATATTCATAAGTGGAAATTAGTTTAAACACAATAAAGTAATTCGTAGACCACGTGCTGTCAATCAATACTATTTTACTCATTAGTAGGAGCACATACACACAAACACACACACACACAAACACACACACAAATCACAAGAAAACTTGCTATGCTGTTCAACACATTTCATTTTCTTTTCATTTCATGTTATTGTTTCTGTATGGTACGAATTATCAACTTTGATCACTTCGGAAATATACACATGGTTTATAATAATTCATGGCTGATTTTGTACATGAAAAGTAAGCAAATTATTGTGACAGAGAACGGAGACACGATAAAAGAAAAAAAAAAGTCAAGGCACCATACAGGAGGATCCCCAGTAAGCCAAACTTTATATTGGGCCCTCATGCACATTATTTCCGGGCACCTTGTCCTTTGTCAAGTGCTTTACAGACTGAGAGAATAATGGCATGCTCTTGGTGTACAGCATGATAAGTTTCAGGGGGAATTTTTCTGTTCCCCTGCCATTGATATATATATATATATATATATATATATATATATATATATATATATGCATGCATATCCTTTCTGAAAAGGTCGACCTTTCGAAACTGGACTTTCCTGGAGAAACCGTTGGGTGCGCACGCGCAAGGTAAGAGTTCTGTGGGTATATGTAATAAAAACCTCTGCTCTGATCAATAATTAGTCACAGGCTTTTCATTTCAAGAGAGAGTTGTTTCGGGGAAAGTACCATTCCTATCCAATGTGTAGGTTATTTGCCCTTTGCCATTTTGAACGCATCCTCAGCACATACCGTTGATTTCTTTAAACATTCTACCAAACGGGGGTGCACAAATTTAGAATTTCTACGATTTGCTGTCTAAAGGCATACATAGATTACGTGGGGTGTGACAACTCGCAGAATTGCCTTCCTGAAGTTTGTGATACCGCGCTTTGTTATGACGCTTCAATATAATATGATCGAAATATGTCTCCAGTTACGAGTATGTTGTTGTTCATATCCACTTTCAACTTGGGAAGAGTAACTCCGCTGCCAAGCTGTGGAGATGATGCTACATGTTCTGAATGTAAGTATTTTTTTCCAATTCCATAACAGAATAACTTGTTGTCACATACATAATTGTCACTGATATTATGCTCTGTGTTACTGTTTGTTTCACGCATTTTCAAATGGAACTTTGTTAGATTGTTTAAAATCACGTCAACACAAAGATGTTTGCCCATTGTTTTTACGAATTGCTATTGAATATGTATTTAGATCAGAAGATGGGACCCAGATGGAATAGGGTTTACTCTGATTTTGGTTACCAATAGAGTATTACAAGGTGGGGTTCTATGTCATCTAATGTATTTTGACTGTGTAATATATTGATGGGCTCCTTCACCATTATTAAAGGCACTTGGTAAAGGATGTTACATGAGCCATATGTTTAGTGGTTCTTTTTCATATGCTGACGATTAATATTGATCATTTTATCCCCAAATAATTCTGCTCTGAAGGAAATGCTTATCATTTGGCAAAATTATGTTTTCTTAAGGTGAATTAAAATCTAACAGTGATGAAAGTCAGCATATATCTGAGTGTGATAGATTTGCAAATTAATCGAGAATACGACAAAGTTGTGGACAAAATATTTTATTCACATTATTTCGAATAATGGAATGTGTGTTAATCTGTAAAAAAACTTCTGGTGATTTGAAATGTTAATGCTGATTCTAAATATGCAAAGTGTGACGTACATAACGCCCCTTTTTCAAAGAATTTGCCGCAGCTTTTACGGTTCTCAGTTATGTCCATTATTTGACTTCTCATTAGATGCGTTATTTAGACATTGGGGAATTGCGATTCGTGGGACATACGGCGTGGAAAGTTCTATGAGAGACACATAATATCTTGGCCTTATCTTACTTAAATGATGAGTCTAGAAATATGGTTTCATAAAAGGTGTTTGCGTTTGACAACAAAATCTTTAAACGTAAGGAAGTTGAATTGGCAAGTGTGAAATCGCACCAACATTATAGGTATAAAATAATTACTTGCTAAGTATAAAAAACAAATGTAGTCAGATGAATGCAACCAAAATAATATAAGAGTTATAAACACACACGTGCAAAGGCAAATGAAAAGAGGAACACAGTCATAACAGAAACATGCAAACGTGACGACGTAACGAAAAGTAGCAATGAGACAAATACGGTTGATATGACACGACCATGCCGATATCTGGGACGTTCTTATAAAATGTTTTCGAGATATCTTAGATGTTTAGATGAATTCTGTTAGCCTTTCGGAAAGGAAGCATGCAAGTACTTTTTTAAGTAAGACAACAATTCCAAAATGAATATATGAATAGATCACATACTAAACCTTGTGTTATCATACTTTTATTATGTGATGGAAGTTGGAGAGAAAGTCACATTCCACAATGCACGATGCCCCAAAAGTCTCGACTTTTGAAAAGAAGGCTCAGGGGATATGGTCTCAAGAGGAAAGATATTTCAGGGGAAAACTTTTGTTACGTGAAGTAGTAACGTTGTTTCTCTCTCGCACACATCAATGCGATTTTTTTTTTAGTGAGCTGTAGATAGGATTCGGAATTGAAAGGGAAATGATGAAAAGAAAAATTAATGAAGACATCTCCATTGATAATTTCAGATGGTTTCTACATCGGTTGTTATCAGGAGGAATGCGTGCAGAACGATTACCGGCTTAATTCCATTGGGTCAGAACATTTTATCGTCGATAACTGCACGGTGTTTTGCCGAGAAAGCGGATATCCCTTTGCCGGAATCTCCAACGGGACTGAATGTACATGTGGATATGAATTCGAGTGTTTAGACCACAGTCATCGGCTAAACTTAACAGACAACTGTGGGATACCTTGCCCAGGTGATAACGAACGTTGGTGCGGAGGATGGGGGAAGGTCATGGCCTATATAGGTAAGTTTGGATATAAAAAAAGTGTTGTTATGATGACAAAGAACAAGAATTATCGTTCCCGCTCTGCATCAGTCATTTGTATCTGTAATCTGCTTTGATTATTGGCAGATATATCTACAAATATCATGAAGTCTATAAGTCAGTTAAGTCACACCATGCCATTTATGGGGAGTCTGGGTCTATATAGTTCAAACATGGGTAAGTTGTAACATAATCCTCTACTCAGTATCTGAACAAGAGTCGGCGTTACTAGCTCTACCACATCAAAGCATAATCTACAATCTCTGCTTGGGAAATGTGAGCATGCCTTCCACATCCTATATCAAAAGAAATGAGGTGTAAAAAGACAAGAAACTGTTTTACCTCTCTGATTAAATTTTTGAAATATTTGATATGGGTTTTTTTCCCATCAAACCAAGCCATCTGCAATTAAAGATACAAGTAACAATCTTCCGTTGGAGCAACGTTGGCATAAGTCGACACTGCCGCAATCGGTAAGCTGACGTTGGCTCAGCGTTGGGCGAATATCTTTATGGTCGCCACTGATGGACGTTGGATACTGGTTCTGGTTGGCTATCCTGTGTTGGGCCAACATTGGCAGTCTGTGTTCGGCAAGGTCGTGATCGATGAACTTATGATGGAGCATGGGTCATTGTCTTACTTTGTCAGTGATTCACTGTGGATATTGCAAGGGTATCCTACGTTGGGCCAACGTTGCCAATGGTTGGTAACGTCGTTAGACGTATAGTCGGTGAAAAACCATTGGCTCAACGTCGGGTCATTGTCTTTCTTTTGTCACTGATTCACGGTGGATATTGGGTGGTTACCTCACATTGGGCCAACCTTGGCAATGGTCGGCAATGTCGTAGTCTTATTATGAGTTGGTGAACTATTAAACGCTGGCTCAACATTGGACCATTAGTTTAACTTAAGTCACTGATTTAGGGTGAATATTGGTTCGTTTATTCGTGCTATTATGAGTTGGTGAACTAACGTTGACTGAACATTGGACCATAGTTTAACTTTAGTCACTGATTTACGATGAATATTGGTTCGTTTTCCTTCGTTTCAATGTCAGCCATGGTCGGCAAGTTCGTAGTAGGCTATTAATAATGTTGGCTCATCTTTGTGCCATTGTCTTAGTTTTATCACTGATTCACGGAGGATACTGGTTGGCTATCCCAAGCTGGGCAAGTGTTTGCAGTGGGTGGCACGGTCATAGTCCTATAGTAGGTGAACTATATTAAACGTTGGCTCAAAATCGGGCCACTGTCTAACTTTTTTTTTTCCAAATAGAGGTAATATACCTCGGCCCAATGCCTAATTACGTATGTTGTACGTTGGTCTATTGTCATAATCATAACATTGGCCCAACGACTTAGCCATCGGTCCAACGTTGGCTTAGCGAGTAAAGGATCGACGTCACTGGACGTTTGACCAACGTCGCGTCGGTACAATGTTCGACCAACCATACACGTCTTACTTTTGTTGATGTTGCCAACGTTGCAACGTACCTTTGAGAAAATTTTTTTGTGGTAATTACCACAGAATACCACAGGATCAGTACCACAGCATATAACACAGTACCACAGGAATACAACAGGAAATATCCCATGCTCCTCTGCCTCTTCTGCGAGACTGAGTGCCATCTGCTCTCTCACTATCACACTTTCTCTCTCATATCTGGGCACTCTCATAAACTCATTTACATACACAAATACAAAAGATTTTGCATCCTAAACAAATAAGCACATCTGTGCAAACACACACAACCTAAATTGGTAGGCAGGACTAATAAGAAGCTAGTCCAGATGGTGTCACCCTGGACTAGTGTTATTCTAGTAATGCTAGCTTGACTTGCTTATTGGACTACCGTGAAGTTAGTAATGACTACTGGACTTGGTAAGCCAAGGCAAGTACAGTGCACTCCCGTTACAACGAACACGGTTATAACGAAATTTCGTTATAACGAAGTAAATCTTCTGGTCCCAAAATTATCACCATTAAAGTCTGTGGTACAAAATTCGCTTATAACGAACACGGTTATAGCGAAATTTCCGTTATAACGAAGTCTTTTCCGAGCGCCACAGACAAAGAATAACAAAAGAAATGTGATCCGTTATAACGAAATGCGAATTGCTTTCGAAAATACGTAGCGGAACAAGCATTTATAGCGTCTCTGCATGGGTGAACGCTTCACACCACTGTGTGTTCGCTCCTTGTGTCACGCAGTTTCTGAGGGGAACTTGCGTTTACAATTGTAATACAGTTATCCCATCACATTTTCACATAGCTTTCCAGTGTATGATGAGTATTCAGCAAACATAATATGATATATAATACGTGGTTCCTTGTTTTCGTTATATATTGTATTTGTTCGGTTATAACGAAATTTCGTTATAACGAAAGAAAACTGCCGGTCCCGAGCATTTCGTTATAACGGGAGTGCACTGTAATGACTTCTGGACTTGCATAATGCTAGTCATGATGTTAGTTAACACTGCTGGACTAGGGAAATCAAGCTAGTAATGAGCATAAAACTACTCATCATGTTAGTAGTGATTGCTGGACTAGTTAGGCAAAAGATAGTCAAAGAGTGCTGGACTAGCACAAAGCTAGTCATGTCTGCTGAACTAAGTTACTAGCTTTGGATTTCCATGCTAGTCATGACTGCTGGACTAGCATGAGACTTGTAATGGATGCTGGACTATGCTGAGTATTTAAAGGCTAGTCATTGCTGCCTGACTAGAAAACGACTAGCTTTAAACTATAGTGTAGATGGTGTCAAGTTACACTAACATAGAGCTAGTACAAACAGCTAGACTAGCTTATTGCTGGTCTGGCCCTTTTGACTAGCTTTCACCAAACCTAGTGCAGCATGCGTGACAAGCGAAAGCTAGTCAAGGTCTCGGAGATGAATCTGAAATGAAATTACATTTATGCAGATAATGTAACTGTGACGAAAATACATTAAAACAAAAGCAATAATATCAGGTTAAAAATCTCAAATTTTATTCATCCAACGAATGCAGCAAATTAATGTAGGCATCATGAATATCACAAATGAATCTTACATAATTGAAAAGAAATTGAATTGCAGCATTGAATAAACATATGAATATACAGGGTTACATAAAAACACTCAATGCACAATGGGAAGCATGAAATAAATCAAGAGTCGAGCTCTACAACTGCATATCTCCTTATATACAACATTTATATAAAATTGAACCCGTAAATGGCCATGTGTTGTGAACTTGCAACCCAAAAGGGTGGACCAAAAAAAAAAAAATGTTATGATTCATTGTTACATGAGCTCATTAAGCACATGAAATTGTGACACGGCAAGTGATAGAATAAAATAAAAAACGATGAAGGTGCGGGGGAGGTGAGGGGGAGAGGGGAGAGAAACGGTACACATAAAGTCTATGGGAGCGATTTTTTTAATTATGTGAATAACTTTGCTATACTAGGAACTAGGCAGTTGATTTTGGTTTTTTCTTACAGCTAGGACAGGTATAATAATCCAACTCCAAATGCATTATAAATTTCTCAATGATAATTATCTCAAATCAAGTCACAAAAGCTTTAATCATATGACCAAGTCAACTTAACACTATGAGAGCAAATTTATTATAATTCATAATTTTGGTATAATATGGGCTACAAACTTGATTTGAGTCTTTCTCATCCTTCTCATTATTTCAGCTTCATAACGCATGTTTTATTGTACAGTGTATTAAGAACTATAAATTATATGTGGCTATACAACTCGAAATCTGTGTCAAGGAGTAGCCGCAAGGCAAAGTCTGAAACTAAAGCAGAAATTCATTCCCAAGGATTGTGTACTAAATGTACAGTACATGTATTTTGGAATTTAATTAGAGAAATCTGACTCTGGTTGCTTTCTTACAAATGATTATAACATAGGCATATAGTAATAACTCATTGAGATAATGTGTGTGGTTCCTATACAATTTCGTTATTACAGAGTATATATTTCATAAACTTTCACACACAAACACATTACTGTCCATAAGAATAAGATGTAATGAGGCTTGCAGTGATGTAACATCCAATACAAATGTAGGTACATGTAATGTATTAATCTGATCTAAAAATACAACAAACGGAACAAATTCTCTAAAAATTTCTGATTTTGACTTTCTTTTTATATCATGCCATTTTGTACAGAAAGGATGCATTTCTGAAGGTGGTATCAAGGTATGAAATCAGACTAGTACAAGACCGATGTTAGTACACAAAACAGTCTGTCCAAAGGGGTTTTCCGAGGTATTGTCATGAACAACATTTCATGAATATTCTTTATCTTTAAGGTATCTACTTAAAACGTATCTTGACTGTAATGCTTTCGGGTCTGGAGAGCAAGATTTTTTTTTCCTCTCTTGGGGGCCCTATTCTCTGCCCCCCCCCCCCCCCCGAGCTCCAAGGAGGTTATCATAGGTATTGAGGCATTGTCATGAACGTATATTCTTCACCTATAAAGATATCCACATACACCATATCTTGCCTATAATGCTTTTGGATCTGGAGCACAAAAGTTTCTCCCATCTTCCCTTGCCCCCCCCCCCCCCCTCGACCACATGCTCAACATGAACAACCTTGGGACCCTACCCACTAAGGATGATCCCAACCAAGTTTGACTGAAATCTGGACTCCGGTTTGAAGAAGATGGACATGTGTTTTTTCCCCTTGGCCCCCACCACCGAAACTTGGGTCTTTCCATGAACAAACTATATTCTTTATAGGTAAATGTATAGATCTACAAATAACATATTAACTGCATTGTTTTGGGGTCTGGAGAAGAAGCTTTTAAAGATTACCCCCTTTTTCCCCTTGGGGCTGTCCCCCTGGGCCACATGCTCCACATGAACAACTTTTGGTCCCTACCCCCTAAGAATGATCCCCACCAAGTTTGGTTGATATCCGCCCACCAGTTCTTGAGAAGAAGATGAAAATGTAAAAGTCTATGCACGACGCATGTCGAACAAAAAGCGATCGATCGCAATAGCTCACTCAAGCCTTTGGCTCAGTTGAGTTTAAAATAGACACAATGAACATTACCCACTTCACTAGCAGTTGTTAAGACCACATTTTGAAAACAGTACATGGATCGACCAGTCTCTGTCCTAAAAATAGATCAATTTTTTTTTTCACCAGAAAGCCAGTTTCTGACTAAAGGCAGTTTATTGTGTTACTGATATTTGATCATGTAATATTCAAATTAAATATCAACTAGCACTAATTGACAAAATTTGAAACAGCTAACCAAAATAAACTAACAATTATACCTCAAATGACCTTGTTTTTTGACTTTTGAGGCTTTGACCCTGTCATGTGACTTCAAAGTGTGTCATAAGGGGAAAGTTACCATAGTGCACCTATTATCCAAGTTTGGTTACGATTGAAGTTCAAAAAAGTTACTGAAACTGTAACAGATGGACACATGGAAGGAAGCATGGACGAACATACAGAATTTGGATCGTTTTGTGTCATCACAATATTTGGTGAATACTGCCAGTTGTTTGGGAAAATAATATCTTCCCTATAATAAGGTTGTTTTCAGGGGCAGCTTGAAGTTTCAAAACAAACTCTTTTCATCGACGAGCCCTGTTCTACTTTTAGTGTTGAAGTGCTGCAGTACGTCCTGGTAACAGCTTCATGTTCAACTACAGATGAGCCTGATGAGGCTGACTCTTCAACAAGAATGTAAGTTCCAATTTCAGAGGAGCATTTAATGTATCTCAAAAGAGGAAAAAGCAAGGATATGTACGTAGGCCTATACACCGATGGTAGCTGTCTCTTCTCGTTGGGCTTCTAATCTAACGTTGGAATTGTGTTCAGTCAGGGGCTTGGTGGGAGCTGCAACTACTCTCTCTCTGCCTGAGTTGATGAGTGGTGTCATAGCTCCTCAAGGTCTCCAAACGATACTCAATGAATCCCGAGATCCTTGTCATACAGGTACTCCTGAAATATAAGAATGCATTGTAGGTCAAAGCTTTTTCTCGAGTCTCAACAAATTTCACTTTGGCACAGAGTTGACTATAACTGATGAAGATCTGATAGCAGTAGAAATACATGTAGTGGCATTCTTATGGAAGAAAACGAGAATAGGTTTATAATAAATGAACGGCGCAACTGGCATGTTGGAGCTTACGTTACATTACGTTACGTTGGAGTTTACGTACATCCAACCTAAGTCATGGAATCAGACCAATCCGCACAAAAAATATATTAGACATCTATGAACATGTACATCAAAGATTATCAAAAGCCCCCACATTGCCTGTATATTTGCCCAATGATTTAATTAAGACATAGATGCAATTAATTTCCCTGTAAAGGCCTTTTTTTTTTGGGGGGGGGGGCTCATGACCATATCCTGAACAACTTTGGGTCCTTGCCCCCTAACTAAACAAGGATGATCAACTCCTAGTATGGTTGAATTCTGTCCACTATCTCTGGAGAAAAGTTGAAAATGTTCAAGTTTTTGCAAGCTAGATGAATAAGATACCATGTATGTCACTTAAGCTTTCTGCTAAAGAGGGCTAAAAAGTTGTAGATCACATAAACTTATGAGTATAAACTTACATATCCTTGTGCACCTTGTGTGGTGTCTCACAAAGTGGGGTACTGCATCGCAACTGCCTTGGCTTCAACGCGTCTTTTGCTCACTACTTGGGTATCTGAATTTAAAAAGGAAGCAAGAAGAATGTTAATCATATTCTATGAAGCAAATATATAACATCAAAAAATTGACCCTCATTTCAATCTTTTAAGGGGCTGAACTATTTTCATGTTTTTTTTTCTTGGCATTAATTTCTATTGCTATTCAGTACCGCTGTTTCAAGTACATTTATTCATGTGCTTCTTACACCAAATATCAGTTAATACAAATGAAAATTTCATGCAGATGGGTTAAGTGTGGATGTGCACAGTTAGTAGAAAAATACAAGATGTGATTATCCATCGAACTTTATGGCAAATCAATTTCCATTTTTTTTATTCATCATTATTATAATTATATCATAAGTATTAGGACTATTATCATTTACATGTGGCCCAATGGGGCTACCAAGAAAATAAGTCAGCGCGGAGTCTTGTAGGTACACTCTGTTTACATGTTTCATACAAGTATATCAGTCTTTATTTTTAAATCTATAACCATCACTTCATTTACAACGTTATACTTACCGGTCCCTTCATTTTTTTTTTTTTTTTTTTTTTTTTTTTGGGGGGGGGGGGGCACATTTGAGACTGTTATTCTCTATATTTGAGAAGACAAAAACAAAAGTGAACAGGCAAATTAGATGGTGCTATATTGCATGGAAATGTATAGTACAAGACATGACAGTGGGAAACTGGTTTTCCAGACCAGTATTCAAACAATTGAACTTACGCTGTACAGTTTTCTGCTTCCATTATCAACAAGAAATATGCTACGATGATCTGGATAAGCAGGTGTCTCCTTGGAGCAGTCAGAACTCCTTCCATCAGCTATTGAAGTATCTCCTCCCCCTTGGAGTGATGTGTGTGTTGAATTCCTGGGCAAATAAGTAAAATTTAAAGGTTTTACAAATCATACAAATTATGGCATGAGGATAATAGGTCCCTCCAGTTTACATTATAAACTTGAAGTGCAAAATCATTTAATATACATATTTGCCATAAGCAACGTTCAGCTCTACTTACACAACTCAAGACTGACCATAACATGGTTTTCACTTCTGTCGATACAGCAAGTACACATTTTTCTTAAATACGAGTACTAACCTCTCAAGGCTTTCATTTTCAGAGAGAAGGACAGCTCCAAAACTGCTCCATGAAGAATAATTAATACTTGAAAATCATTTCTTCAAACAAAACAAAACCAACAAAGCTTTCAGTCTCTTAATGTAGCCTCTTATGTAATTACTGAGACTCTAGAATGTAAAATGAATGTGAATCAATTTCAAACTAGTCTCCCTTCATTAATCATCGTGGAAAACAACAGAATAGCTTACAGCAGGGTTAGTGCAATGGAAGTCCATATCTCAGAGGCTCCTTCGCTGATGGTGGCCCGGTGTTTCCAGCATTCGTCAACCCTGCATTCAATGGCTAGTCGTTGGCCACATCTGTTACATGTACTTCTTCAATCTGGTGATCTGCACCCTCGTGGTGTGACAGAGACTGTACAGCTATCAATCTGTCTTCGTTCTCCAAATGATGACCCCTATACCGAGTTCCTTTAAATCACCATCACTCCCGAAGAACTGTCATGTTACGTCTTTTTATCTGGAGGAAAGCATGAAAACACAATGTTCAGAAATGGATTTAGAACTCATCTCCACAAGACAATATGCAGTTCCGTTTTGTCCACACAAATACTAAGTGTGCATCAATAGAAAAGCTAGAAATTACTTTTTAGCTACATCGATCAGCATATTTAGAAAGACCCAAAGATGATCTCTGCCAAATTTCAATGCCTAAGGTGACCTGTAACTTTCATAAAAAACAATGTTCAAATATAGTACCCGTTGTCGTCTGCTAAAAGGGGGATCGATCTCCATGATGTGTGAGCACGTTGATCTTCAGCTAGAAGTGTGATGTCACAGTGGACTAATACTTAACAGTGCATGCATCGTATTTCTTACTTAGATGATTGCCACACATGACGTGGGAGTGCAATAGCACTATGGTATTCTCCCAGCTGTGTGGATGCTCGAATGTGGTGGCAAATAAAAGTCCTTTTTACTACATAGGTCATCACAATTATATAAATCACCAAATTTCACCATTTTTTTTTTAATTACCGTATCAATCGAGATCACCTTCTGGCAACACAGTGTCAGTGATTCGGCTGTCGACTCAATAGTAATGTAGAGTTTCTAGACGCTTCTAGTCTATTGCATTAACCCTATTTCAACTGGGCTATTGGAGACCAAGTTTTTACGGGGGGGGGGGGGGGGGGTCAATTTGACCCCCCTTCAGATCTCGGCCGCCGATCGCGCGATCGCCGCAAAATTTTGCCTGAAAATAGAGCCGGATGTCAACTACAAGATTACACGGTCATACAATAGAAAAAAATGTTGATTTTATATTTTTGAATAAATTAATTATGCAAATTTATGCATGAAATTATATTTTTACATATAACTCCAACAAAAAGACTGAAGGATTGCTAACTTTTTGTGTCAGAGTTCCTCAAGACACATCAAACAATTTTCTTTTAAAAAAATAGCGCAGTCAAAATTAGTTTCTTTTGTTTTTTTATTGTTTTGTTAATTTTTCATGTATTTTACTGTTTTTTCGATCTTTTGTTTTTCATTGTTTGTTTGGTTTTTTTTTCCAAAATTTGTTGCAGGCACTTTTTCAAGCTTATCTACATTAGAATTGATTAATTTCAATGGTTAAACGTTGAAATAATCTAATTTATATCAATTAAACACAAAAAACAACAAACAAACCACAATTTGCATAGGATTTGCACAGAAATCATGAATTTGAGCTGTTTTCAGGTTGGTATGCATATGCAAAACATTGCGTAACTTCAAAACGGTGTACCCGGACATCGCAAATTTGGTCTCAAAATATGCGGGAGACTTCAATGAAAAAAAGTCATGAAATGACGCGGCAAAATCTTTGCGCGTTGCGGAATCGTGGCGTGAAATGTCGAGAAGGGGGTCAATTTGACCCCCCCCCCCCCCCAGTTAAAATAGGGTTAATTATAGCACAGCTTTATATACGTCGATCTCTAACCGTGGTCTAAACTCGACCAGACGTCTCCCTCCACATACTTTACAGTGATCATCTCTGTGTGCATGATGCTATGCTTGTAGTCCATGTAGAGTTCATACCACTGCACTGTAGACCTAACGTTAGGTATATAATACCGCAATGAGAACCGGACCTAGGCCCTAGGATGTAGCTTATCCTGGAAAACCGTTCAATGTAGGCCCTAGATGTTTAACAGTGGTCTAGGTTCTGCTTCTACTACGTTCTAGGGCTAAATCGTGATATCGGTCCCCTCTCATTCTGCGTGTGTGTCTCCACTAATGCGCAAAGTCTATGGAGGTTGAAAGAAGTCCCCCGCTATAGCGGTGAAGGGTGAGTGGGGACCTAACCGGAGTTCTAGACTACCTACTAATACTAGTTGGGCCTAACCCGTTAGTAATAGTAGGCCTATTTCGCGTTAATGCTGTTCTAGTTGGAATAGAATAAATGAGTAGGGCCTACAATTAACGCCAACGGTTGTGAGACTTGTTTAGACTAACGCCAACGGTTAGACTTTTACAGTTAGACTTAGAGTATTATGACATGTTATGTTGTTCATGTTTGCTTGACTGTCAAAGTTATATTCTTAAAGAGAAAATGAAATAAATTGCTTTTTCTGTTTGTTTAATAGGCATCAAAATGTAAAATTTGTATTAACAACTATAGATCCGAGTCTCCCTAAATCGCCACGACCTATCATATCCATGATAACGTTTATAACCTGATATCTTGCCAGTGTAATGTTAGATCTTAGAGAAACTAATAGAACTAGACACGCGCCCAAACCAGGGGAAATTGCGGCTGGTGATTGGCTTAAAGTAAACACATGACAGGGGAATTCTCAATTTCTATTGGCCTAACCAAATGCATTCAAATATGTATTCACTGGAATTCACCCTAGTTCTGCCAGCTTGACTTACTAGTTCACGGTAGTTCCTTCAGTTTTACTAACATGCGCTGTTTTCGTAAGATCAACGAGTTTATGATAGTTTCTCCACTTCGACTAGCTTTACACTAGTTCCTCCACTTTGACTAATTCTTGGCGTATACACTGCAAACTAGTACAGCATACAATTTTATGCTAGTCAGACTTGATTGACTAGCTTTGGGTTAGTAAACCATGGCCTGATTTAATCCAGCAGAGCATTACTAGCTGCATTGCCGCATTTTACTATCATCATGTTCGTATAGCAATTTTTACTAACCGTGCTCGACTAGTTTAATGCTAGTCAGGCCAGGAATTGACCCATTTAGGTTGTGTGTGAAGTATGTGAAAACCCTGGGCTGTGACTGGTGTTGTTGGCTTGCTGGACAAGACTGGTAACCTGGCACGTTCCTTATTGTCATCCCAATCTACTGGGTTCAAACTAAAATTTAGACGTGATCATCATCCCAATGATAATGAGAGAAACAAAAATTGTGTAGCCAGATATTCACATTTTCACAAAGTGACATTAGCCGGTGGAGCCTGTGGTACATTACCACACAGTGTCTGGGTAACATACATTCTTGTGATAATTTATGTGGTACCACGAGCGTTCACACACACTCACAGACAGACAGACACACACACAGACACACACACACACACACACACACACACACACACACACATACATATAAGCATGCTCGAACATGCATACACAGACAGGAACACCATTTTCATGAACACCTATTCATTATCAGATCAGCTTTCAACCGATTTATGCATTAAACTTTCTAAAGTGTAACAAAGCACCACGTGTGCTGCCAAAAATTAGCCAAACAGCGGGGGAAATTGTCACAAAATCTGATGTTTATTGATTCCGTAAGAATATTATGACATGTTATGTTGTTCATGTTTGCTTGACTGTCAAAGTTATATTCTTAAAGAGAAAATGAAATAAATTGCTTTTTCTGTTTGTTTAATAGGCATCAAAATGTAAAATTTGTATTAACAACTATAGATCCGAGTCTCCCTAAATCGCCACGACCTATCATATCCATGATAACGTTTATAACCTGATATCTTGCCAGTGATGTTTGAAAGCTTTTTAAATGGTCCTGTTTCATTTTTACGTTTTGACTTTCTCTTTAGATGTAAAGGTCCGCCACTAGGTCGTCGAAAATAGATTTGTCTGCTGGGTTTACGTATATAATTACTTACATGTCATACACTTTATCTTCATATCTTTCCGCAGTCTCTTCCTCAAATATCTCGACGGCCGGTGCTTGTGGTGAGCCGAGTGGTAAGTGTCTGTACTGAGATAAAAGTCTCCAATAGAACATGGCCGGCGGAACAGGGGGGGGGGGGGGGGGGGCTTACCTCCTCCCCCCCCCACCCCCATATTCTTTTTTTTTTTACCCCGGAAGTGCGTAAATGGCACTAGAAAATAATAGATAGAGAGCTTGTCAGCTGAAGCAACCCGGAAGTGGATGAGTAGGACGAGTTAAAGACCTTTGTTTGTTTGTTTGTTTGTTTGCTTGCTTGTTTGTGAGCTGAAGAAACCCGGAAGTGGAATGAGAAAGATGACCTGAAGACCTTTTTTTTTTTCTTCCTTTCTTGTCAGCCGAAGAAACCCAGAAGTGGCATCACAAGTTGCGCTCAAGGCCTTTTTTTTTTTTTTTTTTTTTTGCTTGTTGGTTCATGAATGAAACCAGGAGGTGGGCCCCAACTTTTGAAAACGTGGCGCCGGCAATGAAGAAGGATGCATTGGTCATCTTGATAGCTCCCTAATAGAAGGGCATAGGCGCCGGAAGTGGGGGGGGGGGGGGGGGCAGGGGGGGGGGGGGGGGGGCGGTCGCCCCCCCCCCCCCCCCCCCCCCAATCCAAAAAGTGGGGGGGCAAAACGCATTTTTGCCCCCCAAAAAAGCCCCCCCCAAAAAATAAAAAATAAAAAAAATAAAAAAAATAAAAAAAAATAAATTAATAATAAAAATAAATGAATAAACAAAGAAAATAAAATAAATATGTATATATATGAATAAAAGGGAAAAAATATGGCTACAAACGGCAGCTTTTGGACTGTAAAATGTCAAAATTTTCAAGCTCGCTCGCTTCGCTCGCTCGCATCCAGCAGTTGAGCCCGGTGCGCCTCCCCCTTAATTTCTAAAGCGAAAAACATATAGCTACGACGGCAGATGTTGGACTCTAGAATGTCAAAATTCTCCTAATGTTGCTGACAGTAATTGCCAGTAGTTGCGCCCGATGCCCCCACCAAAGCGAAAGATAAAATATAGCTACAAACGGGAGTTTTGGGACTGTAAAATGTCAAAATTTTCAAGCTCGCTCGCTTCGCTCGCTCGCATTGAATCGTTATGCCACTCTCCTAATGTTGCTGCCAGTAATTGCCAGCAGTTGCGCCCGATGCCCCCCTTAATTTCCAAAGCGAAAGGTATAGTTACAAACGGGAGTTTTTGGACTGTAACATGTCAAAATTTTCAAG
Organism: Diadema antillarum; assembly: GCF_040938485.1. Classification (NCBI taxonomy): domain Eukaryota; kingdom Metazoa; phylum Echinodermata; class Echinoidea; order Diadematoida; family Diadematidae; genus Diadema; species Diadema antillarum. The sequence continues at coordinate 6,189,212 of NW_027270890.1, read as the reverse complement.
CTCGCTCGCTTCGCTCGCTCGCATTGAATCGTTATGCCACTCTCCTAACGTTACTGCCAGTAATTGCCAGCAGTTGCGCCCGATGCCCCCCCCCCCCTTGATTTCCAAAGCGAAAGATATAGCTACAAACGGGAGTTTTGGGACTGTAAAATGTCAAAATTTTCAAGCTCGCTCGCTTTGCTCGCTCGCATTGAATCGTTATGCCATTCTCCTAATGTTGCTGCCAGTAATTGCCAGCAGTTGCGCCAGATGCGCCGCCCCATTAATTTCCAAAGTGAAAGATATACTGTAGCTACAAACCCCTTTTTGGGACTGTAGAATGTCAAAATTTTCAAGCTTGCTCGCTTCGCTCGCTCGCATTGAATCGTTATGCCATTCTCCTAATGTTGCTGCCAATAATTGCCAGCAGTTGCGCCCGATGCGCTCCCATTTATTTCCAAAACGAAATATATAGCTACAAAACTCCAGTTTTGGAACTGCAGAATATCAAAATTTTCAAGCTCGCTCGCTTCGCTCGCTCGCACTTTATTGTTATGCCATTCACCTTATGTTGCTGACAGTATACTTGTCGATCGTTTCACACCGTCATTCCATAATTCATGTAAGGAAAACTTACAATGTTCCTCAATGACTGCGTTGTTGAATGTATCACATTCCGTAATGTATTGTAGTCCCATTATTGCTCACGCACACACGCACAAGCATACAGACCGTCAAAATTACTTTATGGTTCCCCCCATGTTTCGACCCACCGTACGCCACTTTACATATATATATATATGTATATATGTATATATATATATATATATATATATATATATATATATAATAGATGTGTGTGCGTGTGCGTGTGTGTGTGTGTATGTGTATATTGTGTAACATATGCATGGTCTAATCTTGAGCCCCCTCCAATGTTTGCCCCCCCCCCCCCCAATCCAAAACTGCTTCCGGCGCGCCTGTAGAAGGGTATAGTTCTCCGAAGTGAGGCTCTGTAATACCTAAAGTCGAAAATGAGCATAGTGAGTGGCTGTGTGTGTTAGTATCGCCTAGAGTGTACTCGATTTTTTTGTTTTGTTGATCAAACACGGGTGTATTTCATCTGTAATGTGTGTGAGTGTGTTTACATGTTTAGCTCGCAGTAAACGAATATAATTAACAAAAGGCATCCTTGAAGGTGAAAGAGTTGTTCCAGCAGTAATGAAACAATGGCATTTTTTCCGGTGGCCGTAAAGACTGAAAATTCAATGCGCATCTATAACAGCTGAGATTACAGCAAAGCTGTCTTTCATAACTGTCGAAGTTAGGAAAGTGTGCGATTTGTTACAGAATCACTGCCTATTGATAGAGCCGCATGGTGGACAACATACCGCCAAAGCTATTGAGATGCATCGCATCTTGGATAGCTCACCCTATGTCAATCAATATACCAACTTCAGACTTATCTGATTGATTGATTAAAACATTTTTACAGATAAGCATTTTTGATTTCGTCCGAAACACTCTACACAAGATGCATTGTCATAATATAACAGAAAAGTGGTTTAATTATTTACTGAAAATATTGTTGGGGTAGCAACGATTGATCAAAACGGCTTTTGATACTGTAAATCATTGTATTATGGTTCATAAACTAACATGGTTTTGCTGAGAATACTAAAGATGGTTTGGAAATAATCATGTATTTGGTCTGGATATTTTAAATTCAGTTTACCTTAGCCCAATACCGATTGCTGCAAGCGTATACGTTTATAGAGTTATTACATACGTTTATGGGTTATTACATATTACATATTATTATTTGAATACTTAGATGGGTTTTTTTTTATGTATTTGGTGAAGCCAAGTTTCTCAATTCTGCATGACTATTGCTCCAAAATAAAGTTTGAACTCGCTCTGTCACCATCGATTACTAGTGTCGTTGAGATTGATCTGATGAATGCAGATTTCTCAGCTTGGTTCAGCTCATTTTAACTCAACTTACGTCAATTATAGTGATGCCAGTGCACGGTACTAGTTCGAGTAGAACTCTCTAATAGTTACAATTATGATATCAATATGAACACAATCAGAAAACTACACCAACAACAACGAAACACACTGATATCACCGACTTCGGAAAACCGTGTGTAGGTGTCCTGGTAATTAGATAAAGATCATTGTGAGTTTGCTGCATGAAATTTAAAAGGTCATTCAACTTAAAACTACCCGTGGAAGAGGTCGCTGATTTCCTTTTACTCTCTGTGGTTCACGCAGAAACAGGAATGACATTAGAGACAGTTACACGTCCCCAATATCATGATGCAATCATGGTAATGGTGACATGCATGGTTTAATCACCTTTTTTTATTATTTATGCGACACGTGACAAAGATGGATGTTGCACCTGCTCAAAAGGGATATTGAACAAAATTTGGCAGGGGTACCTACACACGTGTAACACATAGTGCACATAACGCATAACGCATAGTGGAACAGGGGCTTTTAACATCAGCAGCACTTTAACATTACATATACAGAAACAGAATCTGTCTAAATCTCGTTTCACAACCCCAACCCCCCCCCCCCCATCCCCCCCCCCCACACACACACACCTTCACACATACATACTCTTGTGACTTTTAAAAATTGGCCAGTTTGTTTTTTACGCGAACTCATTCATTATTCTCATTCTCGTCCAGAACTTTTGTCAATAAGAATAGGAATATCCCTGTCATTATGCTTTAAGAATCGATAAAAATTTAAAGTTAATCTAATAAAGGGCATTACTTCTTTTTGTTGGGAATATGGTATATATAAGATCGTTGATTAATGTTGTTCTCTTTCGTTCTCTCTAGAGCAACCTCTCGAATGGCACCGTTATGTGGTATACTTTGCCTCCGGAGGGGTCTTAATACTTGTTGTCAACGTGCTTGCAACGTGTTGTATCGTCAGAAGGTACTCATCTACAGAAGATCGGGTGTTAACTATACCTCTTTGAGTCTATTGCCTTCAAATCAACCTGAAAATATGTCATCTTTTCCGCATATTTTATCGATAGAATCACATTTTGTATCACTCTTAAATGGAGAAGTAAATTGATAATACAATCACTGAATAATGATTATGCCTTTATAATGTACAGGGCGTTGGGGTGAGGTTAGAGCGAAATGATAAGAGAAGAGAAATTACTTCTTCGTTTCGAGAAACCATGTTCCATCTACCACAATAGTAACATTTTTTACACTCACGTCAGAACCTCAAAACTCAGGATTTATCAATATTGCTGGTAGAGCTAGATATTCCCCGGCATTGATTGATATATAACAAGTAGTTTGTTTTTTATTATATGAACAATGAATGTTTATGAGTGCATTGGACAGAATGTTTCATTTGGTGAAAGATGAAAAATTAATCAAAATGATCCATTCAACGAGGCGCAGCCGAGTTGAATGGATCAAAGATTTCATCTTTCACCGAATGAAATATTCTGTCCATTGCACGAATGAAAGCATGTATTATTTGTTTTATATAACGCCTAAAATAGATCCTCGTCATTTGATGTTTTATTAATGTAGAAACAAGAAAGAATCTGAGATCGAGAGAGTGCTCACTGTATGAGCGCTTTACACTAGCGCGCTGTCGCATACACACGCTGCAAATGCAAGAGTTTTAAGGCCGTGTCACACCTTTCCGGGCAAGCCTTGCGTACGACTTGCGAAGAACAATTTTTACTACCCGGAGGTCCCCGCAGATGACCCGTACATGACAGTACCTAGCACGTATCTCATCCGTAGTCGCCCGGAGGTGCGCACGTAAATCTTTTTACCCGCAACTTTGTTTAGGCCCAGTCACTCCTTTCCGGGCAAGTTACGCGGGCTTGTTGAGTGTAGGGATTTTCCAGCATACCGGACATTCCTGAGGGCGACAAGGATTTGTGCGAGTCACTGCATGTCCTAATTGCTTGAACGCGTTCTACTTAAATTCTACTTGCGAGTATACTGTGTGACCTTTGTACCAGTCGCGTGGGTGCTTACAACTCAGTGAAGGAATTCCTCTGAAGGAATGGCAGAAATCCCACAGAATGTTATTATCTTGGCTGCATACGGGACTGCGAAGTACCTGCCTGGGAGTTGCTTGCGAGGTGATGCCGCTAAGGGCCTCCTACTGGCGTTCTGCGTGAACCTCTCCGGGCATCCCCGCGACTCACCCGGAAAAAAAAAAAAAATTGGTCATGCTCAAAACTTGGCTGCGGTTATATCGGACTTGCGTGAGCACCTCCGGGCAACTACAGGCGAGATACGCGCTAGGTATTGTCTGGTGCGGACCAACTGCGGAGAGCTCCGGGTAGCAACTTCGTTTCCCCGCAAGTCAAGCCGCAAAACTTCCCCAGATGCGGTATGACAAGGCCTTGAGCATGCTCAAAACTTGTTCCGAGTGAGTCATGGGGGTTCGCTCGCAGAGGTACACGCAGAACACCAGTATGAGACCCTTACCAGCAGCACCTCGCAGGCAACTCCAACGCAGGTACATCTCAGTACCTGTAAGTCGCTCGTAACAGAAAACGGATCGGTTTCAAAGCTCTCACGCACTCTAGGTCACACGGAATACACGCAAGTAGAAGGTAAATAGTACGCGTCTATAGGTAGTTAAGAAACAGGTGCGAAACTCGCAAACATTCTTGTCCGCCCGCGGAAAATTCTCCTGCGTGCGGAAAATCCCTCCTCGCAACAAGCCCGGTTACTGTAGCTTGCCCGGAAAGGTGTGACACGGCCTTAACATGCGTTATAGTGTGCCGGTCTCTCGCCGTGCGTGCAATGGACCAAAATACTAGTAGTATGGATCCCAAATTGCACGGATGATGACGTCATAGTGAAATGGGACGAATAAACCACCAATCAAATGACAATGATCTTATTAGGCATTAAATAAAATAAGTTATATAATCATTTTGATTCGTTGTTAGAATGTGATATATAGTTGCGGTCACACTACGAGAGACTACACGTAATATGGATTCACTACCTACTGAGCAGGCCTACATCAAGTAGTATATTTCGAGAATTACATTGGGCAGTGTGACCAGCGAACTGCCAGCGCGAAATTTTCACCACGAATTTGGGAAGAATTTCACTCCTCGCGAAACTTAAGTGTAGTTTTGTTGGTGGTGTGAGCGCGCGCTCAAACTTCTGCAGCATGCAAACTATGCGTAAGTTTCACGTAATGTGACCGAGGTTTATAAGAAACAGGGTAAACATTGTAACAAGATCTTGCATTCTACTACTTCATTCTCAGATGCAAAAGGCGGCGTACGGTAGCTCTTACGGCTTCCTACCACGCCGATTCTGAGCTAGCGACCTTCACTCCACACATGACGGAAGTCAACCTTAGACCTAATGCCACGATTGACTCTCCCCTGAGAAGCTCAACCTTACCAGCGCGTACGGGAAGAGCTAATGGCATAGCATCGGCCGCCAGTTCTTTTAGCTCACGTAGTCACACATTGTCATCACGACGCAACGGTAACACCACAGCTCTCCAAACCTCCGCCATTGACGACGACTCCGAGTACACACAGCTCCAGCACCACTACCAGAAGCAGATCTACATGACACCCTTCGCGGGTAAAAGCATCAACGCGAAACGGGAGGGTTCCGCCCGTCCAGCTGAAAGGCAAGACGACACGTGCGCCATGCTACGAGCCAGAACGAGCTACAGCGAAGAGAGACTTGCCGCACCACACTTGTACGACGTTCTGGAGGAGGGTGGCTGTAGATACGCACTCGATAACGAAGGTGCTGAATGTTCACCGTATACCGATATGGACGAGACACGATATGAAGGAGAGAGATATAGCCCTGGCACTGATGGGAGTCGTCGCAATGGCCAGAAGAGGACGAAAGACTATTTCGACATGACGTATATCTAGAGACATTTCGGCGTTGTTGTTGTTTTTTTTTCCTTCTTAGGCCATATTTGTTGTCATTTTGTAAATAAATACATTGTACACCCATACAGCTACGCACACACACACACACACAAAAAAAAAACCCGATGTTCCACTTCTCTCTGCTGTAAGAAAATAAAAATGAATGAACAACAGTAAACAAGAGAAAGTTACGTATAGTTTTAAACTTTTTTTCACGCTTTCCCGAGACACATCTTCCTACAGCTATGGCGTCGCACTGTCGGGAAATTGACACAAGTTGACTATTCGTGTAGGGAACTTTCAATTTCGTGCGAAACTGTGGCCCGAACGTGGTCAAAAGTCAGTCAACAGCCGAAGCATGAACAAAATGTCACGCGATGGTTCTCGAACCACACGCAATGGCTACGCGAAGATATGAATCTTTATCACGAAGTTTACCAGATGGACTAACAAAGCAAACGAAATATAATGGCTTATGAAGATTTTGCAATCGCTCACGAAGTTGCTGTTTGAGGTTGAGAAACTCCACCGGCAGTCTTTAATACATGTATGGCTTAAGATGCCATCACGAATGACCCACTGTTCATACGATCAAAACCAAATTTGACAATGTTCTTTATCGTGTGTCCATCTTTATCGTGTGTCTCAATTTTGGGGCAGTGTGACGCCTGTGCTACTTTCGGTTTAAACTTCATTTTGTTTCATTTCTCCACTTGTATAAATGAAATTATTCTGACAAAATCAACGATTTTAACAAAGTATGATCAAGAATACTCAAAAGAAATACTATCGGTAATAACATGAGTATAGTAAACGTAAGTATTACGCCTACATTAAACGTATATTTTATCGTATTTTTGGTATACAGGTGGAGAAGACCGTTATTGATAAACAATTTTCTGGCAATGAACAATTAGCCAATCAACACCCTAAGCAAGTGCGTTGCCTACACGATGGTAACCGAACCACACACGAAGATCACACGTAGATGTGTATTTTTAAAGAAGTTACCCGAAGGACACACAGTGACTGTAGCGAATACACACGATATCGTACTACTGAGAGTCAAACGGCCTTACGAACGGTAAAATGGACACACGAATTTAACAAGAAAGTGAACTTCGCAAGGTCTTCGGGCATTTTGTCATTTCTTATGCCATCCCCAAAACTTTGCCACCGCTTACCACGAAGTTGGTGCTGGAGCTTGAGAAACTTCAACGGCAGCGATCATACGATGGCTAACCTTGCGATTATTATCATTTTTTTAACGATCAGGGCGGAAGTTGAACATTTCATTTATTGTGTGTCCATGTCTGGCCAACTTCGTTGTTCGTTGATGGGAATAACACAATGTATAAACCACTGAATTACTTTCATGTCAACAAAAAACATTATTTTCGATTTATGGGCAAGCGATAAGGCGCCAAAAGGAAGTAATAATCATCTCGTAACCCACTTTGACATGTGGTTTTGAGCATTACTTTGGTTACGAAGTTTCGATGTCATTGAAGCTTTCTTTTCTTTTTCTTAATCCATAACAAAGTACTTGAACACGAAGTCGATATTCTCCTTTAGCGCTATCCAGACTTGTTCAAGTTTCTTGCGTTCAACCAAAGTGGCAGACGTTGGTATACAAATTGACTGCTCATGAGGATGGTCGTGGAAATTATCATTCCCAAGGTGCTTTTCATACCGACCCTTCTATCACCCCTCGACCAAGGCTTCGGGTGATCGAAGGGTCGGTATGAAAAGCACCGAGGGAATGATGATTTCCACCACCATCCATATACACGTAAAAAGCAGTCTATATCTGTTTTATATTTCTCGTCGTTTTATACTACTAGGTCTATAACTAGCTATACATCTAGGACTAGTAAGATCAAGTGCAAGAGAACTAGACCTCACAGGAAATGAGATTATTAAAGAGAAATTTGTGTATTCTGGGGACACCGCGGAGAAGTCCACAAAAGGTCGTGTATTTTGTGTGCAAAAGTTGCGGAGGGGTGGATGCGTACTCTTTCAGAGGGTTTTAACTTTCAATTATTTGACCTCAGGTCACGCTAGTGATAGAAAACCAAAACCTTGAGGCAATGGTAGGCGGAACTTCACCATGTCACATGATATCCTTTTGACCAATCAGTGATAAGAATACAAATAGGTTTCCCACATTTTCGCCAATAGGCAAAATGGTAATAGAAACCGCATTATAGTACATACATGCAACTTGAAGCCCGCCGCACACTACACGATTTTGCCCCGATTCACCGGTCTTAAGACCTTAAGACTAGAAGTGTGACGTCACAGTCTTGCCATTTTCTAGTCGTACGACTGGGTCTTAGCGCCAGTCGTAGAGATTTGACATGTTGAATTTCTACGACTGGTCGTAGGCTTTCAGCCATTCACAATGCAGTGAAATCCAAGCGCACGCCGTGCGCACTGCGCGCGCTTTACAGTCGGGTCGTAAGTGTGCGGTGTCCGGTCGTACGACTGGTCTTAAGACCCAGCTTGGCTTAATATAAGACTTTAAGACCAGTCTGATCGTGTAGTGTGCGGTGGCCTTTAGTTGATAACGATGATGTCATGGACTCAGCAGTCATTTACGCACCTACACATTAACTCCAACAAATTTCCTTAAAAGACAAATGCAGAGGATAACTTGCATTCTTATGCATCCAGTCTTTGCTGTGTTACATCAGTCTATACCAATGATTTTCAGAAGGGACATTGTTGCCGCCGTATAGACAAAAATCGTGATTTTACCGTTCTTATTATGCATAAACCTATAGGCCCTATAGGAGAGGTACCTGCGGTATTTGAAAAAAATCCCCCCCCCTAGAAAAAAGAAAAGATCTCTTTATACTGTATTACTATTGTTGTTGTTTTTCAAAACATGTACAACTTTAATCTTTCAAATTCACGTCGTACTGTAAGGTCTATTTTGATGAAACTATTCACACTGTCCGACGTAACTCGATTAAAATCTAAAAGTCGATGTGACCATCGTGTTGAGTTGCGCTCTATACAGCAGGATGATAAACCGTTAGATTTGCTGTTATGCGACCTTACACATAATTAAGAGAGCGATTAATGTAATCAATAAACGCAGGACGACAGGCTTTCGTGTGAACTATTTCCGTTAGTAGACTCGATTAACAAAACCGTCATTAGCAGTATAAATGAGGTACATGTACTTTTTTTTCATAAATGAAATGACAACTAAATAGGTAATACAAGACACGTTAGCTACTCGACAGATAAATGCCTCCGAGGGCGTTTGGGATTTCTTGGAGACCTGGTCGTGCCACATGCTTTTCCCAACATTTTACTGACTTATAAACGTATAGGCCTATAAGTTCCAAAGGATCTATAAACATGTGTCTTTTGTTCCGATGATTCATCATCCAAACTATATGTAATATATAATTCGCAATGTGATGATAATGACTAACTGGCTGGCTAATTAACCTCACTTTGAATTGTACAGGCACAACAACAAAAATCAAAAAAGATGCACAGTGAAACATATTTTAAGGTGCAAAGTATACACTCCTATCGGAAGGATCACTTCTCTCTTCTTCTTTTTTTAATGAACTGTTGAGAGAACAAAACAAATGGCCTAGTCTAGTTGTGCTGTACGTCCGAAACGTTGTCCTAAATCTAGTTGATGTATTTGGCTATTTTCTCTGAATGCAAGCTGGGAATAGCCATTCGAAAAACGCACGTACACGTAATAGAAGTGATGCGTCGTCATGCGTAAAGATGATTAGAGCGACACACAGAATGGAAACAAGCAAAACTGAAACTATTCATTAATTTTGAATAAACTGAAACCAATTTACGTCCATACATACACATTATGTGTCACTCCCACGCGTGATTTAAAGGCGCTGTTTAACAACGCATTGCTGCAGGTTGGAAATACAGTATATAAGATTGAAGGCATTATGCACCCTATGGGTATCAGATTATGAAGCTGTGTTAAATCTTTAAGCTACAAAGTGCGACACTCTAGTAAATGTTTCATAAAAATGAAAAGCTGTAGTATAAGTTACCGGATTTATCATACTTATCAAGTACACCAACTTTCTCCGTGACAGTAGGAATGTTAGAATAAATTACTCAGTTAACGGTCTATTTGCATGTTGATGATAAATGAAGATCTCTTGTCAGTGAAGGCGCAATTCTCCAAAGTTGTACATTATGTATTATAATTATGCAGGACTGTTGTCTGTTTCTGCAGTTTTCTCCATGCATTTTAACATTACATACCTCAGCACTCGGCATACCTCAGCACGAGAATTTTTTTAAACATGGCTACTCAAAATCTTATCAACTCGTGACCTCAAGAGATATTACGCTATTCCCATGGTTTTGTGTATGTTATGTAGTTTTAAATACGCAGTACAACCACTTCCCGGAAGTAAACGGTTTTTAGTATTAAGAGCCTATAGGATGAATGCAAGGTGTGTGTATATATAATATGGGAACCATCATTATAATATATTGTAAATGTATACGACGGCATATTCTTAATACGTTACGTATGTGTATTTATATACAGAGAGAGAGAGAGAGAGAGAGAGAGAGAGAGAGAGAGGGAGAGAGATACAATTATATAGAATTGTGTATCACATACATGCATGTGTACATATTGTGTGTGCGTGCGTGGGTGTATACGTGGGCAATTAAGAGAAGGAAGTTAGCTTTGCATTTTGTAATCAAGTGGGAATAATAATGTTAATTGATATGATTGAATAGACTAGTATGTGTACAAGTGATGTCTCAAAGAGAAGTCTGGTAAATCGTTTCGCTCATTATATCTGGTACACTTATCTTGTCAATCATCCCAGCATCCCATTCAATGGTTGCACTGCTCTTGGGTACACAATGAATAAAGATCTCAGTCACGCTGACAAAAAATGATTACTGTACTGCAAATAATGTCTTTTCATGTGCATTCAATTTGTCATACATGTATTGCTATTGCTGGATATCTACTTCAACGGAGACATTTTAGACCCTGTACCGTGCTGAACCAATTCCAAAGGATCTTTCACGAAGGATTAACCAGACATAAGAAAATCATAAAAATAGTTAAACCTAAAAAAAAAGAATATCTTCCAAATAAAAATAAAGATTTTGAAGTCCTTTTTCATGCATACAGAAGCAAATATATGCCCAAACAAAGTATTCTATAAATTTTGAAAACAAGAAAAAGTGGAAACAGTTCTCAAATGATGACCATTTGAATAATTTGAAATGTTATTACTCCAGGGATACTGCCTAAAAAGTTTGATGAAAATTCGTCGAGGGATTTTCAAAAAGATGTAATACAAAAAAAAAAAAAATAGGCATGACGCGTGGAGGCCGCCGAACGCAAATGAAGCACACATGATACTTGACATTATATAGCTGAGTTCTAGTTTTTTTTGTTTTTTTTGTTTTTTTTTTTTGGCTCCAACTACCAGTACATGTTACATCTCAGGAGTCCTGTGCCCTATTTCATAAAAGAGTTGATATGATAGCAACTCCTGCTGGAATGGCAATTGTCATGGTAACGACAAGAATCCATCTTCCTGATTGGCTGTTGATATTGGAAGTTGCCATTCCAGCAAGAGTTTGTATCATAACATCTTTTATGAAATGGGGTCCTTGTCTTTAATGTTGTATATTTGCTTCTTAGTTTTGACTTAAATATTGTTTATATTTTACCAAATGAATGAATGAATGAATGAATGAATGCATGCATGAATGAATGAATGAATGCATGCATGAATGAATGAATGAACGAATGAATGAATGAATGAATCCACGAATGAATGAATGAATCAATCAATGACTCAATGGAACGAATGACTAGACGAGCAAGTGAACGAATGAACTAATGAATGTACATTATCACACATGTACATATAGCTGATACACTCACACATCATTTGCTTGTCTCCACACTCATTCACCGTTTGCTAGCATCCAGCGAGCCTAGAAATCTTCACAGCTACAGTGGACTCCCGTTATAGCAAAGTCCTCGGGACCGGCAGTTTTCTTTCGTTACATTGAAATTTGGTTATAACCGAACAAATAAACAATAAAAAACACAGACCCGATAATGTTGCAGCCTGAATATTTACTTCGTTGTATAACCGGAATTTTGTTATAACCGTGTTCATTATAAGGGGAGTGCACTGTACTCCAATGAGAGCTTGAGATCTCAGGACTCTATAATGTAGGTTTAACATGAAGCAGTCCTTAAAATAAGCACAGAACAAAAGTATGGCAAATTTTAACTGACTACATAAGTTAGTCTCTTCTGTACATTTTATTCTCAATTCACTTTTCATGGCTGATCACCTGAGCATGTTACAAAGCCATGTCTGACTACACATGTGTAGCTTACATTTACAGTACATCATAACCTCTCTCTTGTTTCCTTATGCAGGTACTGTGCCTATAATAATAATGACAACAACAAAATGCATCTTATATCGATTTGAAGTCAAATGAGTAATCGCTTCATGATCATCCAATAAGAAAATAAAACATGTGTGATACCAAAATATCACATCATTTGTCAGACGTTTCACAAGGAAACATGAATAACAGAATTGCTGTCATATCAGGTACATTGTATTAAGATACATGCACCAACAATAATCTATGAACACAGTTTTATCCTACCCTGGGTATCTAAATCCATGTCAATTCTCTAACTCCAATGCTCACAGCCACTAAATATAATAAAAGTACACATGGTGACATCTCAATTCTTTGATATTGCAGAAAAAAAAGGTCATTTCCATGCTCTGAATCTACGAGCTTTCCTCGTCGTACTGAGAAAAAGCAAGTCAGTTTTGTAAAATCTATTTTGAAATTCACACACTACGTGGATTCTCACAAGGAAATAGATGTCATAGAAATGTGTTTCCCACAATAATATTTACAAAAAAAGTTGTCCATAGGACCAGCGGATATCAACTTCAGTCCCCTTCGGGAGTTTGACACAACTAAACAGAGAAAATGAAAGGAACAGAAATGGAAGAACAAGGAAATGACATAAAACAAACTAATCCCAGCAAAAATGATGGGAAAACAAAAAAGGAAAAAACACACTTTCCAGACGAGTGCTTTTAGTACCAGCTTGTAGAAGTAACCAATGAGTCTTGTGTATTATCTACAGAATTGTACATACCTTGTGAATTCTTGACTGAAGTGGGCACACACAGTTTATAAAGGAACATTATTTTGCTGAATTCTTAGTATTTCAATCTACAAATTGTCTCATAAATACTTTCAGGACCACGGCATTACGCCATCATCCACAGTAATTTCAAGCTTTTGACAGTACCTCTCACATATTAGCTCATCTGTTTGAAATTTTGTACTAGAAATATTTGTACTCACATGACTATTCAGGATTTACATGTGGTTTGCAATTCCTAAACTACAAAAACTATGCTTTGGATCTTAAAAATACTTAAGTCACAAGTGAAACGTGACTCCAGTATTGATGCCTATTTCTTAATAATTTCTTGCAATGTAATGGGAATAAGGCCCATACATAAGAATACCACATGAACATAATTTCAATTAGAATAAAACATTCAGAAATGTCCCTATGGCGAATGCTATGCCTAATCTATTTTGCATCATTCTTCCTATACTTCTTATGTATACAGAACATCTTTCCTATGTGAGACAATGATTTCATAATAATTGGCTAATAATAACTATCTGCATAAAACAATATTCATGACATGTACTTTGAGGCATTTTCAAAATAATCAATGGAGAAAAATAAAGAAATTTCAACATTTTTTCTTGACCTTTGATCCAATTGCCCAAATCTTCCCCAGTGAAATTTTAGCATTTTTTCTTGACCCTATGTAAATCCAATTGCCAAAATCGTTCCCTACAGAATCACTGTGCAATATAAGTGTATAGAAAGTCATTCTAAGGTACGTGTATCTCTGTGTGGAGAAAATAGTGTAGCTTCACCATCAAGAAGAGTAATTCCAGTGTTGTGACTGGACCTTGACCTTTGACCTCATGTTGCAAAACTTCCAAGAGAATCATTGTCAGGCAGAACATGTATACGCACTGTGTTTCCAGAGGATACTTTGAGCCAGTTACAAGATGTGGAGAAAAAATGAAGTGAAATTTTAGCACTTTCATTTGACCTTTGGCCCTATGGCCTAAAACTTTTCATAGTGACATCTTGACCTATGACCTTTGACCTTGATGAGTTCCCATAAATTGACAAGCACAGCTTTGTCCACTCATACAGATACATACATTTGTATTATGCCAAGTTTCATTTCCATATTTCATGCTGTGCTTAAGTTATGCTGTTCAAATAATCACTTATGGACGGATGGACAGACAGACAACCCCAAAACATTAAAATCAGATCATAATTTTAATGCAAGCAAATTTCAAGTTTCAAGTTCAAATTAAGCATTTCTTAATTCATGCACATGTTGGCGCCAAAATCTTTTTGTATTCTCATAAAACCCATACTGAACGAGGGGAAAAAAAAATTGTGCATATACATGTGTGTTGACGAGCTTCCACTTGTATACCAGCATGTAATAAAGTCAATCAGGCATGTTATCACTGCATCTTATCACTCAAAAACCCAATCCTAGGAAGAAAAAAAAAAAAAAAAGAGCAGAGAAATTACAATGCAGTCTATGTTGTGGTGCATGTCTAAATACTGTGCCTAAATACATCAGCTGCTCATTATCTTAATCCATCGTTGCTGTCGTTTTTTCTTTTAGTCTGAGAGAGATATCTTATGAAATCATAGGCCTGAAAGAAAAATGTTTATGCACATGTCCCTTTCTGGGGCAGCTGGATCACCATTATAATCACATCATACCATGGAAATATCTTCTGCTGTGTGAGATAGGGTGCGTTCGAGCGCTCTCCTGAAGCGAAGCGAACCGTACGATCCAGCGCCAGAGGAGTGCTCGAACGTTGCAAAAGTGTACCGTACCAAACTGAACTGAGCCAAATGTGGACCACTTCTCGATGTGCTTCAAAAGGGTACCAAGAGCATAACACAAGTTCGCATGTGATGAATGCATGTAACATCTCACATACATCATAATACAGATTTCACTGTCTTTGTTCCGGACATCTGTATTAAAGCAGCTTAATGCGCGACAGGTGAATGACCCTATTGCTACAAAATTTGTGTTCCCCTCTAAAAATAGCTCTTGAGGTACGCTTTCTCAACAGAGCTTTTGAAAACTCCAAATATACTGTTTACGCTGTTATTTTCGTGTACAGATATTTTTGCGAATGAGGTCACAGACATTTTCGCGAGATGTTGTTTTCGCGAATCGACACAGAGGCCTTCATAAGCACACTACTACCTTAACGCATGGTGACATTTTTTGCGTATTGTTAAATTCGCGGTCCAACTGTGATTCACGAAATTTGCAAAAATTCAACCCTCGCGAAAATAACAACTTATACAGTAGCACAGCACGTTGCAGTTCACTTTGGTACCCTTTTGAGCGCTCAAACGCACCCTTTGTCAATCCTCCAGTTGTCTCTGAACAAACATTCCCTGCGAGAATAAGTGACGATGCTCAGTTTGGTCAAAATGAACCTGCTTTGTCCGATGAGTTCACACATGTTGGCTGAAGACTAAGGCAGCACTTTCTGCAGAAATTCTGAAACCTTGCTCATTTCCTACATCATAAAAGAAACAGAAACAACAACAATAATAATAATAAAAACAATAACAATAATAATATAATAATAACAATAAGAAGAATAATTATAACAATAATAACAATATCATAATTACAATAATTATAATTATAACAATAATAATAATACCATAATAATAACAATAATAATAACAATAACAAAGGCCATTTATGTTGCACAGCTACTACAATAATAGGGAGCTTTAGATATTAGACGCGCGGACGTTCAGAGGGAAAGAATATGTTCTGAGCGTGCGCAGAAGCGCGCGTCAACTCAATCTATTTATAGCTTGCGTCGCCTGAGTTTTTCACTACGCGTACTGGGGTATATTTACATAAGCACAGTTTGCAACGTAGAGAACTACTTCATGCACCGATCATATGGGGGCTCGATTTTATTTTTTGTACGTTGCATCCCAGCGTAATCTAAAGCTACTTTTCAACGTGTCGCAGGGGAGAGGAGAACGTCCAGCGCACTCTTCGTCTCAAACGTCCGCGCGTCAAAATCTAAAGCTCCCTAATGTATTCTACTGCGCTACAAAAACCAACAAACATGGCAATGTAAATTGAGGGAAAGAGGAAAGTGTGAGTGCGTGTGCATGTGTGTGCACTGTGTAGGAAAGGGTGCCAATATGTCGGTTTTCAATTTATCTCGTCGACAAGTTCTGGACACCGCATTCCTGTATTTTAGTGTTGCTATCTCTTTGAAATTACATCCATTATACTAGTGTATGACCATGTGGAGTAAAACAATTCTTTGTCACTAGTCCTCTTGTTTGTTTTTGTTGTACAATTTGGAAATTCTACCTTTTGTAGCATTACATTTAAGCAAATTTTCATATTTCAAAATGTAATTTCAAGTTCATATTAATAATAACGTCAGTTAGTAACGTTATGATAAAGGATATCACTGTCTGCTTACAAAAAGTTTGCTAAGATGTAAGATACTTCAAACAAAGTGTTCTATTAATTTCCGTCATAATATAAAGACAAATCTTCCACCAAATATTTTTTTTTTTTTTGGCAGTTTAACCCACAATTTTTCAGCTAGATCTCAAAAACATGGTTAGCAACGTTACAAATTGTCCAATTGTACAATGGTCCAGAGCAAGCAACGTTAAGAATTCATTAATTTGAATAAATATGTAGTACCTCCTGCATGTTATAATTTTTGGAACCAGCACTAGCTGTCTGGTGGAACTTTTGGTAGTCAAGGGAATGTGATGCCTGTCCCATAATCGGAGATCGTTGGTTCAAAAATAGGAAAGAAAGAGCAATTCCCATTGGGAGTGTGTAGTAAAGTGTGTAGAAAATAGCAAACTCCTATGGAAACAAGAGCTGGGAATGGTGAAAATACAGATTCTTTCCTTCAAATTCAGAATGGTTGGGAGATCTGCTTGTGTGAGGTTCCACGACATTTGCTCCTGCGACAATTGCTTCCACAGAATATCTGCACGCTAAGCCAATTATAATATCTGCCCACGAATATAACCCTAACCCTATTCCTAATCTTCACATCAAACTAAACCTAAAACCCTATCACAACCTTAACCCTAAAAAGACTGGGCTATTTTGATGCCTCGTAGGACTGGGGGGTGGGCTCATTGGGCCCCCCCCCCAAGATCTTGGCCATTGACCGCGCGATCGTAAGGAAAATTGGCACACGCGTCACCCACAAGGTAATCTACAAAATGAATAGGTAATTATTTCACAAGTATTCAAATTTATTTTTAATCAATAAATTATCCTAATTTATGCATGAATTTTTAAAAATGGCTGTAAATCTGTAATTACAGGTTCAAAACTGCTAATTTTTTGCTTAAGTACTCTGTGTAGGATTCTTATTGAATGTACATAAAAAAATGGTGGTATAAAAATTTTTTCTTATGTATTTTATTGTTTTTAAAATTTCTTATGTATTTCCTTGTTTTTGACTTGTTTTTTATTGTTTTTTCGATGGAAATCATCGGTGACACTATTTTGATCATAAAGAGCATGAAATTGATTGATTTTGATTAGTAAAAGTAAAAATAATGATATATTTATGAATCTTGGTCAGAAACAGAATTTGCATTGGATTTGTACATGAAATCACGTTTTTGAGCAATTTCAGGTCTGACATGCACTTACAAAATATTGCATTACTTCAGAACCATGTACCCGGGCGCCGCGAATTTGGTCTCAAAAAGTTGTGCAAGACTTAACAGAAAAAAGTCATAAAATGTCGCGGCACGAGATTTTTACCTTCCAGATTTATCGCGAAATATGTCGAGGGGGGCCCCGAAAAGCCCCCCCCCCCCAGTCTTTTTAGGGTTAACCTTAACCCTAACTTACCTGGGGGGGGGGGGGGGGGGGGGCATAATTTTTTGACCGCGCCGCTCGCTGACTTTTTACTTTCAAGTCTCGCGCAATTTTTGAGACCAAATTTGTCACGCCTGGGCATACCGTACCGAAGCCACGCCCCTTCAAAAAAATTTCATCAACCCCAAAATTGCTCAAAAACGTGATTTTGTGTACAAAGTCAATACAAATTGTGTTTTTTCAATTAATAATAATAATAACAATCATAGTGAGACTCTTATAAAGCGCACATTTCTACCTAAAAAAGCTACTAAAGGCGCTAATTAATTCATATAAAGATTCATATTTTATATTTCAATGGCTGAAATCAATTGATTTTAGTATAATTATGCTTAAAAATGAATATGCAATAAATAGTAATTATGCAAAAAATGTGTATGACAAATTCTGCTGAAAAAACAATGAAAAAAAAAGTTCAAAAAACATGGAAATACATGAAAAAAATTGATAAAACAATAAGAAACATGAGAAATTAATTTTGATACTAATTTTTTTTTTTACGCACAAATGTTTGGAATGTCACTAGGAACCAAAAATCAGCATTCCATAAGCTTTAATAAGCCAATTACAGACGAAAATGAGTTTTTTGCATATATTTGCATAATCAATTAATTTAAGATAGAAAAAGTAAGTTTTTTGAAAATTTAAGTGAACAGTCTTGTAGATTACATCCGCCTTTATGTTCATGCAACATTTTGCGGCGATAGTGCGATCAACGGCTGAGATCTGAAGGGCTACAGATTTAAGTTAGGGTTAAGTCCTTTGAGAAAAAAGACCGGAGCAATTGTCCCAGCAAATGCCGTGTCACCATATCACACATCTGGAACAGGGCTAACCTGGTCACTAGAGCTATGTCCAAGACCGTCAAACTTCTTGAACTCCAAGTTGTCTAGTTGCGAATGTAGGAAGACCTGTGTCATCTGCCCAAGTGTGAATGGGACCACCATGTCTGCTGTCCCGTGGCACTGCAGGACAGGCAACGATTTTTTGACCACTCCTTCCGTCTGCAAAAAAAAACATGGATGAGACCGATGAGACAGGAATCCATGAAGTGATATACAGAGTAATAAAAACATGAAGCTGCAGGTATTATGGACATCAAAATGCATTTTGCCAAGTCCCTTCCCATGGTGGCACAGCATGTCATTTTCAATGCAATGCAAAAGACTGTTCTTGCAATGGGTTTCATTCTAGTTCTTTCTCCAATCTATACAACTAACACACTTTGATAAAAAGACTACTGTAAAAGTGGATTTTTTCGCGAAACTGATTTTTCGCGCTTAGAGAATTTTGAGTGTTTTTAATTCCATGGATTTCCAGTGAATTTATTCAGAGCTCAAAAATTTCAGTCATTATCCTTTGAACAAGAGGGGAGTGTATTCTTGAGTGATATGGGGATAGTTGTTTTTTTTACATCTTTTTAAAAGACTCTGAGGTGTATTAAAATTTCACACATAACGTTAGGAGACATATTCTCCAACCATGCAAAACTTTGTGACCGTGTCAAAGGGATCTATGACCCGTAACAAGTTTGTTAGAATACACCTGCAGTTAGAGGAGTAGTGCAAGGCCTCCGTGTCATTATCATATTTTTGTTATCACAAAATACATGTACAGGTAGCAAGCTTTTCTTTTTACAATCATCTTCCGTATGCTTTGGTATTGCAAGTCAAATTGTTCATCAAATTCCCTTCAGCCAACAAAATGAAGAAGAAATTGTATCAAATGCATTTCTATAAAATTTCAACCGGTTTTTCAAGGAAAGTTTGATTTTGCTACAACATGCACTTCCCATAGACGCTTGCCCGATATACTTGGGACTCGTCCACAACGGGTTAATATAAATGATCTCTTACAACTAGAAAAGCCCTCTGAGAGCCCAGACCTCCGCCAAGCATGCAGCTCATTTCCACCACTGATCTTGTTCAACCACAGAGATATCAGTGATTTCCACCCATACATACTTATATAGCATTGTGTGCTGAAAGTCGCCCAATTTCCCAATATAGAAACCTTTGTTACGTCATAAACCCTCAGCTGCACGGTGCGCCTCGCCCTAGCAGAAAGTAGAGCACGCACTTTACTGCGCACATGCAAACCTCAAAAATGCGCGGCCTGAACTCCCAAGTTCATTGACCCTACCGGCCAAAATATCAAAAATCCTTCATAAATTCCTCAAAAATTCTCGGATTATTACCAAAAGTTTTAATCGTTTGTTACTTGTGTCATTCTAAACCTTTTCTGCAAGTTTCATCCAAATCCATTAACTACTTTTTATAGTTATTTTGCACATGGACAAACACACAAACCAACGGTAACGAAAACATAACCTCCTCCCTTGGCGGAGGTAACAAGGGTCACTTAATGCTGTATCATTGGCTAAAACACGCTTGTTCTTTTTTTGTGTGTGTGTGTGTGTGTTTCAATTTAAACAAACCATCAAAAGGAAGACCCTAAGCCAAAAGCAACGAAGCGTACGTACCTTAAAAGTTTTGTGCAGCGGCATCCATCCGCTCAAGCTGACAACGCCAGCCAGTGCCTTGTCTACCGTAAGGGCCGTGTAGAGTGCAACAGCGCCCCCTTGAGAGAAGCCTCCTATAACGATGCGGTCTGATGCTATTCCTCCCTTCTCCTCCTCCTCAATCATGGTCTTCACTTCAAAAGACACATACCAAAGTAATACAAAGTTAAGCTTAAGACTGAGTGCCGCATCATCCTTCAGTACTATGAGGGTAAGATTTTGACTATACCGGGTGTCCCAAAAAAAGCGGAACAGTGGATTTTCAGTACCTTGCGTTATAAAAGTGATATATTTTTTGACATCATTAGAAAGAGCATCTTCCGCAGAAGACCATGACACCAAAATCATTAAATTTGGTTTAGCACTTTTTATTCTACGCCAATTTCTGTAAATGCAGTCATTTTCAATTTTTTGTGACTTATGAGATAATAATTTGGGTGCGACACGCGTTCCATACGGTGAATTGTGTAAGCTCGTTGATCCATGTCAACAAAAGATAACGCTTTCATATTGGGAGCGCGCACACACACACACACACACACCGTTTTTTGCTTGCCCGTGCCCAATGTGAAAGCTGTATCTTTTGTTGACATGGATCACCGAGCTTACACAATATTCACCGTATGGATCGCGTGTCGCACTCAAATTATTATCTCATACAAGCGTGTAAGTCGCAAAAATCCGGTGAAATTTGACAATGACTGCATTTTCAGAAATTGGCGTAGAATAAAAAGTGCTGAACCAAATTAAATGATTTTGGTATCAATAGTCTTCTGCGGAAGATGCTCTTTCTAATGATGTCAAAAGATATATAACTTTTAGACCGCAAGGTACTGAAAATCCACCGTTCCGGTTTTTGGGGGACACCCGGTATATTGCACTGCCTCTGCATTAGGGCACATTAACTCACGACGTACTGGTAAAACAGTGTCAACACTGCAGAGGCTAACCTGGGTAAAAAAAGACCATATTATCATATTATCATTGTGTTTTAATAGTATGGTATAGTCTGGAGAATGGCTACAAAATGTGTCATTTTGTCATTTTTAAGGAATTACCCATAAAAAGTCAGTTGAAAGACAGACTGGAAAAGAAGAGGAAAAGCCAATCATACATCAGACTTAAACATAAATACTGTATACAAGCTGTTATTTTCGTGTACAGATATCTTTGCCAATTAGAAGGTCACAGACATTTTTGCGAGATGCTGTTTTCGCGATTTGAAACCAACGCTATAACATGCATTGTACCCTAGTGTATGGCAACATTTTCGTGTGTTGTTGAATTTGTGATCAAACTGTGATTCACGAAATTCGCAAAAATTAAACCCTCGCGAAAATAACCACTTATACAGTAAATTGACAAAATGGCCAGCCAGGGGCTCATCGTTCAAATGATACTCCTTGACCAGGCAAAAGAGCTGAGCTACCAATATCTCCTCAAACTGTCAGTTTTGTTTGATTGCTTGTTTGTTTGTTCACATGGTTATTCAACCCGATACTCATGGAATACATAAGGTAGTAATGAACAAACCCTAGTTTAAGTGAAAAGGTGTACATAGTATGCAAACAAAATATTTGCAATGGCGGAAGGTATTGCTTACATAAAAGTGCATTCACATTGGTGCAAAACAAACAACGCACACTGTGCTACAATGTACATGCATTACAATATGTCTTGTAATTATATTATCAAAGTTAAACAGCATTGTAACAGTGGTTGTAGAAATCAAACTGTCATTCTATCACCATTATGCTGCCTCATTTGCTTTCTTGAGAACTTACCCATGTCAGAGGCCTTCTTGATCCCGGCATCGTCCTCCCTGCCGCCAGCACCGAGCGAGAAGATGTCGAACCAAGACGGCATTTGCATTCCCGCATTCAGGGTAACTGGCATAGTGGATCTGGATAGGCAGTGGACCAAAAATGTGTTCATTCTTTTAGAGAGATGCCCTAGCAACATGGATTGCCATATCCCTGGGATGGGTCCTAACTCTTACATGTTGTTATCCCAGTGATTCTCACATGTGACAGGTCACAAGGTCAACGTTGCAAGGTGCTGCACGAAAGCTTCATAAAACTGCAAAAAAATTACACAGATTTAAACATAATCTTGACTACCGAATCTATGAGATGCCAAATTCAAGAATATTTTGAAAGTGTACTCTTTCAGGCCTTAAAATATTTACTACATCTATGATGCACTACTGCTCATTAAACCTGTAGGGGAGAGCGGGGTGAGTTGGGACGCGGGTCAAGTGGGACACGTTCTCTGAATCAAAAACTGTTCAACCAATCAGCGATTGGCTTATATCTACAATAAGCCCCTAGCAACCATACATCACACTAAGAAAGCCATGCAGCTCGGCAAATTCTAAGTATGTATAAATTGCTATTGAAAATTTTCCCCAAAATATGACATTTTTTTGAAATCAGGCTAATTAACCTGTTGTCTTTGTATTCATGATTTCAAGGACACAATTGAAGCTGGTGGTGAGCCTTATTGATATGCAACTAATATAACTTGTTTTTGACAAATGCCTGCGTGGTTACTGAGCAGTCGTACATATTCATGTATATGCCATGTGAGGGACAGTTGGGACAACGTGTCCCATTTGTCCCTAATAATAGCATTACATGTAAAACAGTTCAGATTTTCAAACATGTTGTTCAAACTTGTTTTGTTAAAATAAAGATCATTTTAAAGCATGTTTGACTGTTTTCATTACCAATGTTTCATTACGCCTTCCAACTTTGGCATTTCCGACATTTCTATAGGATGTCACACTTTACAAACACCGTCCCATTTCTCCCTTGCCGTTGTCCCACTTGACCCACGGGTGGGTCAACTTCTCCCCCAAAATAAGGTTTTTTCTTTTTATTAACTGCAGAAAATTGAAAACAGTGCCACCCCCAGTTTATAGCTCTTTATGTTACCTACCATATGAACCTTCATGCAAGCCCGAAAGGAAGTGTAATCATCTCTTCTATAAAAAGATATAAGAAGAAAATCGGCGAACTTGAAATAATGTCCCACTTCTCCCCGCTCTCCCCTACACTGGGCAGCATCTGTCGAACCAGGACGGCATTTGCAGAGACTCCAACCCCAAGCACCTTCTGATCTGGAGATTCTCCCGCCTGAAACCCCTAGCAAACGGGAGACTCAAAGTTGATGTGTGCGAAGCGCGAAATTCCCAGGGTTCTAGATGCTCTCTGGTGCTATCTAAGGCTTATTTTTTCAACATACGATAGAAATATGTAAGAAATCCTTTCCAACGGGAGACAAAGAGCCAGAGCGGGAGAAATTAAATCTCAAACGGGAGAACGGGAGATTTTGCAAAAATGGGTTTTCGGCGGGAGATCTCCCGTCGAAAACGGGAGAGTTGGAGTCTGTGTATTTGCATTCCCGCATTCATGGTAACTGGCATAATGGATCTGGATAGACAGTGGACCAAAAATGTTTTCATTCTTTAGAGAGATGACCTGGCGACATGGATTATATCCCTGGGATGGGTAATAATTCAGCATCTGGCATCAAGGCAGGACACATAAGCTGACTGCTGCAACCATTATTTCAAGCAATTGAGAATATGGTTGTCCATTCTCATTCAGATCCTCCAAAAATAATTAGTCTATTAAAGGAATCTGTGAGGTTATTTGATCAACTCTTATGGAGTAAGTAATGGTATCCAGTATGTGCACATTAAAATGCCTTTTTCCCCCCTTTCTCTCTTTTCTTTTCTTGATTCATCTTTTTTTTTTTGGACAATCGGCTTCATTACACAGTGAGCAAGATGATACAGAATGACAAGCAATTAAAAAACAGAACAAAACATGGCTAGCTAAACTTCTATTTATATGTAAATACACCTTCCAAGTATTAACTGGGAAAAAACAACAACATACAAGTATACAAAAGTATCTCATAATTTCCTTTGATAAGATAAGTTGCTATAACACAAACAGAACTGCACTGTACATGTACCTAAGGATGCAATACTTTACACAGCAGGTAGCACATGATGACATAAATGGTATCCCGGGGTACCAAATAAAAATCAGCAATTTTGTTGATCTTTTTTTTTTTTTTTTAAAGGCTGTACCCTGGGTTGCCAAAAAGTGGAAATTATTTTGGTGCTGGAGCTAGCACGCGCTAGCCACTGCACTGCACTGCACTGAAGCACATGCTATTGCTAGCACAGCGTACCATGCATGCATAGTATAACATGCAGTGGCACGGGAATGACTATGTACACGCACACAAAGTGCATGTATAATTTCTCTGCGGCTGTCCTCGATAGGACGTGAGGTGGCGCTACACAACATGGTACCCCGGGGTACTTAACGCGTGATGCATCATATGCGGGAAAATGTCAATAAAGTGTCAATAAAGGGGCATCCATCACATTAAAAGCACAAACCTGTCAGCCTCTTCAGTATGAAATTAAATTATGGTTCTGGGGGGGGGGGGGGGGGCACTGCATTGCGCAGACTTACTGATGACTATGGCACTGACTTCAAAGGTACCTGAGAGCCTAAAGTGCATAATATTGAACAATAACATGTGACTCCTGACGATCAAGGTAGCTAATCACTTGAGTTATACTCACGCATGGGGGAATATATATTTGATGTGCGGTTGTTTGATCATTTCAAAAAGCTCCTTCCAGCCGTGTCTATTGGGATATAAATCAGACGGAGAGAAAAAGATGTTAGCATTTATCGGTGGAAAAAGAGAGGGAGGAAAGGGACAAAAAGAAATTAGAAAGAAGGGAAATGGGTGACAGGTAGGCAGGAGGAATGTGAAAACAGGTATTAACCCATTGAGGACAGACTGATTTTGCTACAACATGGATTTCCCATAGACACCTGCCTGAGTATGCTCGGGACTCGTCCTCAACGGGTTAAAGGGACTGTACAGTACTGGTTGAGGTAGGGATTCATGTTTTGAACATTCCTAAGTGAGATAATGAAAAACCTCTTATGAAATATGAAAGAGCATGTAATTTTAAAGGACAAGTTCACCTTCATAAACGTAAGGATTGAGAGAATGTAGCAATATTAGTAGAACACATCATTGAAAGTTTGAGGAAAATCAGACAATCCGTTCAAAAGTTATGAATTTTTGAAGTTTTTGTGCAGTACCCGCTGGATGAGAAGACTACTGCAGTGTATGAATAACTTAGATGTCACATGCGTACAACAATATAAGGAAAATATAAAGAGAATTTCACAAAATTCCATCTTTTGAAAAAAGTACACATTCCCCTGACTCGTTACCGACAAATGTTATGGGTGATATTATTCCCCCTGCCTTTAGAAAGAGACAAGTCAAGTGCTCTTTTATTATGCGAAAAAAGTGAAAATATGTTGAATTTTCTTTTACATTTTCTTTATACTGTTGTACGCATATGACTCACAAGCTGTAGTAGTCTCCTCATCCAGCGGTTCCAACACAAAAATTTAAAAAATTCATAACTTTTGCATCGATTGTCCAATTTTCCTCAAACTTTCACTGATGCGTTCTACTAATATTGTTGCATTTTCTCAATCCTTATGTTTATGAAGGTGAACTTGTCCTTTAAGTAGGATTCAACATTTATTTGATGAAAATTGGTTTTCAAATGGCTGAGATATCCAAAAAAGTGCTAATAATAAAAGGCGACATGCCCCAACTTTATTAGGATCGCTTTGTTTCACCTTGTTTTTGCATATCTAAGCCATTTCAAAACCGATTTTCATTGAATAAACTTTTGATACCCCTTAGAACTGCATGCTCTTTGACATCTCATAGAGTGGTTTCTGAATATCTCGCAAAATGTTAAAAGCTAAATCTACACCTCGACCAGAACTGTACACACCATTTAAAAAGGACAAAAAAGTGTGACAAAATAAAAAGTGGTTAAGGTAGTGCTACCCAAACTTTAAAACAGGGGTACCACATTATGAGCAAAAAAAAAATGCATACATCTATTCTCCCAGCCCCAGCCCCAGCCCCAGCCAAGCTCCTCGGTCTTCATGCATGAAAACTGGCATACATGTATGTGTAGACTCCTCCAAGAGATAAACTCAAACATGCATTGCTTACTCCCATGGATAATAGTGATTAACCCATTCGATGCTAATTTGCATTGCACTTATCACTTGCTTATGCAAATGGATGATAACGATTGATCCAAGTTACATTGCATTGTATTCTCAAATTGTTTTATGCGTGAAATAAACTGAACATCTGAACTAATGGTTCAAAGACAAACTGTTGCATTTCTGCTCCAGCAAAACCCTGTAAGTATGACCTTCCATAGATACATTATGCTGATCTTTCAAAGCAAAATTTTTGTTGTTGCCCTTCATCAAATGCACCCTCTACTCTCGGGGGTTTCATAATAATATTAATCATATTGACTGCATTTATCTGCTTTGGCACCTAATTTGACTTGCTATTTAAAAGCTTTTTCATCAACATTCAGTCGTAAGTTTGACCCAGTTGTAAGTTTAAAGCATACGTGTAAGCTTAATCAGGTATAGCAATGTTAAGGGAGGATACAGTGACACAATGGCCCAAATTCACAAAGGTGGTACAATTGAAACCATGGTTTAAACCATGGACAATTTGTATGGAGCGCCAAGTGACGAAATGACTGATTTCATAACGAAATAGGCCATGCGACACTTGGCGCTCCATACAGATTACGAAATGACTAATTTAATAATGAAATAGGCCATGCGACACTTGGCGCTACATACAAATTGTCCATGTTTCAACCATGGTTTCAATTGTACCACCTCCATGAATTCGGGCGAATAAGGGGATAATATGTAATCTCCATAAAATACATTGACAAGTAGTTTCTGAACAGTTATGATGCAAGCATTCAAAAGTGTACGCCAATTGGCAAAGAAAACTCTGTAAGGGTTTATATTTCAAAAATATAGTTTATCATTATAAAATGCATCATTTAAATATCACTTAAACATTTCAGAACATCTACAGTCCTCTACATTGTATCTCAGTAGCTGTAATTAATGTCACTTACCCCTGATCCCCTAAACCATGTAGAAAGATCACCTGTAAGATACAAAAAGGTCACATAGAGGAATGGTTATATTGCTACACCAATAGCCATCTTTAGATTTACAAATAGCCATCAATTAGAAAGACAAATCATCAGCCAGTGAATAGGCTTCAAGACATTCATACATGATTATATTTTTCTTCATAACACCTTGACTATTGATACAGGGGAACGTCGTTATGAGTTGTGCGGGACTCCTGAAATTTTCTTTACATATTAAGTATCTTGTTTGAATGTTATTGCAGGGATGAAAAGCAAAAAACACGCGAAAGGAATTGGAACTGCAAAATTACTTTATAGAAATATCAAGTATGTGTATCTTGCTACGGCTGACCTCATTAAACAAGGTTTTCAAATGTGTACTATAAACTGCATTGATTAGGCTGAGCAGATGCCAAGGTAACACAGTGCTACAACTGTACATCCATCATGCTTGCATAGTATCATTGGATATTAAAAGGCTCTAGATTTGGAAACACAAGGTCTGGCATTCAAATCCTGCCTGGTTTGTTCATCCATGGACAAGATGTTTGCTTAAACAATGTTCCTCCTGACTGTGGTATTTAAAATGGGAATCTCCTCACAATGCTGGGGTTAATAATTATAATGGCAGGGCCCTCTGGGCAAGCAGTTTAAACACTGGAGACGCTTTGCATATTTTGTATTGTATGACTTCTCATTCATTATCATGGAGGACATGTATTTAACCCGTTGAGGACGAGTCCCGAGTATACTCGGGCAGTTGTCTATGGGAAATACGTGTTGTAGCAAAATCAATCCGTCCTCAACGGGTTAAGAGCAAAGCCATAGTGATATTTCATTTAATATTACACTAGAGGAGGCAATAATCGTAATGTTCCCTGCCATGTTGACAGAAATTGCCGGAGACAGAATAAATGCGCTCAATTAGAAATATAGAGGAAGCTTACGGTGGCGGTGTGATCACCCGATGGAATAACGGCAGCAGAGTTGGAAGACGCCATACTGGAGTAGGAGTTGCCGCACATGTACCGACTGCTGATTGGCCCAGTTGAATGCCCGTGTGACCCTATTGGACAACTGCCTCCTTTGTCTGTTACCCCTCCTGTTGCTGATGGTGTTTGACCGTTGTGGGTGGGGCCAGGAAGTGGTGGGTGTGTCCTGGAGGAATGCAAGCAGCTGATTGGCTGAACGAGGATGGAAGTGAGACTGACCAAGGACTGTAACCTAAGCGACAGTCTGGTGACGGGAGAGGACAGGCTAAACATCAATGCTCCCTGCACACCTAATACAACAAGAAGTGAAATAAACAACAAGCAAACAGTAAAATTTAAGCACCAAGGTGTATGACAAACATTCAAACCTGACATTCAAAACAGTCTTGTACAAATGTACAGTACATGCCACTATCACAAATCATTCATCTAAAACAGTTAAAACCTGTGCAGAGGAAAGATTGTTCAGGAGGCTATGAGAGTGTGATTCAAGCAAGAGCAATGAGAATGACCTGAAAAAAGTTGAATAGGAGAATAAATCAGTGCAGATCAGTACTTCTAGTCTGCACAGAGGTTTTGATTGATTCTGTACAATGGTGTCCAGCATTATGCAGCACTCCTACAACAAATATACAGAAAACAGTGCTTTTTGTGCCACACACCATTTTTGTTTCTTTTTATGGGCAATTCCGCGGTTAGTAACGTTACATTTGAACAAATTTAGATATTTGTTTTTACTACTAAATTACCATTTGTTCATTTTAAGACAAAATTATGTCAAAAACATGTTCATCCTTCCCAGGTTTATGATACAGAAAAGAATGAATACAATCCAAGAAATATTAGAATTGCTATGGCAACTTAAAGGGCTGGTTAGTAACGTTACGAAAAAAGGACATGACAAAAAAATCAATGTCTTGTAACAAAAAGTGTGCAAAAATTCAAGTTACTTCAAACAAAGTGTTGCATTAATTTCAATTATTGTATCATGACAGATGTTCACACAATGTTTTTTAGCAGTTCGACCAATAATTTCTTAGCTAGACCCCCAAAAGCATGGTTAGTAACGTTACGGTTAGTAACGTTACATTTGTCCGGAGTAATTCCGCAGGTCATTTCACCCTTTTGTAATTGACAAAATGTCACATGACTTCTGAAGTATTTAAATGTATTCATCTTTTACCCTTTAGCAAAACTTTGAGGAAAAAATTTCAAAGGAACCCACTGTAATTTGCATTTAAGTGAATTTCAGCATCCCCAGTCCCACATGTACATTTTAAATGATGGTTTTAGATCTCGCAAAATCAATAAATACGAAAAATAAAATCTACTGAATTTGAAAGACCTTAATGATAGGTGAACATCCATGGCATTAGTTGATACCTAGATTAAAGAGAAAGATAGAGAGGCACATTTCTTTTATCCATGTCATGTCCACCTAACTGCGGAATTGCCCTTATAGTAAATTAATTCATGAAAAATATGTCCTGTATTAATATTCCATCCTATTTTCAGCTGTAAAGAAGACAGAGTGTGTCTTGGAAATGCTGCATTGATATTCGCTCAGCATCTTCACATGTGAAGACCTGATCAAGCTGTGGCAACTTTTAAAATTTTCAAGATACACTGTTTAATTTTTCCTAGGAAATGAGAGAGAACACCACACAAAATCAAATAGATGAGCTGAATCCAAGATCATAACAGCACCACTCCAAATTCTGTCATTGTACGGTGTAGGATAGAATATTCATAGTTTCATACACTGTAAATTCTTAAGCTGCATACACCATGGTTCCGGCGGCCATGGCAGCCCCATTTGCCCAAAACGCAGTGCGCCTAGGATAAGACATTTTCCTGTTTTCTCCCTTCGCATTGTATTCTTTTCGTTCCAGTCCTCGCCCAGATGAACATCTATCAGACGCTGTTCTCACAGCGTCTGATCAGGCTAGACTATCAATATCTTTTGTCGCATGCATCCCACCACAAACCACCTCCACAGCTTTGTTGATCTATTACGTGCCGCCATGTTTCATTGCATTCACCTCGTTTTATCAAAGCACACAACATCCCTCATTAGCACCGGGACAGCCGTGGCAAATTGTTGACAGTTTAAAAATCTGACGAGGCATCCAGGGCAATCACAGCCTGCCATGTTTGACAATCCCGACTCACCGCGCAGTTTCACATCCATCGCATTTTTTTCATGGTTGCCTGAAACAGGACTGCCGTGGTTACTGGGAACATGGTGTGAACGCAGCTTCAACTGCGTGATTTATGAGTGTCACCTCACAATGGCCTTAACAAGGGATACAAATTTACAAGTTCATTACGTAACATGTACAACTCTAAATCGTACTATTGTACACCTTTCACGAATGCATCCACAAATTATCACTATCGGAGTAATGCAAACAGTTCAATAAGAATCGTGTTCATGAACTCTGAATATAATGCACTCTCATTTTTTTTTCTTCAAAAGCCCTCATAAAAAAAAAGGCCTAGAAAAGACAGATCATTATCATCATACAGATTCTGCACACGCCCCCTCTGATGATGCTAGCGTAAAAAAGGAAGACCCTTTGACTGCACCTTGGAA
This sequence comes from Diadema antillarum, assembly GCF_040938485.1. Taxonomy (NCBI): domain Eukaryota; kingdom Metazoa; phylum Echinodermata; class Echinoidea; order Diadematoida; family Diadematidae; genus Diadema; species Diadema antillarum. The sequence goes on along the minus strand of NW_027270890.1, from coordinate 6,158,061 downwards.
ATAGTCCCCATCATTCTGAATTGCATTCACAAGCTCTTAGTCAGGTCATGATGCTGATGTGTAATGTTGATAATAGTGGTACAAACATCAAAATTGCACATTTTAAAATACAATCGTATTGCTCTGGTCTTGAGCCTTCGATTTTGTGACCAAAATAATGCAGGTACCAGGTATAACTTAACAGTATATGCGTAATTGAGTTTATGAAAGGGGTATCGGCTTTACAGGGTCCAAAAGAAAGTGGTTTCGCACTGGATACACCTGTGTACATGGTCCAATGACACATTGATGGAAAATATGGTAGCACAGAATTACACAAAGCATACAGATCTACTGGTTGGTAATTAGAGTAAAACTTTTATATCAGGCATTGACATGTAATACTTACAAATTCATCAAGAGATATCCAGTAATACAAGCAAGATGAACACATAACATGTTATTCCATGTCTGCCCACAGATGTATTAGATACTAAGACCCAAATGCTCACTCTGGTTAATACCAGGAGATGAAGTCAAATGTAGTCTCTGGGCTTGTATTATGTAGTGTGAAGAGTTGTATCACTGTTAGTCTGGCTTCCAGACTACAGTACAGTATCTCCATGCATTTTTGATTCCCAGAATATTAACACCCTTTTATGACAAAAAAATAAAAAAATAAAAAAAGAGTAGCAGATTCAGCTGGATGGGTCATTTACAAAGGCAGGGACTTTGTTGCTGTGAAGGGCATATTTTGCTGAAGGGACCACAGTTGGCAAAGTGGACTAGAAACCAGACTATATCAATGTACATGCACGATTATTCTTGGCTTGGAATTTGTGGGAAAAAATATGTACATTTGTATTGGGGAAAAAACAACAACAGCAATGAATAACATCCCTTCCCTTATCGAATGAAGAGCAAACCATCAATTCAAGGCTTAGAATTCTGAATCCAAGGGAGAGTTTGCGATGAATAGGTTACACCGGGTGTGGCTCAAAAATGCTATGAACCTGCCTCAAGAGAGAGAGAAAAAAAAAACTCACTCTTTAAAAGTCAAACAAGCATGCTCTGTTGTCTGTATTGAGGCTTTGAAAATGGCCATAATACTCCGGTTCTACAGAATGGAGTCATCACTGCCATGGTCTGCATGTAACTGCCTATTAGCAGTCAGAAGACTTAATGTGTATCGGTAGAGAGCAATGTGTATCATGTAACAAAATGTAAGGGTTTAAAATATGTTGAATCAAGTGTAATGTAAGTCAGTACCCTAAAATATGGCCATGGCAAATGGAAAATATAGCAAGAGTACATAGCGTACGTAAATAAAAAAAAGAGGGTTTGACAAACAAGGATAGCAGATGGTAAGGGTGACAAAGCATTCTTTTCAGTAAAAGAAAACAAATTTAACCAATCATGGCAGAGAGACATCACAAAGAAGGCTATTAAAACAGACTTGAAAAGAAATATTCTATTTTAAAAAGCGAGGTGAAGTTAGTGTATAGCAGTCTTCTTTTTTTTTTTCTTCTTCCATTTTTTATTTGCAGAAAAGAAAAGAAAAATGTCGTGGCTACCTGTATAATGTAGCTGCAAACAATAGTTTGACTCATGACTTTCATAAGATAAGATGAAATGTCAGGGAAAACAGCAGTATTAAGATATCAAATGTACCCCTCTTTAATAGGAATCTAGAGTACTTGAGGAATCTACTGTATGCTTCTGAGAGTCTGCAATAAATATAGAACACCAATGATGACATGTACAAAATCGTATACAATGCATGTGGACTAAAAGGGCCAATGGTAATTAAAATGTTTAATTTCAAGAGAGGTGAAGAGAATTCACAGGCCTATTCCAACTACAGGCCTATCAACACAGTTTGTATATACGAGGTACTGTAAAAGTGGATATTTTCACGCAATTAATTTTTCGCGCTTGGCCGGGTATAAAAGAAGAGTTTCGCATGTTTTTAATTCTGCAGAATTACATTTGTAAGACATCATGCACAGGAACATAATGGCAAGCAAAAATATTCGCGTGCTTTATTTTCGCGCTAGTTTCTGGTTGCACGAAAAGCGTGAACATTTCAACACCGCGAAAATTTCCACTTTTACGGTACCCTGTTAACCCTACTGTAAATCTTCAATATACAGTGTACATTTTGACTTTAAAACACAAACATTAAAGTCAATGAATGAAATATCCTACAAAAGTTAACGCTTAAAATTGGAATATATATTCTTCATTGCTTTGGACAGGATGAAGATCAGATGAACCTTTGAATTTACTTTGATAATTCTTACATTCAATATGGTCTAAAATAACCTCCTTTTGTATAAACTTTCCCAGATTTGACGACTGTGGTCAGGTGAGAGGTCACATGTTATATCATGCATTTATAATCACAAAAGAAAGAAATGCACACTAGGACGTAGGAGATGATGTACAGTACAGTACAAACATACTCAGAGCAGAAACAAAACTTGGGCAGGAACTGTGGCATATCGTGTAGCAGATATGGTACATTGGATTTTTTGTGTGTCTAATCAGTGACAGGAGCTCTGTTACATTACAGCGCAGTAGATAGAGTATATTTACATAGTAGCTGCGCTATACAAATTTGTCTTTGAATTATTATTATTATTATTATCTACCTGTAGGCCTATACCAAACGGTATAGCTATATATTACAAATTCATGTCTGAATGCTGACTAACGAAACGACGTATAACGAAACGATGTACATAACAAAACGACGATCAGAGCATCATTTTGAACTAGAAGTCGTATAAATAAACGTATCAGCATTCCGTCATGCCTACTGTACGTTGTACAAACCAGTGTAGTATACTGCGTCTGCCGTCTGAACGTACAATTGTATGGCGACCGTAGAACGGTATAAGTGGGCGGGGCTTTATGTGAGCACGCACGAGGGGTGACCCTCCTCCTCTCAGTAGCGGCGACGTCATGACCATAACAACATGCGCAGTGGGAACTGCGCATAAGACTATACGACGTTTTCCAGAACGGTTGAAGATCAGCGTCTGAACCGTCTGTTGGCTATACTATGCGTCTTTCTACAGTGTACACTGTACAAATTTGTACGTCTTTGGTATAAACTGGCTTGTGTCTGAACAGGGGGTAGGACTTTTGATTTTCAATCAGAGAACCCAAATTTGAATCCCGTTCAGTGCTTGTACTGTAATGTCTTTGGACAAGATGTTTTTTACCTGTCATGTCCCCTCAACTTGGGTGTATAATAAGTGGGTACCTGACAACGCTAGGGTAATAATAATGACAGGGCAGAGCAGTGTAGTGGTAACAATGAAGAGGCTAATTTAACCTGGATAAAGAAGACCATTATTACTTCACTCAAGTACAATTGTATACAATGTACAGTGTACAGAGTTGTACATGACAGCCAATATAATGATGAAACTCCACAGGGTTTCAATTTGTAATACATTGCATTTATAAAGATACAAAGCCCTGTACATGTTATGCATATTACATGTATGTACACTTTCACTTTAATAGAATAGCACTCAGAGACATAGCGATTTAATGCAACAACTTTGTTGTTCACAGACCTGATAGTGCATAGTGTATGCTTCACAGAGCATACACTGTACAGAATGACAAAGTTCTTCTCAAATAATATTTCAAATTAGGAATGCTATGCATTCGTCTCATGCAGAAAAAAACACCCACATATTATGATCTAAAAGATGCATTGTACCAGGTACCACATTCACAATTGATTGCGATCAGATGATGCATTCTGCTGATTAAGGCATCTACTAGAACCGCCTCACAATAATGAGATAAATCAGCCATGCAAACATTAAAACTGATGGGAAAAAATTTAATTGCACTCAGGGGACAGTTTATAGCTGGGCATATGAGCTATTCTTCCCCTGAAGTTAATTCCATTATGCAATTGCGTTCAATTACTGGAGCCTGGCCGGTAAGTTGTGCAAGCGTCTATAAATATTCTCCATGGTTACATGTAACCATGGAGAATACATATGAGCCTTGATGAAATCAATTTCGTCCTGATAGACTACTGAATAAAAAGAAAACAAGATGATAATAGAGTACATGTACATCACACATTAACAAGCAAAGACAAACAACCATCAACCTGTAATACAATTTGCATAGCAAGGCCAGAACAGTTGAGATCTCAGTATTTGCCGGTGCTGTACTCTAGTGATAAAGTTTAAGAAAACAACAATATTGCCTACTAGTACTACTTTAAATCATGCATTCGGCAGGCTACAATAATAATCTCTACTAACAAGAAACAAAACAAAACAAAAATCTATACAAGATGCAACCAGATAAAGGAATTATATTGTTCTTACTGCACAACCCACAGCTGTGTACTATCTACCAGTACATCAACGAACCTTTGAGGGCATTCACCGTGTATAATATGCTGCCAACTGTCACTCTCAATTATGGCCACTTACATGCTGTCGTCTTTCTTTCTACTGTCTCCAATGTATGATAATATAATCATAACTCTCTAAAGGGCACAGAATTGATTGTCCACAGCAATGCAAGGTAGCCACTTAACTAGCTACGTACATGTAGTGTACATTGTGTGTCTATAGATGGAAGGCATCCGATGGTTTCAGCACGCAGAGGCCCCCCATTTCTTGGGCACTACACCAAGGAGAGGACGAAGGACGGAGAAATATCAAATTTTGGGGACGCCTCGTCCTCTTCACCCGCCTTGCCTTGCCACATGGCTGGTTGGCAACATGCCATGGTGAATTGGCAGCAACCAGAGCTTTGCTGCCTTGTTTGCTGCGTGCGGCTTAAAGGAACACATACTGGTTACCCTACTTTAAAGGGACTGGTCTGGTTAAACAGGAAAAAGGTAGTTACAGAACAATCTTCAATAGCAATCATTTGTTCCTTTAATAGAAGAGACACATGATTTAGAATTTACTGCTGAATGTCACAAGATTCTCTATCAAAGTGGTAGCATCAAGATCCTCATAAATCTGTAGATTGGGAAATGAATTACTATTATTGGTAATTGCTTTTAAAAAAAATATTAAAAAAATGAGGGAGTAGTTCGATCCATAAGATTTTGCAACGGACAACTTACCGACTGTAGAGTGATTCTTACAGACCCCCATAAACACTGTGTGTGGGTGGGGGTATTATAATGTTATCGTACAAATAACAGTATGTACATGTAAAAATAACAAATGAAAATAACATGATCATATAAAATTAAAAGATATATTTAATGCACTTGTTGCAGATTGAAAGCATACATTGTAGGCAGTGTAAAACATTTGTGAGGAGACATGTGACATTTGTCTGCCTGTCCATTTGTGTGTGTGCATGTGTTGTATAAATAGCAGGCTACATTGTAATTATAGAGGTAAAATCACTTGGACACTTCTGCAGTTTAGTACGTGATGGTGACTGTCATTCACTTACTTCAACGGCTGCCCTGGATGCTTGCGAGTCAGGAGACTAAATATCGAGTTAAAAATTCACGATGGAATGTATGACATTCTTAAAGGGGATGACAAGTTTCTGCAGTTTCTGCAGAGCCAGTTTACACGTAGGAGCTACACTTGATTGTACGGTGTGATATGGTCACCAGTGATGCAGACCCAGATTGAATCCTTAGCTTGGGACCCAGTCAGCATGCCCCACTGAGGATGCTAAACAAAGAGCACCCTAGGGCTTTGACCATATGCTAAGGCTATAACAGATTCATGTGTGCGCATAAACTTGCATCCTATATCGCTGTACGTATGCACAGACACACATGCTTACAATCAGGTACAAACACAGGGCACATCCTCTAACCTGCAGTCTTAAAGGTAGACTTCAGTGAAGAAGAAAGCAAGGTGACTATTAAAGAATCAATTCTGTATCGAGTATAGTGATGGAAAATACAACTCCAATTTAATCATGTACATGTAATACAGTGTACATGCTTGTACTCAATGATTATGAAACATCACTGATATTGATGCCTCACATGTACAAATGTATTAAGCAGAGTAGAATCTCATTGCAGTCAAAAAAATCTCCTCTCTGAAATATAAGTGTCAAATCTTAGACATGTGGTGATAGGTCTTTTGGAAAAATGGCACCCTCATTATGGAATAATCTCCCTCTCAGTGTTAGATGCATTACAGAATTTGATAAATTCAAATCTGTGTTAAAAACTCACCTTTTTGACAATTGTTGATTACATGTTTGAATAGAAAAATATGTGATAGATTTTGTTTCATTAATTTTGTACACGCATAGAGACGTACACGCATCTTATGGTATTATGCGTTTCTAAGAACTGACTATTATTATCATTATTATTATGTCTGCCTGTAGCGTGTCTCTGCAACATCCTTAATGTAGAGCAAACATCAAGGCTAAGACAAAAGGAACTTGCAAGAGAGACATACTAGATAACTGAATTCCACACCAGGAGTAAGCACTAAGGGAAGATGGCTGGGCATATATAATATTGCAGAGAGAGAGAGAGAGAGAGAGAGAGAGAGGGAGAAAGTGGAATAATATGATAGATTATATGGCAGTGTTGTCCTTGGCAAGCTACATGTATTGTTAACTCTGCTGCACTTATCAAGAGTGAAAATGAAAAGAAAGCAAAAATGAATTCATGACTGAGAGAAAACAGAGGAGAATGAAAAAAAAAAATAGAAGGCTGAATGCAGTCATAATAGAGAAAGGGAGAGGGGGAGGGGGGGGGGGGGGATGGAGCGAGGGAGGGAGAGGATATACATAGAGAGATGTACCGAGAGGAGGGGAGGGAAAAGTTGTGAAGAACAGGCTACTGTAAATCGAGGAATGTTTGCGTGCATTTTAATTTCGCGAATTTCACGAGCGCCAAGATTTGCAAAAATTAAAATGCACGCGAAATTTCTTGTCTACACTTTGCATTGAACGCCAGTGGCAAATCGCTGAAATTTCATGCCACGGAAAAGGCCGTCAGCTCCAATTTGAGAGAATTTCGTGCCGCGAATATATCATGTTTTTATTTAATACAGTATCTGATTCATTATAGTGTACTGACACTGTACAGACAATCAATGAGGATTATGTAGCCGGTAGGTCTACGATACTACGATACCCTGTTAAATCACATTTACATACAAACAACTGCCTACCTGCATTCATGTCTGTCAATAAAGCCATCAGGATAAATTGCTTTGCATCACAGCTGAATGCATCATGTGCCTAAAATGCATACAATGTATCCATATTTCATTGCAGTCCCCTTCTGTCAGGAATAAATTGCTGACACAAGGGAAATGAAAGCCCACAAAGCTTGTGACCTCCAATTCATGTTTGGAAAAAAGAAAAAAAAAACTCACTGAATTTGACAACTGATAGAATCCTGTTTTTCTTGTGCAAACACATAATATCATTATAATCTTGGTAGGAGAAAAGCTAGCATTTGGATTCAGGTACATGTACATGTAGGTAAGCTTCTTTTTACATAATTCATCCCATACAACATGTCTGTTTTTTATGCAAAAAGGATAAAACAATCAGGTATAAAGATATTCCTCCTGTTTTCCCCTAGAATACATACAAAATAATTTAAGAGCATTTCTGTATGTACATGTAAATATCATTAATGTGGGCATGATTTACACACACCAAAAAAAAAAAAAAAAGAGATCATACTTTAATATTGAAAAGCCATTACATGAGAAGAGCTTTAAATACTTTTAAAGAAATTTTAAAATACGTACTGTATTTTATTCACAGATTGGAATGCATCGTGAAGTCACTTCTTTGCTGGTTTTGTATTTAGAGGTTTACACATAGTTTACCTGAGCTCAGTTGATTCTGGAATTTGACATGTAGTCTCTATGAATGATGAATTTATGTAGCTGCTGCATTTAAAACCTCTATCAATAGATTCAAAATTACACATCAACAACTGCATTATCCAAAGGCCACAAATTATTCTTAAGAGAGCTACTATATGATTAAGGGGTAGCCTTTTGCCTTTGTGTGTGTGTGTGTGTGTGTGTGTGTGTGTGTGTGTGTGTGTGTGTGTGAGTATGTGAGTGTGTGTGTGTGTGGTAGCGTTGCTCTTTCACGGGTCCTGCCACTGTGGCTACCGTACATACAGTACACAGCACCAGTTTAGCCGATTTCATAACTGGGTCAAGAATGAGAGCATGAATAAATATCTCCTCCGATGATGTGTCCACCAGACAAGGTACATTATGCATTGATCAAATTAAAGATCTCCTCTGATAATGAATTGCTCTCTGCATTGCCACAACCAACTGCAGAGACTCCAACTCTCCCGTTTTCGACAGGAGATCTCCCGCCGAAATCCCTGTTTTGCAAAATCTCCCGTTCTCCCGCTTGAGATTTAATTTCTCCCGCCCTGGCTCTGTGTCTCCCGCTTGAAATGAATTCTTACTTAATATCACTGTATGAAGCCTTAGATAGAACGAGAGAGCATCTAGAACCCTATAGAGCAAGAACTTCGCGCACATCAAATTGGAATCTCCCGTTTGCTAGGGGTTTCAGGCGGGAGAATCTCCCGATCATAAGGTGCTTGGGGTTGGAGTCTCTGCAACTGGGTTACAATGTTTTTGCTAGCACTGGCTTGTTGGTTTGTCTGTCTGTCTGACATTTGCAAAATAGCTCAAAAAGTTATGCATTATGAACAGAAAAAAACAAATGATGACATAAGGAAGAGATGATTACATTTTGGCAGTAATCTGGGTTTAATACCATACTGATCCAGGAAATTCATTGAATTTTTGAGGGACAAGCTTTTATATTCTTTAGAATATAATAGGGCCAATGAACAAGGGAATTCAAGTTGCACGCTCTCAATTCGCAGGAGGAAGCTAAGTCAGAGACACCAGAAAGGACTCTTTATCATTGGTAAATTGGGCCATTTTCAGAGGCCGATCCAGGAATTCCGTAAAGGGGAGGCGCCTGTACAAAATTAAAGGGGGGGGGGAGGGGCACACTCGCCTCCCCCATTTTTACAAAATTCTTCTGTTTAACAAAAAAATAAAGAGGGGACGCGAGCCAGGGGCGCACCCCTCTGGATTAGCCACTGATTTTCAGGATCTAAACATGGGTGAAAATTAGCTGCTTGATGGAGGTCTGCATTCTCTGAGTGCTTTTCTACGAAGAATTCTATTAGTACCATAGGGCTCCATCCTGGATACTACTTTACGGTAATAGAAAGCACATCATAGTTAAAGGTAGGGGATACCTTTTACAAACCTCCCAAAATGCTGCAAAACATTAAAGATGAACCTCAGGGGACTTGCTTAGGCCACTGCTTAGAAATTTGGAAGTCAACAGTTATCTAAAATGTGAATAATGCACAAAACTCAACTACTCAGTAGTTCTGTGTGTCAGCCACACTTACAGTACGCGCAATAGAAAACGCCCGACGAAAGTGCGTCCAAATTTCGTCCCAACGCTTTTTTCGTTGTTGATTTCGTCGGGGACGTTTTCAACGCTTTTTGCGTCCAGACTTCATGGACGGATTTTGGACGAATTCAACGAATTCAACGAAATCCCCGAACGCTTTTCCGAAGCTGTGGACGCATTCAACGCTTTCAGCGCTTTCAACGCTTTCAACCCTTTACACGCGATCACACACACACAGGAAAGTTAGCTCTAATCGCGAATTGCTAGCTCTTCTTTCGTCGAAGTTCTCTAGGTTTCCCGTCCATTTCTCTCATTTTCTCTCTTTTGCTTTCGTATCATTGTATCCCTTTCTTTTCAGAGTACAATCATACTTTAGAGAGTATTTTTTCTCATTTTTATTAAGTGATTACCGTGTTTGCCACAATGTGGGGTGAGTTTTTGTTCGAGTGTTTGTTGAGTTTTTCGATTGAACGATGTGTCGATTATCTTCGTGTGTGCGAGAATATCGTACCCACTCGTTTGTTTCCGTGTAAGTATTTTTACCGTAAAGTGTCTTCATCGTTCGTCTTCACGCATCGGGTTTTCACCCTAGTTTTCCTCATCGTAGTTTTCCACATCCATTTTTTTTCCGGTGCAAGATACTCTGTGTATTTTCTGCTACGGTAAAATGCCATCGTCGATATTTTTTGTGTATTCATCGTAGTTTTCCACCTCCATTTCATTTTTGTGTGCAAGATGTGTAGCTAGGTCTGCGATGTCTGAATCGTTTACAGATGTGTTTTGTGAGAGTATTAACCACGATGATTTTGAGGATTTTGAGGGTTTCGCGGTGGATGAGATCGACTGGAATGATAGTGATAATGATAATGAATCTACACTATCTAGTGGTGTTGATATAAGAGCTCTTATGATGATGCAATTTATTTCGTGTGACCGACCATCATGACGTTGGCGATGACGAGTACGAAACGAGTAGCCTATACATGTACAATGTAGGCCTGTAATGATCTAAGACGAGAGTGACACTGACGACATGGCCTGGCCCTGGGGGCTGTTTTAGTGTTGCCTGCTGAGTAGGTGTTCCATTCTATCCTTTCAGTTATCTTTCTATCACTTTCTTCTTTTGACCCTGGATGAAAAAAAAAAACCCTATCTTGCCATGTAAAGACAGAACACATACCATCATGAAATATCATGACATTACTAAAGTAATAAAAGAAATAAGTAAGCGATGAAAATTCTTGTTTGTAAAATCATAAATCAAAGGTGATTTCATATGAACCAGCTCTTTGAAACGTATTTAATTTGCCTATTGATACTTGCTTTGCAAGTATACATTTTCTCTCCCATGGACTTTGTGTCCCCCCCCCCTCTTTTTTTATGTGCTTTAATGATTATTCTAATTTGTTTTGTCAATATCATCATTATTGCTGTATTAATATTACCATACTTTGATATGGTTAATTGCATTTGTTGATTGACTCTAACTTTCATTTTGTTGCCTCCTCTTGGTACTTGTACAGATCCTTTCTAGGGCTTGCTGTTTGCTCACCCCCCCCCCCCCCCTTTGCTGTTGCTATTTCACTCTTTACCTTTCTTTGTCTCTCTGTTGTTCCTTATCTTGTTTGATGTTGCCTCCATATTCATCCTTTTCCTTCAATGGTTGCCCCCTGGCCCTCACGACCATTACTAACCTTCCCCTGCCTTTTGTCTGTCCATCCTCCTGCTCTAATCCCCCTCCCTTTACCTGTTGGGCTCCTTGCCCATGACATCCTACCCTCTCCTTTTGTTTTCTTTGTTCCTTGTCCCTTGCCTGTTCCTGACTGTTCTTGTTGTGTGAAGTCGCTTTACATGTGTGTGGTTGCTTTTTCTGCCTATTTGCCATTTTGCTTCTGACGAAGATTCTGCTATGATCGAAAACTTAGGTCCCTTTTGACTCTATCCTAAAAACATTCATGTACACTCCCAAAACTTGCTGGGCTAGTAATGAAAACTTCCATTATCTAGCAGGGGAGAGGGAATGCTTTCATTTTCTCAAGAGAGCTTTTGTGTGAGAGAATGCAAAACTTGATTGAGTGTTGCCAAGTTGTTTTCAAACTTCTTCATTTTATTTGATCTTAAGCATAATCACTTTCGTAAGTACATGTACAGTATTACGATTTCTTCTCCCCTGACTGTAATCGGAAAGTTTGCCATAAGGACGATCGCTAATGTGTTTGGATGTGCCGATATGCGAAACACGTGGTTCAAAAGAATGCACCATGTGCTACTTACAGTTGTACTGCCTTAAAGGTTACTGCAAGTTGAATGGATCGAATGCGCCATAGGCTTAGTTACGGTAAACAGTTTACGTTCGATGCGAATAATTATTACGTCTTTCAGGATCGAGGAATAATACACACAAAACATGCAAACAAACAAATCCACGAACGAGTGTTGATAACCAAAATTCATATGAAAAGTAATAGGCAGTTTTGATGAGCGTGAAATTTTATTGTCATGATTTTGCCGTTTAATCGGGTGGTGGCTGCATCACATAGGACATCTCAGTGAATTTGTCTAGGCATATGAGACTTTTCATATAAATCTGTGATTGCATTTTTGAGTGATTAATCAATTCCTTTTTACAGTTCGGGAACCAGAACATCAGAACATCTTTGCAATGATTCCTTTAACTCAACTCACCCGCGAGTTCTTCGATCGATATACTACACCAAATGCGCGCATTCTTTCGTCTGGCACCTGGGGTCTGGCACGCACCTGGTTTTGTGGAAATTTCCACAAAGGGAGAGGGTGGGGTTTTTCCAATCCCAAGAGACCGCATTATACACAAGAAGACAATCTCGTCGCTTCTATCATTTTCCGTCACTCGTGTTTTCCCCTTATTCTTTGCTAATAATGAACATTTCGATTGAACTTAACGATGGTTGTTCACACGTGGTTCCTTTTGTTGTGAGGTGTAGGTATTTTCTTTTTTTATCATTCTTGGGAGGGGAAAGAAGAGTAAAAGAGGGAAAACTTATTTAAATAAACGAAGGGCACGTACGCTCAGCATCCACAGCAAGCCGTCTTTTACATCAGCATCGTTGATTATCATCACTTGCACTATCATCAGGCATCACTCGGATAATTTTGTCCTTTTTTTTTATAAACATTTAGAAACACGATCACCATCACTCGAGATAAACACGTAGCAGTGGCAGATCCAGAGGGGGCGCATGAGGCGCACGCCCCCTTTATTTATCGTGGAAAAAAAAATAGAAGTGAAACCCGGAAGTGGCACCAGAAATATTAGTTGCGCCCCTCCCCCCTCCTGTACAGAATTCCTGGATCCGCCCATGCCTGTACGAAAATAAATGTCAACAGACAAAGTATCAACAACCTCCCTGACAACCACATAAACATTACCACAGAGCACACCGAAGCGGCTGGCATCAAACACCCTTCGAAATACTGCAGCAAAGCGCGAAATCGCCGTTACGAAAATGCATGTATATATACACAGTGCGAGGCAATTGAAAGATTACCTTTAAATATTTCAGAATATGAAAGGAACAAATAAAGTGATATGAAACGAAAGAAATCGTACACCAAACGAAAGGTATAACGACCTCCAATAGGCCCTTAGCCGCAGCATATCAATAAACATGACGTATAAGCACACGGAATATGCGTGTTTCGGATTCCTCCCTTCTATATTTCTTTCCTGAACTATTCCCAATGCCCGAATAAAATAATGACTAGTTTGTTACACTGATTTCTTCTTCTGAGGTAAGGAAGTTCGTTCGTCCGAAAACAAAAGGATTGACACTCCGAAGGTTTGCTAATCGGGCAATGCCCCCCCCCCCCCCCCAAAAAAAAAAAAAAAAAAAAAAAAAAAAAAAAAAAAAACAGCCCACAAAATGCTCGTTAATCAAAACATTGGTTAATAATGTTAAAGACGATAATAATAATAATAATAATAAAAATAATGATAATAATAATAATAATAATAATGATAATAATGATAATAATGATAATAATAATATAACAATAGACAGAAATAAAACAATATATGGCCCCCTATAGCAATTACCCGCAGCATGATTACATTTTCGAATCAACAAACATGGATAGGCACAAGGAATATGCGTGTTTCGGATTCGAAATAACGCCGTAACTATCGGAATAGCGCACCCGTTTTCTTTTTTTTCGGAATAATGAACACCACGGAAATGAATAAATGATTTCAAACTAAGAATCCATCGTAATTCTTGCCTTAAAGATTTTCCTCCCTTCTATATTTTATTCCTGAACTATTCCCAATGCCCGAATAAAATAATGACTAGTTTGTTACTCTGAAACATGGTGTTGTGAGTTAAGGAAGTTCGTTTATCCGAAAACGAAAGGATTGACACTCCGAAGGTTTGCTATACCCATCGAACAATGGGGGAAACAAAATAATAGTAATACATTTTATTTTCACACTAGGTACGAACATCTACAAGGTGTAAGGAATTTGCGTGTTACGGAACATTTTATCACTTTCGCATCAGCGAACTTTACGTGCATTGGGTACTACAAAAATGCCTCCCCCCCCAAAAAAAAAAAATGTATATATAATTACACCAACGCTTGAGCATAACAACAAACAAGCAATCAAACAAACAAATAAACAACTTAAGATTTAATCTCATAGCTGCTTTGAATATTTCACGTTCCGTCTGCATGACTGTATATATACTTCTTTTCAGAATTATCTCTCGCTTCCCGCTTCACAACTAGGAAATAAACGATGTCAAACTACAGGTATATAAGAATTAAACTTATTGTCTTACTCTGAATATAAAATTCATTATTTCAAAAGTTCGTTTATCCTTGAATACAACAGGCTCGATACTACAGTACTCCGAAGGTTTGCTAATCCGACAATAACGCACCTATCCAATCACAAACATTCGTGCATTTTCGAATTATGAATCATAATTTGACTATCACATTTACGAACATCTATTTTTCGTGTAGGGAAGTCGCGTGTATCTGAATGTTTCATTTTCGTCCTAATGAACCTTATGGGTGCATGGGTACAACGAACATGAACCTCAAACCCCCCCCCCAAAAAAAAAAATAAAATAAAAAAAGAAAGAAAGAAAGAGCCAAGTCAAACTAAGAATCAGTCTGAATTAGTCGCTTTGAAAATTCCACGTACCGTCTGAATTATCTCTCTGTCCAATAAAGAAATAAACGATATCAAACTAAGAATTAAACTTATTGTCTTGTTTTGAATATTACTTTTTTTTTTTTTGCTTTTCTGGGGCCCGTTGCATAAAACTTACCATTGAATTTCAATAGTAACTACCGTCAGCATCAATGATTATAAAATTTACCGCTGATTTAAGACTTACCGCATAGAAAGGAGCGGTAAGTCCAGCGGTAAGGGTTTTATGCAACAGGGCCCTGATTCAATAAAAAAACGGGCAATTTAACGCGCAATTGCTGAAGAAAGAAAATATATTTAATGACCAAATAACGGCGAACAAATCCTTCTAATTTCTTTTTTCCTCTTTTTGGGGGTTAATTTTCTTTCTATACTCAAATGGATTTTACGTACACGCAATTTTAGTGAAACCATTTTCTTTTTGGTCGGCATTCTACGATAAGGTTCCTGTGGGTTCCTGTGGGTTCACCCTCGCCAAAATTGCGTGATTTCTCTTAAATACTATGAACCCGAATGATCTCTGATTGGTAATTTAGTCTATTTCATGATCAACAGTTGTTTATTTTCTGCTTGTAAAAAAACAAAAAACAACACGTGAACAATTAGTAGGCCTTATACTGGGTCTTGTCATGTATCGTACATCTCTGTTTCGTTCAGCCGAGCGAGCCATGCCATGGCAATTGCGACGCACATACGGCGCACTCGCCTTTCCCACACGTGCACATTCCCTAGGCCCTGGTTACATGCAGCCCGCATACCAACATGTGATGTATCAGGTGACTTACAAATGCAGTGAATAATCTGCTAACGGTGCCGTACTTACAGCTAGGGTAAGGGAAACTAAAACTTTTACAAATTGCTTCAATGAAAACGGCATCGATGTATGTATACATGTTACCATTCTTAATAGTATTATGTGAATCAGGTGAATTCCACGCCTGTCTACTGTTCTCATTCCCGACCGCTGTGCTACTACTAGTACTTGTTGAGTCTAATCTTGCAGTGATTCTTGCCGGCTAGCGGCTGTGGATGTGGCCACTACACACACACGTGTGTACTGTATTCCATGTGCGCCTTGGATCACGGACGCTTTTAACGAAATTTGGACGAAACTGCCGAGCTCCGAACACGCATTTTCCGAACGAGCAACGCATTTGCCGAACGAAATTGAGCGGGCGGTCGTGCGTGAAATGCGTCCACAAAGCGTCAGAATCGTTGCTACTGGATCGATAACGAAATTTCGTCCAAATTTCGTCCAAATTTCGTTGCTACTCGATCGATAACGAACTTTCGTTGGAAAACGAAATTGACGGAGGCGTTTCTTATTGCGCGTACTGTAAGCCTTTTTGTTGCAGTCTTCTGTATTTGTTATCTATAAACACAAATCGAAAAGTACAAGAGCTGATTTAATAACATATAGAGTGTGTGGCAAGAATGTATATATATAATAGAAATGTTTGTAAGTGTTGATGAACTTTCTTCACAAAATATACATGATGGACACACATGCAATGCATGGGTCTGCAAAGGTAGCCTAGTAATGTACTGGAATTTACGGTGAGCCCCGAGAAAAAATCAATTCAAAATCTAACGGAAAAAAAAAAAAAAATTACTAAATGTTACCTTCCACTTTCAATACTTTATGCGAGTTTCTAAAATGATACTCTCTTCAACATACCACTGTATTTATACAACTCTTCATTTAAGGCATGCAAATGGGATTCCCTACCTTTAAGACAAAATATTGGGGCCAAAAGCAGAGACATCCATGATCCACACACTGTAGCTCTATGGACAGAGCAAACTGCACTGATCCCTAGGCAGGCCATTCATGTGTTAATAACATGTCTACATCTACTGCTGATGACTACAAGTTACACACAGTGCTGGGCATAATACTATGCATTGTGCATGAGAATTATGAATTTTTACTACAAGGTATTACAGAATATTGAATTTGTATTTGTGGTCTGTGTGTGCATGTGGGTTCATTTGTGTGTGAGTGTGTGTGTGTATAGTTAAGTGAGACAAAATGGAAAGATAGACCGACAGATAAAAGCAAGAGCAGAGGGAGGAAAAAGAAGAAAAAGAAAAGATGACATCAATATCTAGATATATTTGTACATAGTATCATCATTCTTTTCTTTAATATAAGATTTTCTTTTCAAAATGTTGTGCATAATCCTAGCAACATCTTTAGATCATTAGCAAGTAAAATCATTGATACAACATGTAAAAATTTACAAAGAGATCAAATAGTACACTTTGTTGTGAATTTTATTGAAAAAATAATGTGTCCGATGAATTCAATAATTATTTTACTTGTACAAGTGCATGTATGTGGATAAACATCACTATCATTGTACATGAATGCTGCCTACACTTTTCATTAAACACAATCTACATAAAAAAATTTGCAAAAAATTGTTTTAAAAACTACAGGCATAATTAAATTGCAACTTTGTATTGTATGCTTTTTGTTCCTATGAAACAAGGAATATTCAAAGATAATATCACACTCTAAAGCTCTTTTTATCAAGTCTATTTCTTCTCTTTCAACAACAGTAATTCTATCCCACTGATGATGAAAAATCATTCTTCCTGACAACTCTTGAAAGACTGAGCAATGAAAACTAACTTCCCAGGTAAAAAACATCCCTTACAGGATTACATTTGCATTACAACGTGTACTTTTAACTGTTATTTCAGAACTTCATTCTGTTTTTGCAATTTGAAGAAAATTTTTATTTGGTGTGCATTGTACCTTGAATTATTTCAAGGGTTTTCAAATCATTAATATAAATTGTCCATTTATAAAGGGAACAAATGAGCAAACATTGTACGCAAAATTCAGTGTACATCACAAATTTACAACACCCACACAGACTAGCAATGGCTCATCCTAAACCGTTCCCCAATTTGCCCATCTGTACACAACCCAAATGGGAAACACTAGTAGAGTGGACACAAGTCGCGTGAGATTGATAAGCCATAAAGCACCATGTTTACAAAGCCCCGATAGCCACAAGCTGTTCTCTCTTAAGCGGAGCACCCATCCCTTCTTTAGAGTCAAATCACTCCCTTCCCCGCAATCTTGATTGATGGGGTCGCCTTTAATAACATGCTACGAGGGGACCGCAAGTGTGGGGAGAAGCTAGAAGAGGGAAATTACACAGAACCAACTTGACATGCAGGGGAGAGATTACACAAGAGCATTAGACAGAGGTGCAATGTAGATAGAGACAGAGAGAGAGTAATAATGAAAACACATAAATATGAGATAGAAAATACAAAGAGAGTCATATTAATGTACATGTATAAGAAAATACAGAGACTTGAATTGAATTGAAAGGGTATTTTATTGAGTAATGTCAATTGCAGCCCGCAGGCTGGATTGCAGACATTTTACAGAAATAAGCACGATACTACAGCTGTATGTATGTACAAGATTGTATAAAATATATAGAATGACATGATCATAAAATGAAATACAACAGCAGACTGCAGGGAAAAAGAGAATATGAAAAAAAAAAAACATTGTGAGAGATTGTACATTAGCGATAGATACTGTGAGAAGAGATGAGAATGATGTAATGCACTGCAATTCTGATGACAAAGAGACTAAAGTTATAAATATCAAAGAGAAGAGATGGAGAAGACAAAAGTGAGAGACACACAATTGAACTCCAATGCATGCAGAGAGGAGAGAGATTTTATGATAAAGGACAAAGGGTGGTCTAAAATTTGAGCATGTCGCAAGCTCAGAATGTGAGAATATTGCTGAAATTGTGTAGAGGGCACATACAGTGTATATGAGCACATACTAGTATGCAATATTTCACAGCTAATCTCTCTTTGTGCTGTTTACACTGACTCAATGTTCTCTCTCATGTTTTGCACACAAATATCTAAGTAACAGGTTGTATAGTTGTAGTTTGATGTTTCTTAAATGTTTTGCACATGTTTTTCACATGTTTGAATACGTACATTTTATATTTCAAGCTTGTTGCAAATTCTCGAGGATGGTGCATGGCATGTTGCTGGCTTTTGAGGATGTTGCACGCGAATCTGAGCATGTTGCAGCAACATGCTGAAACCCCTTGTGGAGCACCCTGTGCACACCATACATGCATAGGGAGGCAGAATATAATAAAGGACAAGGAGGAATGTACATATTGCAAGAGGGGAATATGTCTGTATAGATATCATGTACAAATCTGTAGATTACTGTCCACAGTGAGGTCATTTCTGTACATGTATCATGTATTTGAATTTATATTTAAAATACAGAAAATGGACACAGAATAAATGGACTCATAGAATATTATAGACAGAGTATTGTGGAGAGAAATAAATGCAAGAGAAGAGAAAGATGAGAATTTTATAAAGTGCGGAAAATATAGATTTTACATTACAATATGGATGTATTGGTGATGTGACTATACAGTGATGATGGGGGGGGGGGGGGGTGCAACCTCCACGCAAGAAAGCTGTCAGGAAGAAGAATGGCATTATAACATGCAGCATCCACAGTGGGACAGACATGTACATTGTAGTCTGGGTGAGAAAGTTGACAGGCAGATGTTTTTACTGTACATGTACAGGAGCACATGGATCAAAGGCAGGACAAGTGTGGAGAAAGTACATTATAGCTAAGCATTACAACAAGACAGGGTATACTGCAGGTACAATTCTGTATTGACAGAATTTGAATGTAGACAGGCATACAGTGTACAGTAAATACTAAATTCATAATTCAATGGATCACATAGAAACATTTGGTCATTGGTGGTTGGGTCCATGCATCAGCTGTACACTACACACGTACATTTGAATTCTTGAGTATTATAGCTCCTTGAAATACAATTGTGTACAGGTTTTGCTCGACTAAAAAACATTGTTCAACAACAACATTCATAACTGCAGATTTGTAAGAATTTTGCAAGACTATTATAATGGAGAACTACAATGTTTACATGTACGAAATTGTACGTACACAATATTGTAAGCATAATGACACCCTGACAACTTTGAATTGCAACTGTGGTTTTAACAGTTCATGGAAGTTTGTTTGACAGTGGTTGAAAAATGCTTGCCCAAGCTGGAAATCATAATCATATTCTACCCTGCAATTCTGGAGATAATAGACTTATTACAGACCTTTTCATTCATTCATCTTAATAAACTTACCACGTTTCTACAATATCAATTTGTAACACACAATGTTCAGTGTGCTGATGTAAAACATTGTACTTGTACAATATGTATTGTACGAATGCACATCCACAGATCAAACAATACATTTTATACTACATTGTATAAGGTACGTATTTATACACAATGACCTTTTTATTTAATAATCAAAGTAACAGGATATTCAAGAATCTCAATGATTCTGAGAGTAAGCTGTACATACATGTACATACATCTATATGTCTGCATTTTTGGAATTACATGGTAAGATACAAATGTATGGGGAAAACTCACAGATATGCAGTGCTATGCTTTCATGGGGATGTACACCTGTACACGTACGAACATCATATCCTAGAGGTAGTACATTGTATAAAGCATGGATATCATCCATGAGGGAATGAAAAATCTACTTCACAGTTCCTAGTACTTAGATTGTGATATCAGGTTATTTTTTATGATAAAAGTGCAGAAATGACATTAATCCGTATCTAATGTAACAGTCTAACACTGTTTGTAATCAGAGATCTGATCTGATAATGATTTGAAATACTCCTGAAAAGGACTGACATTACAATTTGATTCCTACACAATCAATTAGAAAGTCTCTGCTTTTTTGCACAACTTTTAAGAAACGTAATACTCTGTACAGTACAGAGTACATGACATGCTAGAAATAACTAGACTGGTACTGTTACTTTGTACAACACTGTACAAGTATGTCATCACATGCAAAACTGTGAGTGTAAAACCCCGTTTCCAGTGCGAGGCTCAGCCGTGGCCGAGCCCGCCTTCATTTCAGTGTAAACGCGCAAAAGGCAAAAAAAAGGGGCCAAAATTGGCCGCGCATTTGGCCACGCTCTGGAGGTGGTCTCGGCCACGGCCAATTTTAGTCTGGCTTCCAAACCCTCTGCCCGTATTATTTCGCTATTCAGGATATTAACCCCCTAAATGTCGAAAACTAGTATACAATCTGTAGCTTAAGGTGGTTTTGTCCTGCAAAGGATTTTTCCTTCGGCAAAGGCCTTTGCCCGAACGGCAACGGAATCCAATTGGCAAAGGGTCTGAAAACCAGACTTTTATACCAATGTGCATTTGTTTACAAGCAGAGCACCACTACGACAAAATATTGAAAGGTTTGAATTAAAAGCGCGGCCGAGCCCGGCAGTGTAAACGGACAAAATTGCGGGGCTCGGCCCCGCAATTGAGGATGGGCTCGGTCGCGGCTCGGCCCAGCCCCGCACTGTAAACGGGGTTCCAGTTCATTTGCCACATAACAATATTAATAGTGATGAATCACCTTCAAATGAATCTCAACGTTTCGCGTGATTATTCCGCAACGCGTGATGCTCTCACCACAACATTTTATGACTTTTTTCTTTCAAGTACCGGTATCGCGCAACTTTTGAGACCAAATTTGTCACTCCCGGGCATACCGTTTTGAAGCCACGCCCCTTTGAAAAAAATTTGTCGACCCAAAAATTGCTCAAAAACATGATTTTGTGTACAAATCCAATGTACGTGTACGTAAATTGTGTTTTTGCAATTAATTCATATAAAAATAAATTGGAGCACAAAGCTGATGAAAAATAAATATTTTTACTTTCAACGGCTGATAATGATTTATTTTAGCCTGATTATGCTTTAAAAAGTTTTTGCGGCAAATTTTGACTAAAAAAAAAACAAAAACAAAAAGTAAAAAAAAAAAAAAAAGAAATTCAATAAACAATAAAATACTTAAGAAATGATTATGAAGCCAAATTTTTGCTTGAATATTATTGTTGAGGATATTGAAAAGAATATGTTCACCAAAAATCAGAAGTCTTGGCGCTTCATTTTTTTATTTACAGGCAAAAAAAATTTTTTTGCATAAATTAGCATTTATAAGTTAATATGAAATATATTTGAATTAAAATTTGAAAAATCTAGCAACAGTCTTGTAGATTACATTGGCCTCTACCTTAGTGCAAATTTTTGCGAGGATCGCACGATCCACGACCTAGATCTGAAGGGGGGGGGGGGGGGGCAAAAAAGGCCCCCTTTCCCGGTGGTTTCAAGTCCCTCAAAAAACCCGGTGGGATTAGGGTTAAGTGGAAGTGAAAGCAGTTGCACAGCATGTTGTTCAGAATCGTTTTCTCTACCAACCAAAAATTATGCTACAGGGAACAGCCACACTTGAGAACATTTACAAATTTTGTATGTGCTGTCTGCAATGGAAGCCATGCAAGCTGTGGGATTTTCAGAGTGAGCTCGTGGCACGCACAGGAAGATGTACATGGCTTGCGCGCTGTCTGAATTTGTCCCTGTAGCTCATTGTTACTTTAAAAAAAAAATTAATTCAGGTTTATGAAATACAATGTAGGAAAAGTAACATTTTTTTGCAGAAAAGAATTGCCCGATTTTATTTTTCTCTTGACCCGTTGAGGATGACTCAACGATGAGGATGTAGAGCGGGGGACAATTCTTTTGTGACGACTGCACCGCGATTGTGGAATGATCTTCCTCGGTTCGCCTGCATTTCCCCATCCCTTGATGTCTTCAAGAAGAATCTTAAGACTTCCCTTTTTAATGCTAATCTGTGACTGAATTTTGTTGTGAAGTGCTGTGAAACCAGTCATTGACTGTGTAAGGGCGCTATATAAATGATCCGATTGTATCGTATTGTACCCGTATTGTATGACTCCCGAGTACATACTCGGGCAAATGCCTCTACATGTAGATGGGAAATGCGTGTTGTGCACAGCAAAATCAGTCTGTCCTCAACGACAAAGGGTTAATGAACACCGGATACCATACAGACAGATTTGTAAAATGATGTCAGACTTCAGTGTCATGGGCGGATTCGTGCATGCAGAGGTGACAGCCGCAGAAAAGAGCACAGAAAATTTCGAGTCAGATCGCGCCGATCAGCAATAGGTGAGGTAGCCCTGCATTTGCTACTTACCTGTAGTAAACCTGCTGGCACTTCAGTGGATCGCTGCACATCGGTTGATTAAAATGAACTTTTTGTCAAAAAGGGCAGACAGAATTTTTTTCTTCTTTTTCATCATGGAACTAGTGTAGAGGTCTATGGAGAGTGGACATGTGAGTGTAAAACAACAACAACAAATAAACAAACAAAAAAACTTGCGACAAAATGTCAGATGTGAGATGGATGCAAAGTGAAGAGGATGCCTCACGAGTATCTCGGTCCAAGCGAGGGCGTCAGTCATGATATGAGCATGGCCAGGTGCTCATGAGGGAGGGGTCCTTATGTCCATATGAGCATGAGCCCCCCTCATGAGCGGGTTTCCGGTCCCTGACTGATACAACACTAAGTATGTTTCTTTAAATGTCAGTCAAACTCTGATCTTGTACGGTACAACGATCTACTTTTGGAGACGTCTTGAGCTCTGATTTTCGATCCTGTTTTTGCTCAAGAGCTTACAAGTTTTATCTGACAGTCACCCGCATTGCACTACATGTAGCGCCATTGCCATTGGCATTGTTGAATGTTGGGTATTAAAATAGAATAATACATTCCATTAAACTTCTGTTTAAATAGGTCTAGGGCCTACAAATACAGATACGAGAAGTCATTCATTATTGTACATGGGGCTAGACATACAAATACGTGTACTCCAGATGTCAAAGAGCATGCAATTAAAGGGGTAGGTCCTATCAAAAGTTTATTTGATGAATATCGTTTTGAAATGGCTGATCTGAAATATCCAAAAACAACGTGAAACAAAGATATCCTGATATAGATATCTAATCTAGTAATAGTATTAGTACTTAGTAGTAATAAAACTCGGCGTGGCCTGTCGCCTTTTATCATCATCACTTTTTTGGCTATGTGGATCTCAGCTATTTGAAAACCAATTTTCATTAAATAAATGTTGAATTCTTCTCAATATTACATGCTCTTTCATATTTCATAAGAGGTTTCTCATTATCATCTTACCTAGGAATGTTCAAAACATGAATCCCCACCTCAACCAGTAGGGTTGGACCTACTACTCATCGACCACCTAATGTTTATTTGCTTGATAAGAATATTTAACACTGAAATTCATGTAAAAAACTTGACCTACGAGATTGAGAAAATCCAGCTCTATCAAATGCCGTTGTTCCCTTTTCGATTCGAAGTTTCAGTGCAAAAATATCGCCGACGAACTAGCGTGGCCTCGTTTCAGCTCCCCGCGGTAAATCTCGTTATGAGGATCGACCGCTGTTTTTGCATTGACAATGCACGCAAACCGACTTTTACCGAGTTGTATTGAACACCGTGTTGTAGAAAACGTCTACGAAGCTTTATAGAAACTTCCATAGACATTACATTGTGTTGTCATTACAATTCGGTGAAAATATTCATTCGAAATTTTGTCCTTGATTAAAACCATTAATGAACAGTGAATTATCGCGTTTTCCCACACCATCCTCATCTACATTCAAAACAAATCCATTTTTATGAATGTGCTTTGCGCGCAGAGAAGTGCGTACTAGCAGTTAAGTGTTCAGTGCGCGAATTATACGCAGTCGGTTTAAAAGAAGGTGGTCGATATGTAGATCTACACTGTAGTAGGGCTACCATACTGTACAGACATGTCCCTTTTTAAACTTACCATGCTTACAGTAGGGCCTAAGAGTGTAACTGTTAAGACTTAGAATTCTACATGTACACATTATTGTTAGAATGTATCACTATCACTCAGTATCACTAACGTTAGTCCGTAAAGGCCGTGTCACACCATAACGCGGGCTTGTGGCGAGGAGGTAGTTTCCAGCACGTAGAAGATTTTCAGCGGGCTAACAAGAATGTTTGCAATTTTCATTCATGCCTTGTCATACCGTACGGGGGAACTTCTGCGGCTTGACTTGCGGGGAAACAAATTTACTCCAAGGAGCTCTCCACAGTTGGTCCGCACCTGACAGTATCTAGCGCGTAGTTGCCCGGAGGTGCTCACGCAAGTCCGATTTAATCGCAGCCAAGTTTTGAGCATGACCAAAACTTTTTCCGGGTGAGTCACGGGAATGCCCGTAGAGGTCCACGCAGAACGCCAGTAGGAGACCCTTAGCGGCAGTACTTCCCAGGCAATTCCCACGCAGGTACTTCGCAGTCCCGTATGCAGCCAAGATAATGAAATTCTGTGAGATTTCAGCCATTCCATTAGAGGAATTCCTTCACTAAGTTGTCAGCCCCCACGCGACTGGTACAAAGGTCACACAGTATACTCGCAAGTATAACGCGTCCAGCAAGTAAGACACATGCGCTGACTCGCACAAATCCTTTTCCGCCCTCAGGAATGTCCGGTATACTAGAAAATCCCTACACATAACAAGCCCGAGTAGCTTGCCCGGAAAGGTGTGACAGGGCCTTAACACGGTTGCGGGTAAAAAAATAATGCGTGCGCACCTCCGGGCGACTACTTTTTCATGTTGTTTTTAGATACATAAACATGCTACGTGCTAGGTACATGTACTGTCATGTGCGGATATCTACGGGGACCTCCGGATAGTCAAAATTGTTCTTTGCAAGTCGCACGCAAGGCTGGTGTGACACGGCCTTTAGTCTATAATATTATCTTCAGGGAGGTGGGGAGTTCTCTATTTTCCAGTATTTCTTCCCACATCTCCCTGGATGTATGGTGGTTGCAACGCAATCATCAGCAAGGTCGCGGTCGAGGCCTAAATCACACAGGACACAGGTCAAGTTTTGAGTGCACAATTCATTGCCAAGTGTTGTTCTAAATTTGATAGTTAGACTCTACTCCAGCATTTCACACCATCCACACAATTAACGACGTGCAGAATATACGTAACCCAACGTCTTCCACTCTTCATGATTACTCGTACTTACCTCAATGGAGAACTCTCGTTTTTGCTGTGTTCTCTCCCTCTGCTTTGCACTTCCAACACACAGTGGCTGTGTTACGGGCCTACATGTATATGATGGTAGCTAGCAGAGTGAGCCGACGATAATCGCTGTGTGTGCTGCTGCTATGATGGGAGCTGTGCGGGCAAGTTTGTACGCTCTTTGCTGCAAAGCTGCTACATAACGTGGTGCATGCAGTCTGCATGATATGCTGCTAGAGGCCAAATGGGGAGGTCCTCGATCATGACATGCGCTATGCACGTAGAGAGTGAGGTACTGACTATTGTGATAGCAAAAACAACAATAACTACAAAAGAATACTAGCACTACACACAAGAGAAGATAATAAGGTAGCTGTACCTACAAAATAAAAAACTCGGTTTAGGCGCGTCAGTTAGTTTTTATTTTATTTTCTATTTTTACAATAATCATTAACATCATGTGTGGTGAAAGCAAACATTTGATTGGACTTAACCCTAAGAAAATAAAATCAGTGATTCATTCGGGAAATGTTGGACTATACAATGAATGGTTTCCCTTGTCATTGCCTTTTTCATTTTCTATAGGGGTCTAATAATAGTTCAAGTTCAAGTTCAAGTTTATTTAACCAATTCATTAAACATTTGACATTTTACAAAAGGATACAGCATTAAGAATAATGAATGGTTTGGGACCCCAAAAGAAGCAGAGCTTGTAAAAAAGGGGCCCCGGATAAACATATAAAACAAAATATACTAAAGTTTTAAACATATTAACAAGAAGTATAATAGTAACATATTTACATAGGACAGATGCAACACAAGCACACACACACACACAAACACACACACACACATTCAATCACAACACGTGTCACAAAAACGCTCATGCACATGTAGTTCACATGAAATTGCAGAAAGATACTTTCGATTTTACTATACTTTTAAATTCAGCTTCCCTGATCAATTCTTGTTTTACAAATTTCCCTCAAGATAGATGCGACATTTAAAGTTTAAAGTTGGATAGTGTTGAGGCTGACCAAATTCTCAATGGCAAATTATTCCATTCTCTAATACAAACATATACAAATGAATTTTGGGCAGTTTGAGTTCTTACAAAGGGTTGATGAATGAGATTACGTTTACGCGTATTATAAGCATGACATCCTTCATGAAAGATTTCGGATCACCTTGTGTCTTAAACATAAAAATCAAGCAACTCAAGATAACTAATTTTTCAAATGGTAAAATATGAAGTTGAATAAACAATGGCAAACTTGGACTTCTATATATAGTTTGAATTTTTAATATACCTTACTACAGATTTTTTTCTGAAGAACAATCAACTTATCTATATGAGTCTTATAAGTACAGCTGTATTTCCCCAAGCTACATTACAGTACATTAAATGAGGCATAACTATGGCATTATACAGAGTAATAAACTCTAACATGCAAGATCGTAAATGACAAATAATGTCAACAATTTAATGATGATGATTGTGTGTTTACTTTACTATATACCAATTACCATTAATTTACCATATTAAGATCATTTAGCAACTGAGTATACTAGTATAACAAAGCGAAGATGTCATTTTTTTCTTACATATTGAAAGACACTATGCTTTAACTTTTTATCGTATGGCCATGGCGCGCGCTGCGGTAGGATAGGGTACGTGTGCATGTAATTGTACTACCTGTATCTTCATCTACTCGGGTACCGGGTTGGTTATTGAAGTTCAGATAGAGCAGATTCAGATTCAGCATGTCGAAAACTGAAGGAGTAAGACGAGCTCTTGAAATTGTAAGAGGTATGCCGAGAGTTGCCCTCAACAATCTAAGAAACAATCCTGGAGCCAAAAAGAATGTAAGTTTTTATTTCAAGAGGGATAACGATTTTGGTGTGTAATGCTGGCTAATCCAGAAACTCCGTCACGCTATCGCAGCATCAGCAGCGATTGCCCATAAATGTCCGTAGTCCCGTCAATATATGTTTGTGCTGCTCAGCAGGTAGGTAGGTAAACTGGATAGGCCTAACGTTAGTGCAGTTGAGTCTTTTCCACCTCATGTACTAGTATATGTTAACTCTTTTTAGCTATCTGTCATGTTTGTGTAATCATTGATTTCTTGTCTTCACCCAATAGGTATTACAATTTCTGTAATTTGTTTTCTTGGTGGAATTGAACAAATAAATTGAATTGAATTGAATTGAATTTCCCAACCCAGGGCCGAAGCACGCGCACGGCACTTGTATACAGCGACAGGGCAGGACTGTGCATGGTTATGTTATGTGATAGTGATACATGTACATGTACACGTACAGTTGTACGAAGTTGTACTAGTACGTCAACGTCCCTACGATGTAAATGTAAATTAAATTAATGCCCTCCACAGGCTCCGATGATCCCACTTTCTGCAAGCAAGCAAGTGCAAGTAAATTTATGGACCTAGCCAGGCTTTAGAATACAACTACATCGTACATGTACTGACTAGGTTTCTACTGCCTACTGGATTGTGTAGACACAAACATTCGCTGCATTTTACCTTCACAAATCATATGCATAAACTTTACTTCATTGTCTTCAGTTCAGTTTCTTGAGGAATTTGCGACAGTTTCATGCACCTGAAAAATTTCTGGTTTTGTTTTAGTATACTGAAGTAAATAAATTTACACAATCAAATACTGAAATACCATGTTACTATTGTTAGTCTATTACTCCGGAATAAATGTCTAAATTTGCAGATGTTCTCCTCTCTCCAAACCTCTGGGCTCTAGTCTAGTCTAGAGCCTCTAGTCTTAGTCTTATCTCTGATTCCAGTAATCCATTGAGTATGATAGTACATTGTATGACTATCATTTAAAGGGACTGTACAGTACTGGTTGAGGTGGGGATTCATGTTTTGAACATTCCTAAGTGAGATAATGAGAAGCCTCTTATGAAATATGAAAGAGCATGTAATTTTAAGAAGGATTCAACATTTATTTGATAAAAATTGGTTTTCAAATGGCTGAGATATCCAAAGAGGTGATAATAATAAAAGGCGACAGGCCACGCCTTTTATTAGGATCTCTTTTTATGCCTCCGCCACGAAGTGGTGCCGGAGGCATTATGTTTTCGGGTTGTCCGTCCGTCCGTCCGTCCGTCTTTCCGTCCGTCCGTCCGTCCGTCCTTCCGTCCGTCTGTAATGAATTTTGTGGACAGGGTAACTACCAAAACCTTTTGAGGTATCCTAATGAAACTTGGCATGTATGTGTATTAGGGGGTGAAGTTGTGCCTATCAACTTTTGGGTGCACATGCTCAAGGTCAAAGGTCAAAAGGTCAAGGTCAAATGCTTAAAATTTTACTATTTCCCCCATATCTATGCAATGCCTGAAGATATTTTCTGGAAACTTAGTGTATACATGAACTACCCAATTAAGATTCTCTGGTGAAAGTTTGGGGTCATGAGGTCAAAAGGTCAAAGGTCAAAAGGTCAAATAAAATGTTAAATTTTCACTTTTTTCTCTGTATCTTGGAAATTGTTCAAGGTATCTTCATGGAACATAGTATATATATGCATCTACTGACTGGCAGTGGTTATCTAGGGAATTTAGGGTTCATGGGGTCAAAGGTCAGGGGTCAAAGGTCAAGGGCAATACTTCAAAATTTTACTATTTTCCTTATGTTTATGCAATGCCAGCAGGACTTTTTTTTTTTTTTTAACTTGATGTATGCATGTATAACCCAATAGAGATTCTCTGGGATTTTTTTTTGCCAAGAAGGTCAAAGGTCAAAAGGTCAAAGATCAAGTGAAAGTGCTGAACTTAATTCTTTCTCCATATCTCAGAAGTGGCTCAAGTTATCTTGAAACTTAGAACATGCTGAATTTATGTATGTTCTGCCTGACAGTGATTCTCTTATAAATCAAAGGCCAGATGAAAATGATAACAATTTACTGTTCAATACAGAAATTGCGCTTTTTCTCCATACCTTGAAAATTACTCAGTGCATAAACTTATGAAATGGTCAAAGTCAAGTTAAAGTTCTTAAATCCCCAAATACATGCTCTCCTATTCATCCAATAAACATAGGTCAAGGAAGGTAAACATTCAATACATTTGTGACAAACATGTCATTTTAATATTTTGCCAATTTTGTGAAAATGTAATCACACATTGTCCACATGTACTATAGACCTATTAGGAGAATCATGCATTATGGCGGAGGCATACCAGTCGCCATAGCGACATTTCTAGTTTTACCTTGTTTTTGGATATCACAGCCATTTCAAA
Organism: Diadema antillarum; assembly: GCF_040938485.1. NCBI lineage: Eukaryota > Metazoa > Echinodermata > Echinoidea > Diadematoida > Diadematidae > Diadema > Diadema antillarum. The sequence continues at coordinate 6,128,164 of NW_027270890.1, read as the reverse complement.
AACGAATTTCATCAAATAAACTTTTGATACCCCTTAGATTTGCATGCTTTTTGACATCTCATAGAGTGGTTTCTGAATATCTCGCAAAACGTTAAAAGCTAAATCCTCACCTTGACCAGAACTGTACACACCCTTTATAGCATAGACAATGATAAAAAAAAGAAGTGACATGTATGCGTCATTTCATCTATGCACCATTGGGTCCATTGTTGTCATCAATTTCAATTGTTATTTCAGTGTCGTGTCCAACCTGGAACCAAGTGCCATCTCAATAACAACAAAAAATCATCAGAATATACAAAAACATCATGTACAAGGCATGTATGATGTATGGTGTGATCCTACAGAGTGCACAGAGTTTACTTTAAGAATACCAAGTACACGTATGTGAGATTTACCATGTTTAAAGGGATCATATATTTTTGGTTTAAGAGAGTTTTGAGACCTAACTTCAGGTTTCTAACATTTTTTGGTGAGGTAATGAGAAACCTTTTATGAAATATGAATATAAAAGAGCATGTGATTCCAAGAGGAATTCAACATTTGATGAAAATTGGTTTTGAAATGGCTGAGATATCCAATACAGAGTACTCTTTATAAAAGGTAGGACCCACCTTTTATTACGATCACTTTGTTTTACTTGTTTTTGGATGTTTCAGCCATTCCAAAACAGATTTTCATCAAAAACTTTGAATTCCTCTTAGAATAATAAATGGTCTGTACTATTTCATAAAGGTTTCTCGGTATCTCGCAAAAAGTTAAAAGCTCAATTCTCATCTCTACCAATACCGGGTACTATACCATATAATAGACAGGCTTCATAATGTACTGTACATGTAGAGGCTTGTACATCCTAAATTTCTGTCTGTACAGTGTACTATACACTTTTCCAACAGTGAAATGTATGGTGTTCTCCAAATATGTAATACAATTGTTAGTGATATGTTCCTTTGTGTCTACAGGAAAATCGCAGGGGGCGAGGCCAGCACACCGGAGGAATGAGTGGGCGTGGTAAGAGTGGTCAAGGGATGAGAGGTACAAAGCCCAGGATTGGATTTGAGGGAGGACAGACCCCCTTCTATCTCAGGATCCCTAAATACCCTTATTACAAGGACTACCAGTAAGTGTTCTGTCTTTGCAATTTACAAGCTTCTCTTGTAAGTTGTGACAACTTGTGCACACATACCCATTATACCTGTAGTAAAGTGATGGTACAGTTTTGGTTGCAATGGGGCTCATGCAGGTTTCCAACTTTTTGAGAGATAATGAGAAACCTCTATAAGATATGAAAGAGCACACAATTCTATTAAAGAGGAATTCAAAGTGTAATTGATGAAAAATGTTTGTGTGAAATGGCTGAGATATCCAAAAACAAAGAGACCAAATAAAGGATGGGACCCATCTTTCATTAGGAACACTTTGTTTTGTATGTACATGTACCTTGTTTTTGGATATCTCAGCCATTCTAAAACCAATATTCACCAAATAAACTTCAAATACTTCTTAGAATTGTATGCTCTTTCATATTTCACATAAGGGGTTTTTAGTTATCTTGCAAAAAGTTAAAATCTGAATCCCCCTCTCAACCAAAACTATACCATTCCTTTAATATCTTCAGTGTACATTTCATCCCTTCCTATTAACTTTTGTGATGCTAAGGCAGCATTTTTGCCAGTAGAATGATGACATTCTTTGTCTTGTTTTGACGAACAAAATTACAAAATACCTCACTATTTTACAAGGGAGGACATAGAGTGATAGACAGTAGTATGTGGTCCTTTTTATCCTTTGTGACTATCACTAAAATGCTGTTGGCACCCACTAAACACTATCTTATTTTGGGAGGAGAAAGAAAGAAACTATGTATTTATACACTTCCGTATGTGCAATATATGTATTGTTTTCATTGCTGAATTCATACAGGGGAAACTCGGTATAACGAACACTGCTATAACGAGATATCGGTTATAACGAGGAAATGTTCTCGGTCCCAAATTTCCTTCCACACAAGTCTATGTAAAATGCTACTCTTATAGCGAGATCGGCTATAACGAAATAACTGCTATAACGAGATAAATTTTGTGACTTCCAAACAAAGAAAAACGTAGTAAATCAAACCTGCTATAGCGAGGTAAAGCAAAATGCCTTCGGTAAAGCTTTACTTCGCCTGTGCTATCATCTTCCGAGATTGTAAAGCTTGATGCGCCAAAAACTGTCTTGTATACACATAATCATTTTCTTCAGTGCACTCCAGCTAGCACTGCATGTTGTACGTGTGAAGTGTGTGCGTCGGCACGCACACTGATACATGCAGAGAATGTGGTGGGACGGCCATATGTATACATGACATCATCATGACGTTTAGCAGGTGTGAGGCAATCTGATGCTGTGATTGGCCTTCTACTTAGGGAATTCCCCGTCTTCACACACACGCAGTCATAATGTACATACAGAATGTGTCACATACACACACAGCATTGTGCAGACCATATTCAAGCTTTCCACACTACACACACTCATACGATAACCACATACCAATCCACAGACGATCTTGATACAATCGCAAGCTATATAAATTTACAAATTCAAACATCTACAATTAATAAGAAACACATTCTTGATATTGGATATCCTTGGCGAAAAACATCTTCTTACCCATAAAGGTGAGTAATTCCCTCACACAATATCGGCAAGTTATCAGTATTGATTGAAATATGATGGGTAGTCCCACATGTGCAAATTAATGTCTTTATTTTATGCCTTCTTTTATGCCTACTGATATAACGAGATATCGGCTATAACGAGGAAAATGACTCGGTCCCGACCATCTCGTTATATCGAGTTTCCACTGTATTTCTTTTTGTGCATTCATCAACATCCAATGTTATTCATTTTCCGTTCATTCAGCTTGAGGAGGCAGTACATGCCACTTTCCCTCGCCAAACTCCAGTACCTGATTGATGTCGGTCGAGTTGACCCAGACCAACCAATCGACGTCACCTCCCTGGTCAACTCAGGGGCAATCAACATCAACATCAAAGACAGACACTATGGGATCAACTTGCTGCATGAGGTTTGTGAGACAAGTTCCTTGTCACCCTATAGGAGTGGAAGTAAGGGGGGAAAAATTCAATGAACTCCAGTTACAACAAAGTCCATGGAACAGGCAGTGTTCTTTCGTTATATCAAAATTTTGTTATAACCAAACAAATGAACGATAAAAATCATAGAGCTGATAATGTTGCGGCCTGAATTTATACTTCACTGTATCCAGAATTTCATTATAACCGTGTTCGTTATAGCGGGAGTGCACTGTGTTATATACAGGCGATTCCCATACTAGGACAAGTGCAGATTAAAAAAGATTTCTCATGAATTGAGAAGAAATTTCCCCAGTACGGGGAAAACCTCTTATAACAAGCTAGTTATCAACCAGGCAATGCTCACTCATAATCAAGTGACTTTGGCGGTCCTGAATTTTCCAGTAACTGTAAAAGCTGATCTCTTTTTAAGAACATGTATGTTTAATGTGTTGTGACTGTTTAAAATCCTCACAAATGTAAAATATATTTATTTATCAACCATGGGTGTCCATTTTAATGAGGGTTTGTAATAATTAGAAAACTTAATTTGAAATGGTTTCATATAATATCAAACTTTTTAGCTCAATGACTGAATTGTGTCTGATTTACAATAGTAAGAAAAGTTTAGCTTTCAAGGCATGTATCAACAAAGTGTCAATTCATTTTTATTCTCTTCCTTGTAGGGACTAGATAATTTTGAAGCCCAAATCAACATTGAGGTACAGCACACATCAGAACTGGCCATCACAGCGATCGAGCGATGCGGTGGTGTTGTAACAACCGGCTTTTACGATCCAGTCAGTTTGGATGCCCTGGCGTATCCCTTACAGTTCTTCCTGCAGGGGAAGCCCATCCCTCGACGTGCTCTGCCGCCCAAGGACCTCGTCAACTTCTACACTGATCCAGCGAACCGCGGCTACCTTGCCGACCCAGACAAAGTCCGCAAAGCCCGGCTGGATCTCGCGCGGAAGCACGGTTACGTCCTTCCCGACCTCACGAGCAACCCGCAGAGGGAGATGCTTAGAATGAGGAAGGATCCGAGGCAGGTGTTTTTTGGACTCCAGCCAGGCTGGGTAGTCAACCTGGCAGACAGGACAGTCTTAAAACCAGCAGATGAAGAACTGCAGGAATATTACAAGTCATAGTCACACCCCAGTTACATTTTGCAGCTTTTGTCATTATCATATGGACACAGTAGTGACATTCTGCAAATGGACTGATTGAACTGAAAAGAAAATAGATGCTGTATTTGTGCTCTGGTGAAAAGTCTTCAAGTCTGGGAAGTTTACCGAGAGAACATGCATTATTATTAGCTTTCACATGACCTAGAGTCTTCAGTTTTGTAAGAAGCAGTAAGGAGATACACTTGTGGGTGCTTTCAGCAAAATACATTTGTACTCTATTAAGTTGTGCAGAAGGAAAGTACAATATGATTGAAGGTCTTTAATTATAGTTTACGTTTATAATTTACCACTGACTTTTAGATGCATTTCTTGTGTATGGATTTTTGTTACTTGCCTTCTCTGATTATTATTATTGTTTTTATGCAGGATTGTTTGTTTGTTTTTTTGTTTGTTTATTTTGTTTTTGTTTTTGTTTTTGTTTTTTTTTTGGGGGGGGGTTGGTTAATGGGGGTGGGACAGTATTCACACACTGGGCAGGTTAGGCTCTTATGAATGATATTGAGTATCGAGCACTGGATTGACACCTTGCGGTTTGTCCCACTTGACTAGCAATAGTCATCAAACGGTATCAACCAGGCACATTGTGCCATACTTTAGAAGAAGGAGGAGAAGAAGAAGAAATTTTATATCGCATGGGTGATGAGTTCTCTTTGATACTGTTTGAAAGGAAATGAACTGTCTGTGATATTGAAAAATGCGAAAGAAATGGCAAATAATGTTCACGAGATTTAATCATTAGTGGAAAATTGAGCTAAGATAAGGGGATTCCATCGGGATTAATCATGAAACATTCTGCCTAATGTACTTGTTCTCATTTATAAACCTCATGTTCAACTGTAGTCCACCTCACACAAATTCAACTTACTGGAAGTAAAAAAAAAAAAAAAAAAAAAAGAAGAAATGGCCAGTATCTTAGGGTATAAATGCACGCAGGTATGATATGCCTTCCTTGAGAATTACAGTGAAAGCATTAATATTGTATTTTTTTAAGTCCTTTGATGTTTTCATCCGTTATCATTGTTGTCCTTAAGAAAGATGAGATGTTGTGATAAAAAATTTGAAGAAAAAAAAAAGAACCCTGGAAAATATTATTTCTGGCATGCTGCACAAATCACGAAATAGAGACCCTCATCAGGTTTGCTGTCCTTCAACATGTTTTATTCAGTTTTAATTGGTTTTACGTACCAATTAATTAAAGCAAATATGGGTTACATGTTCTATCATAATGGTGACAGTGATATGTGTCATTCAAGCCAGAATTTAACTTTGGGAATCATGGTACAATGTAGAAGACCTTAGATTGATCATATTGACTGCATTGGGAAGGCCACATGCTGTAGGGAGAAAGAAATAAACTGGATACCTTACAGATACATAATGTGTGGCATACACACATTTTGACATTGAAGGCTCGTGTTCACTAGAACAGGAACTTTTTGTTTGGATGTGTTTTCCCCTCGATGTTTGTGTATCCATTTACATTATGAGGAAAGTACATAAAGAGTTTGTTCGCAAAATCCGATAAGTCCATATTTGCCAAATGGAGATATTTGCGATTAAAGGTCAAGAAAAATAAAGAGAATAATAAGAAATTTTTGCTTCTTTTGACCATAACTTCAAAATGTACCTTTATATGTAGTGACCAATATATCATTTAAAAGGTATTATTTTGTACTTTATGACAGAGACTGTATTTCAAAATCTTAAAAAATGGACTTATCGGTTTTTGCGAACAAACTCTTTAAACATGTACAAGTGTGTTTGTGTGCGTGTGGGGGGAGTGGGCATGAGAGAAGCTAGAGCATTATTTGGGTGCATTTCTTTGATAATACATGTACCTGTTCCATGTGAAGAGTTTGTTTGCAAAAACTGGTAAGTCCATTTTTGAAGATGTGGAGGGGGGGGGGGGGCATGGGAGAAGCTAGAGCATTATTTGGTTGCATTTCTTTGATAATACATGTACCTGTTCCATGTGAAGAGTTTGTTTGCAAAAACTGGTAAGTCCATTTTTGAAGATTTTGAAGTGCGGTCTCTGTCATAAAGTACGAAATAATACCTTTTATATGATATATTGGTCACTACATATAAAGGTACATTTTTGAAGTTATGGTCAAAAGAAGCAAAAATTTTCTTATTATTCTTTTTATTTTTCTTGACCTTTAATCGCAAATATCTCCATTTGGCAAATATGGACTTATCGGTTTTTGCAAACAAACTCTTCATGTTGAGGCAGTTGTGGTTTCTCAACTAAAAGCTGCATTTTGAGAAAAAGAGGCAGATTGGGGAGAAGATAATATATATGCTATAAATATCACACACACACACACACACACACACTCACACATACAAATAGGAAGAGTTCAGATGCAGAAACAGGCATATCCATTTTATCAATATATTTTTCTCTCTCATGATGCCCTTACTTAAAAAGCTTTGAAAATGGCATTTATCTATTCTTGCATTCAATTTCGTCATAATGTGTCTATATGTGAAGAGAATGCAAAAACTGTATCTACACTTTAATCAGTTTGAGATACACCTTATTCAATATTGAATCTGTAGGAAAGAAAACAAAGAAAATGATTGAAATACATGTACATGTACATGTACATGTATATGTATATAAGAATACATCTGTATTATTTTTGGAGAGAGAAACAGAGAGGGAGAGAAGGGAATATACATTGTACTCCATTGACTCAGAGGAAAACAAGCACAAGTCTAACACATGACAAAAGTACAGTGCACTCCCGTTATAACGAAATGCTCGGGACCGGCAGTTTTCTTTCGTTATAACGAAATTTCGTTATAACCGAACAAATACAATATATGACGAAAACAAGGAAACCGCGTATATATTATATCATATTCTGTTTGCCGAATACTCATCATACACTGGAAAGCTATGTGAAATTTGATGGGATAACTGTATCACAATAATAAACGCAAGTTCCCCTCAGAATCTGTGCGTGACACAAGCAGCCAACACACAGTGGTATGAAGCGTTCACCCATGCAGAGACGCTATAAATGTTTGTTCCGCTACTACGTATTTTCGAAAGCAATTCGCATTTCGTTATAACGGAGCACATTTCTTTTGTTTTTCTTTGTCTGCGGCGCTCGGAAAAGACTTCGTTATAACGGAAATTTCGCTATAACCGTGTTCGTTATAAGCGAATTTTGTACCATAGACTTTAATGGTGATAATTTTGGGACCAGAAGATTTACTTCGTTATAACGAAATTTCGTTATAACCGTGTTCGTTGTAACAGGAGTGCACTGTATAATGTTAAATGCAAAAATCCATGGTCAAAATTTGTGCCTTAATACAAAACATAAGTCAATCTGACTGGAATGTAAGGGATCAATAACTGAGACCATGCAAAATATGTGACACACTGTAGATAACAGCTCATTTTGTAATCTGCTATGAAATGGAGACTATTACATTCTTTTCTCCGTATCTTTCTTACCCCCCCCCCCCCCCACACTGTCTCTCTCTGCTTCCGTCTAATTGGCAACATACCCAATCTGGATCACAACTCTGGGCAATTATGACAATGCTGCTATCGATATAGGTGCTTGAGAAAAGTTATGTTAGTTGGAAATATCAAAGCCGTAATTTGGAACAAGTCCAAGGGGTTTTTATGCTCTCACTAATTCACATTCATCTCAGTTCACATCACAGCAATCTATCTTCACAATTTGTCACTCAATCTACTTATCTACCCATTTATTTATTTTTTATCTATCTCCTTAACTCAGTCATCTCATCTGTCCCGCAGCCATAAATAATAGTCATTAATATGTCCGTGGATCAAGGTTGATAATGATATGTTAAGGATGCACTAAGATTTTATTCAAAGAATAGCTTATATTGTCTATACTCGCAGGAATGACAGCATGAGAAAGAACTAAAACAAAATGAAATGCAGGGGTGGTATTCTGAGGTCGTAATTAAGTCTGTAATTAACTTCGTGATTAAGTCGTGAAGTTAATAGGCCCTTAGTCATGGGCAAAATCGGTATTCTGAGGACGTAATTAAGGTATGATTAAGTCCCCTGTAATTATCTTAGGTCCCTCCCATCTAATTGTTATTCCATCCAATCAGACGCGTTGTTAGAAGCCAAAATGATGACTATACGCGCAAATATGCCCTCAATGCGCGCTCCTGCACGTCCCCTGTAATTACAACCCAAGAGCTCCGTGCGCACACTCGGGTATTTGATTACAACCCCTCACCTACGCACGCGAAGATCTCAACCTCTTTGCTCACATAAAATGACAAACTTCCTCGAAGATCGGCTTTATTTCTTTTTTTTTCTCTGAATTCTATGGATACCATGGTAACAAGATTCAACCGCTCCTCGGTTACCGAAGACGGTAAGCATCGTTGTGGCAGAGAAAACGCGATGTAATGCTTGATATCGGAGTAGTTAATGACACTCTTTGGTATCATTAAGTTTTTCATTAACTTTCATACTTAATTACAGTAAGGGTACCGGTTTTCGACACTTTAGCACATTTCCTTGTTTACCATCAATACTGCACCGTTTTACCTCGGAATTTCGATATGAAGTTGAGCTACAAAGGCCAATAATAATATGCCTTGAACGAATTCCAATTTGAATGCACTCGTGTTCAATTTAAGCGATTTCCGTCACGCCGTCGCTGGCATCAGATTTCGACACCCAGCATCATTTTTCGACACAATCACAGCGCGCATCACGCATTTAAATCACATGGCGCGTGCAGTATGCGTACACTGCATTGTGGACGCAAACCAGCAAAGTACCGGCGCAAGAACTTGTTGTTTCCTCTATAACGTGTCTTATAATCAGTGTTGCCAGATGGTGATTTCGGGAACCAAAAAGGGTGAAATTTGGTGATTTTTGAAGTTGTTTGGTGACAAAATTTTAGCCTGGTAACCAAATCAAAATTTGGTGATTTTTGGTAACTTTTTGGTGATTTTTAGACCGATGAAAAATAATCACACTAATTGAAAAGGAAAATGCATTTTGCCCAAAGTTTTCCCCTTATTTCCTGCAGAAACATAACATGTGCCCCTTTTTTGTCACAGCGACACACACAAACACTCATAGTCATATGTCCATACACATCGTACACATTTTGCACTTAGTGTGTGTGACTACGGCGCGCCGAAAATTGCACCGAGACTCGCGCAGAGTGTTTGATAAAGGTTTATTGATACAATTTTGTCTTGAAATTAAAGCCTTACCTACGCTCTTCCAAATTTGGTGATTTTTGATGGCTTTTGGTGATTTTTTGCAAGCCTTTTGGTGATTTTACTCTGTTGGGACCTGGCAACACTGCTTATAATGGGAATGTCGAAATCTGGTGCCACATTCTCAAAGCCAACTCTTTCTACAAGTTTGCTCATTTATCACGAATTCAGCCATGAAATTACTAAACTCGATTATGAAATCAAACATCAGGATTTGGCAAACAAACTGATACTAAAGTAAGATAACCGGCATGGGTGAATTTCATTTTACGGCGATGTTTACAAAATGCGTCATATTGTTTGAACACCTAAAATGATGGCCGACATCAAAATTTCTGCTGACACTGTGTTGCTTTTCTCCTAAATATTCTACCGTCGGATTATGATGATAAGTGACAAACGGTGTTTATATAAGACTAGAAATGTAATTGATAACTTGGTTGATTGTTGAAGTCAGACGTTTGTATTGAGTATAAAATTTAATAAGAATTATCTGCTGGGTGTCGAAATCTGGGACCTGTCGAAAACTGGTGCACTAACGGTACACCCTCAGAATACCGATTCGTAATTAACTCTGTGATTAAGTCCTCTCAGAGGTGCGCGCGCATTGATACGCGCAAACGCGTAGGTCCTTCCCGCCAAAACGCTTGTTGCTATGGTAGTTAATATAACCCCTACTTAATCATGCTCTCAGAATACCAATTCGGTAATTAAGTGCTAATCAGACACTTAATAACCTCTCAGAATACGGCCCTGTTTTTATGTAGGCACCTACATGTAGAAAGCCTGTGATAATTGTGTTGGTAGAGATAATCTGGCCTTCTATACTCTGCATGACACTAAAAATCCACTTGGCAAAAAAAAAAAAAAAAAAAAAAAAAAAAAAAAAAAAACCTTTTTTTTTTGAGGGGGGGGGGGAGGTATGATAGGGGAGGGAGGAGCATCCTCTATGCACCTTAAAGGGGAAATCCAGTCTAAAAATTAGTTAGTCTGATTAAAAAAGAGTAAAATCTTACAAATTCAATGGTAAAATTTGACTGAAATTAGATGAAAAATAAGGAAGCTATGAAATTTTGAAGTTTTGCTAATTTCTGCCCAAAATGTTTTGTACAGTGGATATGAAAATGCAAATGAGTGAGCTGACCATGTCATAACATCACAATTTACCATTGATCATGTACAAAAAAAAAATATGAAATTCATTGTTTCTGTAACTGAAGTATGAAACATCAGATGTTATTCCTGGTTGAACAACTTCAGAATAGTCAGGATTTGAGCCTCGGGCATAATTCCGTTTGAATGAAAAACTGAAAACTTTGAAATTTTATGTACATCGTACAAACTATGCACGTTGTGAGGGGATGACATGCTCACTCTGCCATTTGCATTATATTTTTGACTGTTCAAGACTGTTCTTTCGTATCAGACTAAACATATTTGGACTGGATTTCCTCTTTAAGTATGCACAAGGTAATTGTTGTAGATTACTATCTGCCAAGATCAGGTGAAAAAAAAATGAGAATACATGTATTGCAAACAACAAAAGTTATGTCTTAATAACACAGAAACGTTAATATTACAGCGATCTATATTTTGTTCTACAGCCTTACTGCATTATGCATCATCTGAGTTCTGTAGTGCTAAAAAAAAAAAAAAAAATCATTTTGTTTAATTTTTGTCACGCAACTATATAGATGTAGACCCCACCGAAAGATCAATATCTTAGTACAGCTGTTAGTATTAGTGTTCAGAGTATGTCCTACTGTTACTATACAGCATTATTAGAGGAATTCACTTTAAGGCTGGTGTCCGTATCACTCGCACCCCGAAACCGTAAATTCGCTAGTTTCCCATGAAAATAAAGTGGCCGCTATAAAAGTTCACTGATGAAAGAGTAATATCCTATTTGTATTCCAGCAGCGGTTCAACTCATTTATCATTTCTGACATAAATGGACTTATAAAATCAATGCGGAATCCACGCTCTTTATCCCAAGATCGCATTACGACGGTTTGGAACATACATACGGCGTCTTTATAGCTATGCTGTTGAAAGGAACTCGTCTGGTTAGGAGGATATAAGGCTTGATGACAATTATAATGATTATTATTGACTTGTGTTGATTCATGACACCTTAAATGTCACATGAAGATGTCGTGGCCTCGGGGTTTTGACGTTCTATCAGTTGACGTAATGTTGTTGAATGATGGAAAGCCAAAACACTCTGATAGAAAGTATATAATTATTATAATAGCTAATAATACTCTCAAGTAACAGTTGATCATAATCATTACCGCCAGCCGCTGCCCTTGCTTATCAGCTGCAGGAAAACAAAAGATGGCGCTCTTGTGAAACCGCACCCAGCGCCGATATATACGGCACTGACCGCACCCGAAGCCAATCGCTAGCCAGTGTTGGGGAAGATATTTTCCCTCACTTTAACTGCAAGATTGAACTAAAATAATGCTTGGGGAGAGGGCAAGGATGGACCCGGAGGAGAAACACTGCACAGACGGGCATTAGTTGTAGGCCTATGTTATAGTTGCGTTTTTATATCCGAAGAGAGAAAAAAAAAACTGTCAGATTGGCTAACCTGGGTGAAATAAGACCGCGTTGATGATTATGATAAAAATTTGATAGCTCTCTCTCTCTCTCTCTTTTTCTTATCACCCTCACACTTCTGCTTCTGGTTCTGGTTGTATTACTGCACACAACGCCCTGGTGGGCTATCACGGTACACTTCTACTTATTGTAAGATAGTATGGAGAAAGCTGATAATCTATTTTAATCACATTTATGAGCTAGATGTCGGGATTGAGATTGAAACTGCTGTGAAACAAAACAAAAATAATAAAAACATAAAATTATTATAAGTCTAAAGGCATCATAATAGGCTAGATACATTGTTTGTAATGAAATGAGTGCAGTAGGCCTCCATAGCATTATTGAAAAGATTTATGTTTTTTTTTTTTTAATGCTGACCGTGAAAACAAAAAAGAACCCCTGAGACTATGGGCGGCGTTCGTCTCTCTCTCTTTTTTTTTTTTAAGTATTCAAACTATTCGTCTATTGCAAGCTACTCTGTAAAAACATCGGTGTTAGATTTAACACCCGTGGTGTTAAATCTAACACCGATCAAACTTCAATAAAGGACCACACCCACAGGTGTTAAAAATGCACTGTGATGGTGTTGAAAAGTGTTCACCTGACACTTCTTGGTGTTAATTTGACACTGTATCTGGTGCTATTTTGACACTGTACTGGTGTTAATTAAAAAATGACACCACACGGTGTTGATTTGATATTTGTTGGTGTTAATATCAATGGTTTAACACCCGTCCAGCGTCAATAAGAGACCACACCAGCTGGTGTTACTTTGGTGCAAATTTATTTTCACTTTTTTTTGTCAAAAATCTAGTATTTTAATGCAAAATTCTTGATCGTCTTGTTTAAATTAAAAATCAACAAGAAGTGCAGTTACTAAGAAACTCTTCAAAAAAACAGTTTAAAATTTGGAAATGACACCCGGAGGTGTTAGTTTAACACCGTAAATGAGCACCGAAAATTTAACACCAGCTCGGTGTTCACTATTCAACACCGGACTTTTTGCAGTGTAGTGAGCCTAAAAATTTAATTTAGCTGCTGCTACGGATGCACCATGATCACTCCTCTAATTTTACATACCAATTCCTTCGCTATCGTAATTTACTGTGGAGGTTCAGAGAAAAATAGTAAGAAAGAATTTAAAGAAGAAGAAAAAAAGGAGGAGAAGAAGAAGAAGAAGAAGAGAAAAGAACATGTCTGACAGAAGAAGGGCCCTATGTAAAACTGTCGGTATATATAAAGTTGAAGAGTTTAAATGCAAAAAAACGATGAAGGGTATATCCTTTTTTTTATCAACAAAAGATGAATCTATTGAAAACAAAGAAATAATATAGGCCTAGATAAATGTGATAATTTTGATAATCTTCAAAAGCATTTTTTTAATGTAGCCTAGGAGTGCAGAAGGGCCTGTACTTTTTTTTTTCTCCGTGAGATATTACTAGTATGATCCTGATTAATACTTAAGGGACGTGTACCTGTTTTTGCATTTTAACTCTTCATTTAGACCTGCGACAGATTTCTGTTCGTATCTATTTTAAAATTACCATAAATCCAAGTTGATTTGGTTAAATGCACATCATGAAATTCAAGCTCATGTGATGAAAAAAAATAATCAAACTCAAGCATTTTGTTCTCAGGACACGTTGAATGTCGCCTGTATAGTAAAGCCAACTCAATTGTCGTGAATATTCTGACACGTTTAAAATCATAACGCCGCACTACATTTGATACTGTCCGGAGTCTTTAGATCAGCTGTTGTTCGTAGACATGTGGTGCACAATATGTGTTAATAATCCATAATTACCCGTTTTTGCCAATTTACCCGAGTCGCTAGCATGATTGAACAACGGTCCGGGAACGTTTTGATCGGGCAAGGAGCGTTGCCTAGGCATTGGGGTTAAACAATTTTTTGACGTCATCAGAAAGTGTGCTCCCGGGGTATCCCACAAGGCAGTTGCGCCCGGAAACCGATTAACATCCAAATATCAATGCGCACTTTGTTTCTTTCATAATAGTTTCTATATTTCAAAGATAAAAACCTTCCAGCACTTTTCACGATTATGTGAATTAGTTTGCCGTATACGTTTCTCTTTATATGTGATTTTCTGCTGTTACAACAAAATAATTGAAATTCAAGGAATGTAGTTCCTCATAAGTGATGCGGCAATAGCTATTTACAAATTGATTGCCGACTTCGACCTGGAAATGAATTCCTAATTCTTTACATATTTCATCTTGAACTGACAGTACAATGACGTCTGAAGTAGAAGAGCATGTCCTCGCAAAATATGAAATCAAGAAGCGTCTTGGAAAAGGGGTAAGTATATTACTTCCTTGAAATTATTTTCCCTTGATTACAGCAGTCACATCGCGCGATAGTTCACGGGCATTTGTCGTTTAGAGCGGAGAGGTAAAGATTGTCTGCCCGGCTGATCCGGGTGCCGATTGAGTGATGGCTGCTGGCTGCTATACCTCTCTGTGAAGCTGTGTGTGGAGCCGCGGCGCGTGTGTGTGATTGAATTCCAGTTCCAGTGCATGCGATGTGTACATACGGACTGGCTGGGACCACTGAGACTGGTGGTACGGCAATTGCAAATACACATTTTATTATATCCTTTGGTCTTTGCTGCTGAGACTAAAAACTAGTGTAGTAGTATAACTCAACTGTTACCAACTTTTAGATGTCCAATGTTAGTGAGTAGTATACTAGTAACTAGTGTACTGTAACTTTTCTAACAATGTTAGTGAGACTGAGCTGAGAGAAAGATGCATAGGTCTACTACAGCACGAAGGCGGAAGCAGAACTTAGCCAGAAGGCTAATGGCAATGTGGTGTGTACAATGTAACTCTCAATCGAAAAGCCAACTCTTCTAGGCATAATAAATATTTTTAAAATTACTGGGTATTGGGCTGAACGTCGTGAGACGACCGAAGTTGAACCTGTAACGTTAATGTTTAATATTACTGACATTACTAGAAGTAGAAATTCTGATGAGATCATCAATCTCCGGCCCGGCCCCTTTCTGCCCAAGCCTTGGCCCAGGCCCCAGGGCAGGCAGAACCCACCCAATTTGGCAAGAGAGTGACTTCACATGCACCTAGCCCGATCAGACGGCCACAGTGTCCCCTAACCCCGGGTGCTCCTTGTACACAGACACAGTTAGAGTATCAATGTGGGAGTGCCCTGCCCCTGAGTCAACAGATCTAGAATGCTGTCTCTGTACAATGAATGAGAAACACAAATTTTTGCCCCTCTAAGTTACGTATTTCACCAGCAATAGGATTACTTTTAATATTCATACTATAATATGTTTCCTATCTATTCATTAGTACCGTTTACTTGCTCATTTCTAGACTGATCCCATGGTCTTGAAAAGACGTTTTTCTATGTCCGAGTCCATCTCCTTTCTCCTCGTTCCTTCCTTAGTTTTTTGAAACAACCTTTGCATGGCACATTGCGCGTTGGCGATATGAATATCAGGCCTCGAAATAGGATTTTGGAGGGGCAAGGCCATTTAGAAAAGGGCACTTTTTCCAAGAGGCCAGGGCACTTGGGTCAGTCAGAGGGGCACCAAGGCCACATTGGAAAGGGCATGTTTGGTGTTTATGAGTAAAGAAAGAAGAAAAACAAACCGAGAAAAACAAACAAACACACACATACACACACACACACAAAGTGCAACACACAACAAAAACCTCTTCCCTACAGCTGTAACACATTCCCGATCTCCGCGTTTCTATCAGGTGAAACGACATTTTTTAAAACAGGAATAAAACAACAGTAGGTATTGATTGAAACTCGACACCCTTTCAGGCCAGCCAGGCCAGGCTGCCATGAAACTTCAAAGCACATTCCGACAGCTGGCTGGCAAAACCACATGGCAAAGGAATTTGCACGCGCATGTGAATTGATTAGTCTGTGACAGACAGTTCATGACCTCCAAGAATGCGCCAGTACGCGCGGTTTCTTCTGTTGATTGGTCTCTCTCTCTCTCCACCCCTCCCCATTCCCCAGTCTGGCACACCTTGGCATCGTGGGATTTTTTTTTTTTCTTGGTGAACTTGGTGTTCACTCTTTACTACTCTATCTGAATATGCGCTGCCTAGCTAGTAACTCTCGCGGCCGCTGCGCTGCGGAGGCAGTCGGGACGGTAAAAGCCGGTCGGGCGTACATGTATGTACACGTCGTCTCGTATCTCGGAAAGATACTTTGAGTTTGAATCAGATATATTGGGATGCGAGTGAACTGATGATATTTGAGATCAGGAAAATTGTTCAAGCTTATTAAAGAGACTTTGAGAAAGGGCATATCATACCGCGTGATACGTCATAAATAATAACTTTCATTCTAAAAGGGCACCACGGCCCCAAGAAAAAGGGCACATTTTTTTTTGGCCGTAACTTTGATCAAAAAACAAAAGGCATTGCGGCCAACGAGAGGGGCACCGACGGCCATGGCCGTCGGTGGCCGTCGGTTAATTCGAGGCCTGGGGGGCGTTTCATCAACGAGTTCGTCGGAGGTTTTCACCGACAAATTTGCTATCAGCCAATCAGACGCAAGGATTTACACTGGCAACTGTTAAAAGCTAATGAAATCCTTGCGTCTGATTGGCTGATAGCAAATTTGTCGGTGAAAACTCCGACGAACTCGTTGATGAAATGCCCCCCTGGGGGGCATTTCATGAAGGAACTTGTCGGATAAAATATCTTATAAGTCAATTATACCCGACAAGTTTTGAGAAATTCTTTAGTCTGATTGGCTGATTTCTCTGAACTTGTCGGATATAATTGACTTGTCGGACATTTTATCCGACAAGTTCCTTCATGAAACGCCCCCCAGGAATATGCATGAAAGGCGCAATGTTCTATTTACACATATTTCATACTTAAAACCTGACCATACATATGCTTGGGTGTTTAATGATTCTTCCATACAGCACGTACAGGTCCTAGGTGGTATTCATAAGCAGCTTCAGACTTGTTGTTCACTTGTTGTTGTTGTTGTTTTCCTTTTGAATAAAACTTTCCCAGGAAATACATGTATGCTTGGGTGACCTGCACCTCGCCATGGTTATTGTTTATGCAAATTTGAATCACAAGTCGTCACTGAAATTCTATCAAATCCCACTCACATGTACAGGAAAAATGCTGAAGATTCCAATGGAACCACAAATTCACTGTTCGTTTCCGGATACTTGCAGCTATCGTCCTCAAACGCGAACGATGCAGAATAGTTGCGCGCTTAGGAAGGGGCAAGCAACTCGCCATCCGCGCTCCCATAGGTAAAGCACGCAAAAGACGTGTGTGGGTGACCGTGATGCTCCCATAGACAAGCACGTAAAAGATGCGTGCTGGTGACTGTGTTGATACTTTGTATTCCTAATATAAATTTCAAATTTTCGCAAAAAAATGCTCGTTTTTTCACCACAGTTTGCTTGTTTGTGGTGACCCTGCCAAGTTTCATGTTTTTTAAGGGATACTGAACACAGTCCCGGGCAAAAATTTTGATTCAGTGCGCTTGTAACAAAATTAAACAGGGTGGTGGTATTCGGGCCCCTGGCGAGGTGCGGGCACCTCACTATACATGTAATGGTAAAAGTGTGTGATCAAAAAAGTACAAACAAACAAGACAAAACAAACATCACAAGAACTACTGAGCTGCCACATGACAACATAATTAACTCAAAGTCAACGATTCTCTCTCCTGGGTGGACTCTTAATTTCTGGGAGTATTTTGTGTGATGGAGATATTAATCAGTATCTACAATGTAACTCTTCTATCAATGTGCAGTTCTTGAGTATGCCAACCTCATGTTTTGTTTTGTTTTTTTCAGATAATGGTTTAATACTGATATAGAGGTGCATGGTAATATCTAACTTTTTCTTCTTGTCATGTATTAGGATTAAGGGTATCACATTTGGTACTTTGTTACAATGCCTTACATTGTTGTGACCTGTGGCTTATTTTCTTGCAGGCATATGGCATCGTTTGGAAAGCCATTGACAGAAGAACCAGGGAGGTGGTTGCCCTCAAGAAGATTTTTGATGCTTTCAGGAATCAGACAGATGCTCAGGTAGGAATAGCATGAAATGGTATCAGACTTTGATAATTGTGCGACGGCTCTTTGTGCCCCTCTAGGTCAGGGAATATTAAGATGTGACTTATAAATGTATTTGGCATTATCTGTCAGTGTGAGGTAGTTTACTGCCTGTATTATCTGCAGTGTTTCGTAAGTGTGAGGTAGTTTACTGCCTGTATTATCTGCAGTGTTTCGTAACATCCTTATGTTTCAAACACATTGCTTTTATTACTCTTATGGAGCTGATGTATACTATGCAATTATTGCTTACAATTGCAGTTATTGGTTTGAAGACAGGAATGTGAGTATTCTTGTGTGTGGTAATAAGAAGTAATAATAAGTACAGCATTTTTAATGCGCCATTGATCTACAGTAGGGGCCTATTCTGAGGCGCAGAGAGACATATAAAGAGAATAACATACATTTGCATAGTTGTACATACAGATGAAAGTTGAAGAACAAGGAAGAGATAGAAATATAAATGCCCAGTAGTAAAGCAATTCAACAAATATTCAACCAATGCAAGATGCAAACATATATGACTTCAGATGTATTTCAAATGTTTCAGTGGTTTCTGCTGATCGGATTCTCAATGGAAGAGCATTCAAGAGTGATGGGGCTGCAGAAATAAAGCCTTTTCTCAGAGAATCCAGATTGTTTGACTTTCAACTGTTAATAAACTTTTAACTTTTAACTATAATCACCGCAATGGAGTATTAACCAGGTGATTTACAGAAAAAAAATCAAGTATGAATGTAAAAGCTTTCCTCTCCATCTCTGATATGTACACATCTACAACTACAATGTATATACAATGTACATTGTATATGTTTCTTTTTTCTTCAAATTATGCAGAGGACATTCAGAGAGATCATGTTTTTACAGGTAAGTAATACACAAAAAAAAAATCAAAATTCCAAACCTGTCCTTCATTTTGAATGAACATTAGTAATGTAGTAAAACCTTTGTAATTGTGTGAGGGCAATTTCCCCTGCATGGATGACTTGTTGACTTTTTCCCTATTTTTTGTTTTGAATGAACATTAATTAATGTGATACGAGAGTAATGTGTGTTAGTAACTTTTGACAAAGTTATTCTTTTTACTTGTAGTTTAAAAGAAAAAGAAAAGTTGATACTGGACAACATGAAAGGTATGCATAATCTCTTTTTGGAATATTTTGATGAAGGCTTTTCTTCCAATATGGATGATCAAATGGTTGAGGTTCTTGTCACAGTTGTATTTATTTTATGCAGATTAAATATTAGTTTTTGTCTTTAACGTCAGTCCTGTTTACAATAGCCTTTTCAGGGGTATGATTGTGGAATCCTTCTGCCGTGTTATCTTTGCAGGAATTCAGCGACCACAAGAATATTGTCAAGTTGCTCAATGTGATGAGAGCGGAGAATGATAAAGACATCTACCTTGTATTTGAATACATGGGTGAGTTGGAAACTGGTGATGGTTTGACATTGAAGAAAGATACAGTGGACTCCCGTTATAGAGAAGTCCTCGCCTCGGGACCGACAGTATTCTTTTGTTACATCAAAATTTCATTGTAGCCGAACAATTAAACTATGAAAAAATATAGAGGGGATAATGTTGAGGCCTGAATTTTTACTTCATTGTAACTTGAGTTTCATTATAACCATGATAATCAAGACGGTGCATGGTATGAAGTATACACAGATTTGTGAACCGAAGTTACTTTTGTGTGTACAGGGAAACCCCATTACAATTGTGTGTCCCCGATACTGCTGACTAATACCTCATTTCAACTGGTACCATGATAACATTGTAAGCGTACTACTTTGTAGTAATGAAGTCTGGCAGCCAAACACAGTAACGGAAAAATCAGGAATGCCAAAGCCACTTCATTATTGAACTGCAGTACCTTGTAAGCTTACTATAACACGGTTTCGCTGTATCAATTTTAGTTTCATGCAGTCAAGATAATATTAGGTTTATGTGAGTACTGAATTGATTTATGTGCACAGTCAAAATTATTGTCCCCGCCGAACGAGTTCGAGCAGGGGACTATGAAACGGGCTCCGTACGTGTGTGTGTCCGTGTGTCCGTCCGTGTGTCCGTCCGTGTGTGATCAAAATCTTCAATTTGCTACTTCTCTGTCATTTATGAGCCAATTTTTATTCTGTTTGCTTCATATGATAGCACTACATGGGAGCTTTGAAACTTCTACACAAAATTTTAGTTGTGACCTTTGACCTTGACCTTTGACCTATATTGTACATTTTGCTTCAAAATGCTACTCCTTCGCCATTTCTAACCCGATTTCGATTCCGTTTGCTTTATTTGATGGCACTAGGTGAGGGCTTCAAAACTTCTACACAGAATTTTGACCTTTGACTTCTTTGACCTTTGACCTTGATTTTTGACCTATATTGTACATTGGCTACAAAATGCTACTCCTTCGCCATTTCTAACCCAATTTCGATTCCGTTTGCTTTATGTGATGGCACTAGGTGAGGGCTTCAAAACTTCTACACAGAATTTTGACCTTTGACTTCTTTGACCTTTGACCTTGATTTTTGACCTGTACATTTTGCCACTAAATGCTACTTCCGGCGGGGACATATGTTACGCACCGCGTAATTTCTACTTTTCCTTGTTGTATTTTACTTTTTATTGATTTGTTCAAAAACAGTATCTTGGAGTTGTAGCACATGTTTGACTTGAAATGCTAATCAAATCTGAGAATATATTTTATTTGTGTGCCATTTTAATGCCAAGTAGTTTATGGAAAAAAACGTTGAAGAATTCTATCAAGTATAAAAGATGGAGAAAACCTAACCTGCACAGCAAATAGAAAGAAATGTTATTTTGTTTGCTTCTTTCCCTCAGACACGGACCTGCATGCTGTAATAAAGAAAGGAGGCATCCTGAAAGACATCCACAAACGCTACATCATGTACCAGCTTATCAATGCTACAATGTACCTACATTCCGGCAACGTTATCCACAGAGACCAAAAGGTGTGTGCTCTGAAATAAGTGTACTTTGGCCCCCTCCAGCCCCAAGAGGGTTGGTATTTGGTCAGCAGCAAAACTATTTAGATGTAGGAAATGATCCACAAAGACAGGATATGGAGGAAGGTAATGCTAATGTATTGATGGGCAATACAGTGTACAGTATGTACAGTCTGCAACACAATGTAAAGATCAACTTTGCAACATGTCAAGTTTACTGTACCCTTGTAATTGAAACTTGACCCTCAGAGCAACTATGTTAATGATATGCCTTATACCCATGTTGGTTCCTTGAAGCATACATAGTTTTCATTTTGTTATTTTCAGGGTATTATGATCAGGAATTCAAATTACATAAATGTCTGGAATCAACCATTCTAGTGAGCATTTACCTTTACATCTATAGGTTACTATGATTAATGTTTGTTTTTTTTGTCTCTGTTTTTGTTTGTTTGTTTGTTTGCTTCCTTCTACACTTATGATAGCTCTTCCTTGTACATAAAGTGCTAATGGAAATTTAGAGTGTCAAAATGGCTTACTGCAGAGCTGTCCATTGGGTAAAAGGAAGCAAGTGCTGAGAGTGTTACATTTTTGTATGTCATGATTCATGTGTTTAGAATATTTACTCCCCATAAGTACAGCAATGGGTATTACATTTAAGTGGGAGGCTGTTCACTCTGATCTCATCCCTTTTAACGTATTTTTCATCCTTTAGCCAGTCTAGTAGATACGGTTAACTCGGCGTAAGTCAACGCCGCAAATATCAGATAATCGGCTTTGTAATAGTCAATGAAAATAAGAAGTCCCAATTTTAGATCATAGCCTTACAAATGTACATATGTTATCCCTCTGTTCATTCAGGAGTCCAATATTGCTTATTACAGTTGATGCGTTTAGCCTCGGTTCCGTCAAGGTCGCCTTATGGGGAATTGATTGTATGTATCATATGGCTCAGCATATTACACAAACTGTTGCAAATTGCGTCCTTTTCTCTGTTTTGCTACCAGCCCTCGAACATTCTATTAGACACGGAGTGCTTTGTGAAAGTGGCAGACTTTGGGCTGGCGCGGTCCATCACTCAGATCGACGCTGCTCTCAGTGACGACAATCCAGCTCTCACAGAGTATGTGGCCACCAGATGGTACAGAGCCCCAGAGATTCTTCTGGCATCAAAAAGGTATGCAGACACAAGCCCCTCACTTCCTATGCATTAACCTTTACATGGTGTCTTGTCCGACATTCAGTGTCATATTCTTTTTTTTTTTTCAAGCCTTGAAAGTTTAATATGATAAGAATCATAATGGTAGAGCAGTTGTAAAACTCTCATGATTTTCTCTTTCTTTATCTACATTCGTAATGGCAGCATACTGAAAAACAAACATCATCACAAAATTAATCAATTAGATCTGATCTGTTGCAGTGCCAGAAGGGTTTTAAACAAAACATTCAGTTCGGTTCAATTCAAAGCATAAAATTCAATTCAATTTAGTTTTATTTAACATTGCCATTTTCTTTCAGGTAGTGAGCCTCTTCAGAGTTCTGTGAACTTTGCCAAATGTTGTGATACTCCTTTTAGAAAGGAAGGCTAACCTGTGTTCACAAATCAATAAACAATACGAAAGGCTTGCATGATTTGTGAATTATTGCTTTGTAATGATTATCGGTAGGCAATGAGTTGGTCATTTGTATGTCGTTGTGAATTTTTCATGCTTCTTTATGTCCTGCCTCTATAGGATTGTTCTTCTTGTTTGACTTTGTGTGTATGTTTAGTTTATTTATTTATCATGTGCTTTTTCATGTTCCTGACATTTAAAGCACCGTCATTCAAATATGTTGAAATCCTGCAATGAATTCCCTGTAATGTTTTTATTGCATAATTGAAATTGAAATGAATTGAATTGAAATGAATTGAATTGAAATGAATTGAATTGAATTGAATATGAATTGAATTGAATTGAATTGAATTGAATTGAATTGAATTGAATTGAATTGAATTGAATTGAATTGAATTAAATGGAATTGAATTGAATTGATAGGTACACCAAGGGAGTAGACATGTGGAGCTTGGGATGCATCCTGGGGGAGTTGCTGAAGGGCAAACCCATGTTTCCTGGAACGTCAACGTTCAACCAGCTGGAAAAGATTATGGCCATCATAGATCCACCGTCCAAGGGGGACATAGATGCCATCCAGTCGGACTATGGAGCAACCTTTGTAGACATGTCAAAACTCAGGTAAGGGGTTTCAGTATTGAATCGTTAACATGGATTTTGATTTTTGTATCTTTATAGTTATTATCACTTTCTTCCTTTGGACAGTGAGCCACGGAATGACCTAGTCCTTACTTTGGCAATGTGCACTACAAGTTAACCGACTGATCTGAGGAGAGTGATAAAGATATTGAAACAACTGTTCTTATAATCTTTTCCATGAATATTGGTGTAAAATGTTGATAATGTACATTTTTACCTTTTATTTCAAGTCCAGATTTACAAAATATGCCTGAAGTGAACTAATTAGAAACTGTGTTGATTTGTGAAATGATTTTGATCAGGAATGATAAGCAGTTCATCATCATATTTTGATCTGTTGCTTTATGATGTAAAGTGACTTTCATTCTATAGTATCAAGTATTTGTAGTACTTGCTTCCAGCATACAAATTATTTTTTGTCTTTTATTCTTAATAAGATATCTCATTACATTGTATGAAATGTGGCAGTTTTTTTTCTGTTGCTTGTCCAGATAAATTATCTGATCCAAAGTTTTATTATCATATAATGCTCCTCATTATCAGGCACAGACAATCAATAGAAGAAGTTTTGCCAGGTGCACCGGCTGACGCAGTAGACCTTGTGCGGAAACTTCTCCATTTCAACCCAGACAAACGACTCACTGCCAAACAAGCTCTTTCACACCCCTATGTAGCCAGGTACGTCCCCAGAGCTGTATAAAGATGGTACACATAATTTGCACATTGCACCCCTTGGCAAAACATTTTTTTTTTTTTTTTAATGATGGTACAAGGTTTGTAGTCTTCCATATTCCACCTACGAAGTACTTTAGTATGAATGCATGTACACATAAGTAATTGGAGACTTCCATCAGATGGGTCTAGGGCAGTTACCCCCTGGACAATTACCCCCGACCCTTACCCTGACCCTAACCCTAACCTTAATCCTAATCCTGAAACTAATCCTAACCCTAACCCTAACCCAAACGCTAACCCTAAAACCCAACCTTAACCCAAATCTTTACTCTAACCTTATCACTATTAACCAGTAATTAGCTGATGGATGATTGCCCTTGGGGGGTAATTGCCCTGATACGCCACCTGATATGTAGGAGAGCAAGCAATAAGATTCAACAGCCTACACCTTGTGTAGATGTCCTCAAATAAATCAGAGACAGGTCTTGTAACTCAACACTATGGGTGTTGTATTGGAGAAATCAATATCACACTCAATTGATCTTGACCCTGGCAAAGGCATTCATGTAGCTACAGACATGTACATCATTGTGTGTGCATGCAAGACAGTTAAAGTGTTGATATCAGCAACTAATAAATTTTTCATAAACTAGTAATGCACTCGGAGAGCGCAGACCTCTGCCAAGCAGCTCACTTCCACCACTGATCTTTTTCTCCAAATGAGATCAGTGACTTCCACTCATACGTATACATGCTGAAAATCGCCAGATTTCCCAATATAGAAGCCTTTTGTCTCAATATAGAAGCCTTTTGTTACATCACCAGCTTCAAGCAGCACAGTGTCTCACCTGAGCAAAGTACGCACTTTCATGCATGTTGTGTAGCTTGAACTCCCAAGTTCGTTGACCCAATTTTTCCAATATAGAAGCCTTTTGTTACATCACCAGCTTCAAGCAGCACAGTGTCTCACCTGAGCAAAGTACGCACTTTCATGCATGTTGTGTAGCTTGAACTCCCAAGTTCGTTGACCCTACCTGCCAAAATATCGAAAATCATCCATGAAGTCCAAAAAATTCTCGGTTCACAACCCAAATTTAGTCATCTATAAAGAACATAACCTCCTTCCTTGGCAGTGGTAACTACTGGTACCAATACTTGTATGTAATTCACAATTGTGTAGTACATTTGGAAGTAGTCAAGAAAAGCATCAATGTTCCTTTAATAGGAAGAGGGAAAAAAAGTAGGCTTGGTGTAATTTAGCTCATGGCCACCCTGTCAAGCTTGAAAATATTGGGAGGTTGATACTCCTATGTTTGACGTTAATGTGGCTTATGAGGGAAATATGGCAAGTTAGTCGTTAAAGTTATTTCCTGATACGGACATTGGCTTTAATCACGAAGACCACAAGATTGCCTTATTAGTCGGCACACTGTCATTTTGTAATGTATCCTTTTCTGTCTTTCGTTTATCTTTCAGATTTAGGAATCCATCAGGGGAGATCCAACTCGACTACGATGTTGTCCCTCCTCTGGACGATGATGTCCAGCTCTCGGTCAATGAATACCGGTCAAAGTTATATCAGGTAGGAAAGTCTGTCAATATTGCCAATCCAGCCTGTACAGTCTGTGCTGTGATGCAACTGTCATTCATGTTATTTAAAATGCATGTCTCATTAACTCATTGCTTACTGTAGGCTGAATCTGCAAAAGCTGGATTCTGCAGGTTTCAAATTTTAGATTGTGCATAGTGGCACAGTTACCCAACTCCTTGTTAAGGTCTGTTAAATCTGACTGATTGTCACAGCGAACTAGGGAAATAAAGTTTTGAATAATGTTTGTGTTGTCATAAACCTTTTAGCAATATTGTGAATTTCAAAGATAACTTCTACATGTGCAGAAATAAACAGAAAATTCAAAGTTGTACTTCAAAGTTATAATTGCATCTAATCCAAAATTGAAAAGATCTTACAAAGATAAAAGAATAAAAAGAAAAAGACTTGAAATCTGTGCTTATTAATCTTGGTATGGATAATGTAACTTTTTTATTCATATGGCCCAGAAGGCAGTGCTGATTATTTTCAGAATGAATCTTCAGGGCAAATCTTCCTTGGTTAACATTCTTCTTCCTGCCCCTTCTTCATCCCCACATCCTAACTCTTCTCTGTCCATGATGACCCCACCTCACCATCGCTCGCTCCCTCCCATCTTCTTCCTGTACCACCAACCACCATACATCATTCCGTCTGGTTTTTCCTCCCGACAGATGATGAAGGAGAAGAAGGCCAAACACCGACAGCAGCTGAGAGAGGCCCAGGTAGCCCAGCGGAGGGGCAGCCAGTCCTCCACCCCTCCCTCGGAGCAGGGCAGCCCCGTCGTCAACGGCGCCACCGCCTCGGCCCGATCATCCCACTCTACCAGCAGCAGGCACAGTGGGGGCGGGAAGCAGAGGACACACCCAGTGGGCGGGGCTGGGGCGGCACCCGCTGGTGGTGCCTACACCAATTACTCAGGTAAGGATGTTGGCAGTACGATACCTTCCTTCACTGTGTACCATTGTGATTTATCGGTGTGTATTTTGTCGGATGTGAAAGTCATTACCACCATTTTTATGCATGTCTTCCAATGAAATGCATGCTGTGGGTGTAATATACTCTGCTGAATCACTTCTCTGGGATCACTTTGTTACTTGTCACAATACCAAGCAATTCAGTGATCACAAACCATTATGATATTCAAGTTTTATCGCTATAACCCCATTTCTGTTTGTGACTCCATGATGGTAAAAAAGGAAAACCTTTGAAAGAATTGAGAGTTGAAATTTGCAAGACTTAGCCCCCCCCCCCCCCCCCCCAAAAAAAAAAAAAAAAAAGGAAGAAATTCATTCCATCCTTTTGCCAAGTGAATCATTCCTGCAAATATGTACATGTATGTATAAATAATGCAAATCAAATCAAACTGAAAGAAATCTTTTATACAATGACTTCACCACTTTCCCTAAATTATAGTAATGAAACAACAACAAGGATGACATCTTAGAAACAACCTATTTTGAATCATTAAAACTTGGGCACCTTTTTATCTAGATATTACTTGTTGATGCAGTGCACTATTTGTAACTTTGAATTAAATTTCACATTTGACCATAACTAGAATGCACCTATTTAGAAAGCCACTCCCAGTCTGCCTCATTTTGTTGAGAATGTCTCGTCATGATACTCATATTTGTATGTCCAGCTGCAATAATGTTTGTTGTGGTTTTGTTACATTTGTCTTTTCTTTTCCACTGGGAGTAAAGCATTTTGTGTTTGGTATTTGATTGCTTTATGTTGGTGCTCTATTGTATCATGAAATGAGCAATTCTAGATTTGATTTCTTGGTACTGTAAACAAATGGAAATGTATACTTCATTCTTGCCTATTTATTCTAATGCTCTGCAGTTACAAATTGTTGAGTGAGGTGTTTATTTTCATTTGAAGCAAAGCAAAGTACTGAGAAAAGCATGAACTTTTCTCAAGATACTGATGTTAGTACCAGAACATAAAGTCACTTTTTTTCAGAAGCAGTTGGTACATTGACAGTGGAAATAACTCTTCTGGTTTAAAGCAGCCCTGCATTATACCTGGCACTTACATTATAGCATTTCTGCATTTGAATCAAAGCAGTATGCCACCTGTCGTTAAATGGCACGCAGTTCTTTATTTGCAATTGCCCTTTACTGTGCCTATTTTTGCAACATTTACTTCAAGCAGTTTTAGAAATTAGTATCCCTTGTGCATTCTTTTTCTTAAATATGCATATCGTTGCTGGGGCGACAAGACCTCATATCTACAAAATGTCAAATGTTCAGGAGAGCAAGAAACCATGGCAGCCAAAGCACTGTATCCAAATGGGATTACACATTCCTTTGCCATGCCATGGTGGCTTTATTTTGGGGGTAAGACAGCTGGAATTTGGACAGGACATCACTTCACTGATTATCTAACCATTCATCCAAAAAAAGTCATTTTCACCAAAATTGCAGATCTGTACAAGGTCTTGTCACCCCAGCAATGATAAACTTGCGACCTTAATTTTGTAGTATTTCTATACTTCAGCTGCCTTCTTCACCGCACATTTAGATGTATTTTTGTTTTCAATAAACTGTGCAAAAAGAATGCATTATGTGAGTTGAAAGCCACTGTTCTATAATGCATGAATAGATTTAGTGACTGGTCTCTTCTGCCATTTTGTTTGTTTGTTTTTGTTTTTTTGTTGGGTTATGTTTCTGCCCTACCATGGTCTCGTATTCCATCCGTTTGCTGTGCATCCATGTGCTGTGGTCTGGTCTCTGCGATGTGTGGCCCTTTTCCCTTCCCCCTTCCCCTGTGTGTAGCTGAGGCAAGAAAGCACAGGCCCCCGCTGGGCCTCACCACGGGTAGCGGGAACTCTCCCAGCAAACGGTTGCACCAGACTGTTAGCTCCCCTTTGCTGCATGCAGGTGACGGCAGAATATAAAAAACTGACATTTTTATTTACATTTTTTTTTTTTTTATTCAGTAAGAAAAAAACAAGTCAGACTTTGGGTGACTGTTGTTATTGCTGGTATTATTGTCCGTATCATTTTTGTTGTTTGTGAGAGTAGTATAGAAATGTGCTTATTGTAATTCTATATATAATTTGTGGTATTGTTATTCTTTTTTGATTTATTTGTCCTTTTATTTTATTATTTGTTTTTTTGTTTATATAATTCATTATTATTACACAAATATATTATATAAAATTATTTTAGCTATATTTGCGTATTCATTCAAATGAATCATTCATTAAGTATTCAACTATGATGAGTGTGTCACTGTAGCTTTCACTCACTGAAACATGAAAGCTAATTTTGGTCATGTTAGAGCCAGAAAGGCATTATTATGGCAGTGTGATGTCTCAGGAGGTAACAGCCTTCTTGTTCTAAAGAGTTAGTTATAATCAACCAATCCAATTTTACAATCTGCAGATGATATATTTAGTTTAAGATGGCTGTACTATAACCTTAACCCGTTGAGGACGGACTGATTTTGCTACAACACGCACTTCCCATAGACACCTGCCCGAGTATACGCGGGACTCGTTCTCAACGGGTTAAGCAAAAAGATTTTGAGGGCACTTTTGATCAAGGAAGACTTCAGACACATGCAACTAAATTTTGTCTTGATGTTTGCCCGAGAAGACTGGAATTGAGCCGAACGTTGATTTGATAAGTTGTTGTAGGTCACGAAATTATTAAAATTAACCAGGTTGTGCTCTTTTTTTTCTTCTTCTTCTTTTTCTTTCTCCGCTCTGCATTGTGTGTGTAGGAGTTGCCTTTGGCCGCACCACGAAGGAACCACTAACTGCTCCCACAGGGCAGAGCAAGAGTCAGCCCTCTGTACGGCAGGGTCTGACCCGACAGCGTAGCCTTGAGAACATTGCTGCCGTAAGTATGTCAGAAAAACTCAGGTTACATGTGATTTAGTTAAATGTGTGCCCCAGATGGACTGATGGCCTAGGGGAACTGTATTCTATCAAATATTAATCTAGTGTCTGCTGTCAGATTTATATTTGCAGTATTATAAAGTCTCTTTTTTGTTTCATTTAAAAAGAGAAAATGAGTACCTTTTTTTGAAAGACATATCAAATAACTAAGGACCATGATTATGTTAGTTATATTTTAAGTTATGCTTAAGTATTTTGATGATATAAATTTGCATAAGAAGATATTTAGTTTGTGAATTGATGGATATAATTATGCACTTTCAGGCGTTGGTTAGTGGGTATCTGTATGAACATTGGGCAGATGCTGAGAGAGGTATGCAAATTGATTGATAACCTGACAAATAAATACAGAGAAAAAATTAAAATGTAACTTTATTTGTACTTCTATATTCTCCCCACCAGTACAATGGCGCCGAAAACAACTACCATACAAGTAATTACGGTCAGCAGCGTCCAACCTCGGGCCATCACCAGCGAACACGGTCATTCTCTGCTGGTCTGCGAAACAACACCATCACGAGAGATAGCAAGGGTCATGCTGGCCCTTTGGCTGTTTCCAGCTCAAGACTGGTGAGTCTCTCTTAGAACTAAGAGTTTGTACTTGCTGTTCAGAGAAAAGGGATGGGACAGGCTTAGGAGGTAGAGCTACAATATTTTACTTTATACTGTATACGCCATATATTTAGCAAGTCTAATTTTTTGCGAATGGGGACTTCCCGACAATTTTGTGAGTGGTTAAATTTGCGATTGTAGAGTACAGTGCTGAACGGAGATTAAGTATGCATGCACGCCACATTCATGTTGGGATGAGAGATCATATTTTTTCATGTTTATAACATCGCGAATAGCACCCAATTTACGAAAATCAAAAGCCTCGCAAAATATTTGGTATATACAGTATTAAAAAACGTGCAAATTTTCGTACATTTCCCGCGACATGAAATTTGCCCAAAAATGAAAGTGTGGGAATTTTTGGCTTGTTATACATGTGTATTAAAGATTATTTTGTACCTTTCATTTCAAGGCAGGCATATTGCAAGGATGTTACTGTTCTGCTATGAGAAGTTTTCCTCGTGTTAGCTAGTCCTGTAGCCTGAGTAAATTTGCTGCGTGAGTCGTAATTTACACCATTTACGTTGTACCATGGTATCTGCAGCCAAAGCCCTTAATCGCCATGGCAGCAGTGGGCTGTTTGCAGTGCTCACTCAATTGTTGTGATCATGCGAAATTCGTCTTACTCGGCCAAGCACAGAAAGTATGATACTCTTTCGTTAGTGTGTGGTTTTCATTGTTGATATATTCGTGCAGTGGCCATTGCAGGACAATAGTTTCAGTATCACTTCTAAGTGCTAGCTCGAACAGGATTTAGTGTACAAATACTCGCCCTTGCCTGATGCTTTGCAAACCCTGCAATGGAAAAAAATCATGAATTATTCGGCAGTTGTGAGACAAGTGTCGCATTCCACAGTTAAGCCCCCCACACACTCTACGACTCATGGCCTTACGACTGACAGACTTTGGATCCGAAATAAATCACAGCATCCTCAGAATAAACACCGCTTGTTTATTTCAGATCCAAAGTCTGTCAGTCGCAAGGTCGTGAGTCGTATAGTGTGTGGCGGGCTTTAGTGAATGTTACCATCTTCACAACATCTAGTGCCTTATCTTACATTTTCCCTGTCCACAGATCCCAGCACAGAGGCCGGTGTCAGCCCATGAGAGCAGGCAGTCACATTCGTACGGTCGAAAGCAGTTTGGGCTAAAGAACGCAAACGCGAGTGGCTCAGCCAAGTCCAAGTTTGGCAGCTATTCACAGTCTCACGGCACAATAACAGCTAGCGGTTTGGCCAAATTACAAGGCAGATAGTGCATGTCTGTATCCCAATAAGAAACAACATGGCCATTGTGTATTCTGTGCATTTGATATCCTCCCATACGCAAATATGATAGGCCCATCGATGAAATCAGAAGGGACCATTCCAAATGCACTGAGTGAATTATTTTGGGTAGGAAATCTCATGTTCCAGTACTGTCTAGGAAGATATATCGTATGCCACAGTTCAGAGATATTTTGAGCAAAGTTATGAGCATTTGAGTGTCTGTGAATAATCACTATAACGTGTCATTTTATGGCCATCTTTCAAGAAGCGTCTTAATTGCTTTCCTTATTGTTTTAGTTGAGACTTTTTTTCAGCACATCACTCTATGGAAAGATATATTCCATATCACTGTGCTCAATTTATATCAAGTATATATAACCACACATCCCCCAAATCTAGGGAGTTCAGTCTTTCACCCCAGTTCACCAAAAATCACTCAAAGATCCATTTAAAAGTGAAACTGTGATACATGCTCTTTTCCTTCTCCACACTCACCGGTCATGAGACAGTGAAGGTTATTTTAAGGATGAGGCAAGATGCATCGCGAGATGATGTACTGACATTACCACGTTGACTTGCAGCCCTAAATTGATTTTCACC
Source organism: Diadema antillarum (assembly GCF_040938485.1). Lineage (NCBI taxonomy): Eukaryota > Metazoa > Echinodermata > Echinoidea > Diadematoida > Diadematidae > Diadema > Diadema antillarum. The sequence goes on along the minus strand of NW_027270890.1, from coordinate 6,096,076 downwards.
TTAGCTTTGCTGCCTAATACGCGTAATATGATTTATTATGTCATATGAAATGCTTCGTTGGGTGGTGTATCCCCCTTCAAAATGGAATTGTCTTGTTCTCAGTGCGGTTCTCATTTAAATGTCTTTCATTTATCTACATTTGCATATCTTCCTATTCTGCTCCAAATTCATTTTTTCTTCCTGTAATTGCTAGATTCATTTCTTGGCTATTGTGGTTACAGAGACAGATTTTTCAAATTCGTGAGATTCTTCCATCGATATTTTTTTATTGCAACTGATTGACAAATTGCCCTACATCGATTTGTCAATCAGTTGCAATGGAAACATCTCGACGAAAGAATTTCATGAATTTGAATAACCACGCAGTACCCGCTGCATGCTATAAGGATAAGAACCAACACTTGCTGTCAGGCGAAAGCTCGGTGGTCTAGTGGAGATGATGCCTGTCCGATGATCAGGAGGTCATAAGTTCGAATCCTGCTCGAGTATGTACGCCCATGATTTTTTATCATGGCTACTACTAAAAAAAAACACTTATTAATTCAGTGCTTATTTAAGTCGATGTAGGGTAATTTGTCAATCAGTTGCAAAGAGACAGATTATGTTTTGGGGTAACAGTTGGAGGAGTTTTCATGTCGCAAGTAATTCAAATGCAAAACAGTAGACTTACTGTACATGTCCACAGTCAACAAGTTTAATGCTTTAATGGTTGATATCGTAATATCCATGGAGTATTGAGTGTATGATTACAGTAGCAACTTCACAATGAACTTGTTAGTTGTGGTGTGACTCATCCAGTGAAGTGTCCTTTGTAACTCTTTGTGTGCTACGTTTGCACGCCTGACTAAGTTTACGCCTTGCCAGTTTGGCAAGCTTGCTGCAATGCAGCATCGCACACAAACCAGTCTATAAATTTCAATATGCCACAGTTCATTGAAAGCTGTGTAGCCACAGCTTTGTCATAAAATTTAGATCACAGCAAAGCTTTCAATTTTCACTGTAACTTCGCTGTACAAAAGTGTACCATATTTGTGGCATAATTGCTTTTACACAAAAGTTACGTGGCTTTGAAACACAATGCTTTCCAAAAGTGCTCACAAAGAGATAACCCTTGTCCCCTTGTATGTGGGGGGAGATCCTGTTTTCACAGAGTTTCAGGATGGTTCAGTGTACTTTTTTGTGTTTTTGTGCTCCGCACATGCTCATAACATATGTTTCAAGCGGCATTACCTACTTGCTCACACACTGACATGGACAATGCATTCAGTTTATGTTTGGTGTATTACAATGTACAGGTTTTTTGAATTAGTGTATGGCTGAAATATATGATTTGTACCAAATCTCATAAAATCAGAAAGATGGGACTTGCACCCTGCTTGTTTATGTTCTATCAGCAGATCATTATGACACTTTCAATTTATATCATTCATAGTCATTTCCTCTCATGTCTCAATAGTGTACTGTAAAAGAGGAAATTTTCGCGGTGTTGAAATTTTCGCGCATTTCCCGCAATCAGAAACTAGCGCGAAAATAAAAGCATGTGAATATTTCCGCTTGCCATATGTTCCTGTGCGTGATGTCTTGATTCCGTGGAATTAAAAAACATGCGAAACTCTTTTCACCCGGCCAAGCGCGAAAAATTGGTCGCGCGAAAATATCCGCTTTTACAGTAATGCCAGTACATGAACTGAGCCTCCATTGCACATCCAGATGTTTGACAACTATCAAACCGTTGAGGTTTATCTGTTAATTTGAAAGCAGGAAAAGGGACTGTATCAGTTGAATAGATAATATCAACAGTAATGAAAGTACATCGCAACCTCACAGGAAGCAGATTTTATAAGAAAAAAAACAAACACAAAGGAAGAACAACTTGACCTAAAAAACTATAAAATATCGGTTAGTTGAACTGTTACCCTCTTTCCTCAAAGGATTTCCTATCTGTGTATCTACTGTGTAATTTAATGTCAGTGTCCCAGTTTATCACACAGCAGTTGCGCAGAGGCTAATATGGAATACAATTGATTAATCAAGTGAGTTTCTGCAATTTCAGTGCCATGATCAAGTAGCCCTGCAAGAATTTTCTTTATATTCATTCCGTTCTGGTAATGGGAAAAGTTTTCAGATCAGATCAGATATTATTTTATTGTCAAATTTAAGAAATTCTTCCTGTTGGCATTTATACTGATAGTAATATCTACATGCATGAATACATAAATACACACATATATGTATACATACATACATAGATACACATATATTGTACTTACATACATACATACATACATACATGCTTGTAAAGTACAATTCTCAATATGCAAGTATACAATCATCTGTATTCATAATAGAGTAAGCAAATGCTTAATTACCAGTTCATTATTTATTATAATGTATTCATGGATCAAAAACAAAGCAAAGGAGTCAAGGAGACATGAAGTATGTTCTTTCATCACCTACTTATAATAAGGGGTTTCATTTCGCGTCTCGGATGCTCGGAATCCATGTCTGATGGCTTGTTGACAAACTGTGTGAAAACTTTTGTGCTCTAGAGGAACTTGATGCAACATCGTTTCCTGATACTAACTGGCAGCAGCTCTGACATGCTCATTTCCTTGAAAATGCACATTCGATCTCTACTGTGTTGTACATTAAAAAAACCTTGAAAAGTATTTATGCAGGAGTGTACTAGAAAGAAAGTTTTGTGCTTGTGTGTGATTCAACTGTAAAGCAAATGATTAGATTAAAAGATTGTGTTATGTGTATGATGTAAATATAGCAAATGAAAGGTGAATTGTCAGATGATGTATTGAGAAACATTATACGTATTTAATATTGTCTGTGTAATGCCAGAACAGCCTTGACTGCATAAAAAGATATGTAGAAAGAAAGTCCACCTAGGTGCAAAACTAAGTGTATGAATATGTATTTCAGTAAATTCAATAAATCTTGGCACACCATCATGGCTGTGCTTACAACATGAGATACATTTACAACTGTGTTTATTAATATTTGTATAATTGCATTTCCATAATAGGGAACAACTTTGATATTGGCTTATTATCTTCAAGACAAAGTAGTTTTCTGCTGAATTTCAAATTTGGTGTTGTGGAATTTTTATGTTGATTTCTAAATTTCATGTTTTTAATGTTTTGAAAACTATATCCTGGTGAGGGAGGAATTATCATAGAAATCAAAAAATGAAATTCCTGAAATGTTCCTTCATGTGTTTTAGTTACCTTATTTGGTAATTGTCATGAAAAGGACTGTCTGGATTGAAAGAAGCAGATGACTTGGAAATTGAAAAAAAAAAGGGGGGAGGGGGTTAGTACCAGGGCAGAACTGATTTAGTGAAAGAAGAGCAGAAGAAGGTTAAGAGAGAGGGTGTTTACGTGTGCATGTGTGTTTCTTCTAAAAGAGAAAAAATGTGATTGTGTGTGTGTGTGTGTGTGTTTGTGAGTGTGTATGTGTCATAGATGTGTGTCCTTGCTTTGTTTAGTCTTATTCTGGTTGTGTTAACATTCTCAAACTATTGCATACAACCTTGCTTAAGTAGGCTTCGCACAAGTCGAATAATCTCTTTAGTGGAAGGTCTTTTCAAGTCCTCTTTATGCTTTGTAGATTTTAGTCCCTCACAAGTTGAATCTTCTCTAAGTCGAAGCCATTTCTTCAGTCCAAATAGATTCGACCTGGGCAAGGTTGGCTGGATCAGTGGTTATGATTATAACTGAATTACTTGAAGAAAATCTAGTAAAGATATTTGAAAAACAAAAATCTCACACACACACAAAAAGAATCCCTGCAAGTGACTCTGTTTGCATACAGCCATATATACCCATATATGTTACTGGTCCATTAAACCCGTTGCTTTTCAGCCTATTTTTTGTAACCCATGAAAAGGCATACTTGTACTTTGACTCTGTCAAAAAAATGTAATAGTTTCAAGGCCCAGCTAGATCGAATATGAATCTTGTTTTATTCATTATTGTTGTTGTTGTTTTGCTGACATCATCACGGATCAATGCTTGAGAAGAGCGACTTTAAACCACTCTCTCCGGAAACCTTCTGAGTCATGTTCATTAGTACCGGTACTCTATTAGATTATTAGAATCTTGTAGAAGGAAAAAAGAGGAAGTTCAAAGTCAATGATGATGATAGATTTATCGGGCATTATAATGAGAAGATGAGGAAGATCAAAGAAAAAAGATTTGATAGGAAGGAGAAGAAAAAGAAGGATGTGACAAAAGAGGAAACGGAAAAACAGAAGAGATTGATGAATAGAGGGGACTACATATAGAAGAGAAAGAAGATGGAGGGGAGTTGGGAAGAGGGATAGAGAAAGTAAAGTCTACCTGACGGACATTACGCATACTGGTAATTTATTTTTCGGGGGGGGGGGGGGGGGGAGGGGCGCTATGTGCCTTGTGGTGATCGATTACTACTGTATGCTATCGATGTAGAGTTTACGTATCGTTCGACAGAGGCCAACCACTTCAGAATAATCTTCAAAATGGATCGCGAGATGGCACAGAAGACATGGGAAATGTCTAATAATATCGAACTTGTCCACAGTGTTGATGAAATATACAAATACGACAAGAAACAACAGCACGAAATTCTTCAGGCGAAGCCATGGACAAAGGAGTGAGTGTCGGGAAATTATTGTACAGTCCCATTCGTCCATTTCTATGTCAGAGTCTATATTGCTGTTTGCGTATTAAACAGGCGTAGCGTATTAAACACCACAGTATAGATCTAGGCCCTAGAGTAAAATATCCCGTTTGCGGCAGTTTAAGCATTGTTAAGAGTTTTTCCAACTTGTACACAAATCAGGCAAATTATTTTCAACCATTTCATATATCATAGACAAGATTATTCATTAACGCAATTGTTTTCATGAAAGAAATTTACCATTGACCAACGCAGTTTTCATGATTTACCAGGGCAAAACCCGGCACAATTTTCGCCGATAAGGGCTATATGCGACGTAGTATTTCTGCTTGCGGCATGATGTACAATCCCTATGCAATACGCGCGTGCTCCGCGATCTTTAGCTGAACGCCTTCACAACATGTCTCGCGGACATTGCGTAAGCGCCAATTCCCATTGCGAAAGCACGTGAAAATACTCTCTAGCGTGCGCACGTGCATTGGCTGCAAACAAGATCGCAATTCTGGCGGTTTTGTTGATGTCTTTCTCGTGTTTTTCTCATTTTTTTGCGATGGTAACATCCACTTTCCGAAAAAAGTGGCGGCCCACATCGGCTCGCGAAAATTCTATTTTACGTGAGGATATGTTTTCAAAATCCATGAACATCGAGAAAACGACAAAAAATCCAGTTTCTTGGACCATTGTTTCTGAACTGTTATGTTAAGAAGTACTGAAAATTTCATTTTGGATGCGATATGTTGTCATTTAGGTGAGAAAATTTCACTTTCGTCAGAGATCGTGCCCATTTTATCGGTTGGTTTTTGTTGATTGCTAGTGTGTTAGTATATATGTAGTGTGCATGTGACAGTGCAATGCTGTGTTTAGCTGTATATTACCGTGAATGTTGTACCTGCCGCGAACGGCTGCACGGCCGCGTACTGACGCAGTTACTCTATATGTAGTGTGAATAAATATGTCTAACCGTTACACTGCACTAACAGACTAAAGCCAAGGCACTAAACAATTTGGCGAAATTTCATTTTTTATTATTATGTAACGATAACCCTGGAGTTCAATTCACTTAGGCCTAACGTTAGGGGCAGAAGGCAGTTATGACCCCAAAGGGCCAAACGATAGACTCAGCTCTGCTTTGATTGTACAAAGCGTCAAAGACAAGTCAACTCGAGAGGATTGATATAACAGCTGACATGTTTCAACTTCTCACCTCAGTGCTGTCATTACAGTTCAATTTGAGCAGTCGAAAATGAATTTACAGCTGTAAACATTGCTGGATGCACTCGAAAAATACCGTATTAAATTATTACCAAGACTGGCTTGCCCGTCGATTGCTTGTTGGCGTGCGCGCATTTGCCTTGACCGACAAGTAGTAGATTTATGTCTAATTCCGTGACAAACTTCTCATTTATAATAATGACATTTGCTGGGTCAGTTTTTCGCTTTAGACAGACACCATTGATACATACGCTATTGCGACGGTTTGAACCGTTCTGGTTCAACGCAACTTCGACCCATTTCCCCCCGCATAAAAATGGTTATTATTATTTTTTCCAGCTTGGTTTTCAAACCAATCTGGAAAAAAATATATGGGCATTTCCACGGTAACTCACGTTACATTTTGAACTCAAAATTAGGTTGTTGAGATCAATATCCTTAAAACCTAATTAGTGATATGAGTTACTATATGTGAATGAGTATCATGCACCTCCATCCTACCTCACAGCAACATTACATCCACAGACTCTTATGAGAACTATGAGAAAAAACACTACAAATGTCGGTAACTCACGTTACATAATTTGGACATGCAAAAATTTGGCATGTCTTATATTCTAAAGTTTCCTTAAACAAGAAACAGAGAGACTTTAAAGTCTATTGTGTCAAAGTCATGGACTAACAACATACATCACCGAGTATGGTAAAAATTCAAATTGTCTTACATTCTCCAGGTATCGTCATGTGAAGCGGTAACTCACGTTACGGTAACTCACGTTACAGTTTGTCCACATGATCACAAGACGATTTTTTGTCTTAATAATCCAAAGAAAACTTACCAAGACAACTTTTTTTCACAAACAAACTCCATGAATAAAGAATCTACATGTAGATTGATTTGAACATTGATCTGACAGTAATTAATCCCATTTTATCCATGAGATTACCAAAAGGCAGGAAACTTTACATTTAGAATACCAACTTGAAGATAAATTTCATTTTTAATTGAGTCGTTTTCCAAGCTTTCATTTGTACTGAGACAAAAATTGTATTCAACAAAATGAAATGAAACAGAGTCTATTTCATTAAATTACGCTCTTTTCCAGTTAACAAATGCATCAGAAATTAAAGATTTAATTGAGAATTTGATTTGATTGTTTTTTTATTTTACTAGATTTAAATGGATTTCAGGCTATCTAGATAAAACAAGTCATCCATAAACTATTCCATTTAATACACTGAGTCACGAGACTAGAGACCTGTACATGTAGTCTGTGGTGAGTTTAAAGGTTCAGAAATGAAATATTTCAATAAATCTTTTAACTTTTAAACAATGCAATTTATATTCCAATCATTTGATAATTGTTTGAATTACTCAATAATCAATTGTTTGTATGTTTGATTTGTTTACAAATTCTTATATGAAACTGGTACAGAAATTAGACTTGAATTACAGAAACTGCAGATAAATTTTAGTTATCTGCTACCAGTATTGATCAGTTTAATAAAACATGTTCATAAATGTTTTAGCCTTAAAAAACAATGGCTTTGGTCTATGAAATATCAAGTAGCCATTATTTAAATTGTACATACATGTAAAAAGTATATACCAGTATTTTCTAGAGTAATCAAGCAGACTGAAGCAGTAAATCCCAATGAAAAACATGAATAGTAAATATTTTGTGATCAGGAGGCTAACTATTAATATCACAAAATGTTGATAGTTTGCTTTAAGGTACATGACTGTCCAGCTCTTAAAGAAAATGTCTGATAATGAGGTTCACATCCAACAAGTTTTTGGTAATAGATCAGCATGTAAAGTAAATTATAGTAAACATGGAAAAGTTTCATTGTAGGATTTTGCAACAATATAGCTAAAACCTCAGAGTAGAATAGTATAAAACACATAAGCGTGTCAAATTCACAATGTTCAGTTCTCAAAAATCTCAGAAAAAACAGCAGGAAGCGAGCTCCAATCTTAAAATTCTGTTCATACATGTAAATGTTTCAGCCTCATAAACAATGGCTTTGGTCTATACAGGTAGGTATAAACTATGAAATGTCAAATAGTAATCACTTGAATTACAAAAACAAGAACTTTTCAAGAGTAATCATGCAGTGATTATCCCAATCAGGAGGCTATTAATAGTTATCACAAAATTTTGATAATTTGCTGGAACAAGGTCCATGCAGCTTTAGAAGAAATGTCTTTTCACAACTTTCGTAACAGATCAGTATACATGCACTGTAATATTAAATAGTAAATATGGAACAGTTTCTTTCAGAAGTTAACATGTGATGAACATGTGTAATTAATACATTGTACATGTAGACCAGTTAGTTTGGTGATAGAGAGAGACCAAGAGAATAACAATCTACTGGAAATAGAATCTTAATAATACAAGAGTTCAGTAATCATGTACTCATTGGTTACTTACAATCACAACCTTCATATCATTTCTTGGTATTAAAGAAAAATCATGTCGGTAACTCACGTTACATTGTGGTAACTCACGTTACATGGTAACTCACGTTACAATTTTAAGACCTCTGTTATGAGAATTTGAAGCAAAGACTGTAAGTCTCATCATATTTCTTGGATGTGTGCTGCATAGTTATTTGATAATCCAAAATACCATGTCTCAGTTGGGCATAGTAAAATTGCTAGGTTAAAAAGTTCATGTTTCGGTAACTCACGTTACAGCAGCTTCTCGAGCTATGTAAGAGCACGCTGGTGTCCAAAGTACATATCTTATATCGAGGTCTCCACTTTATTTTCTGCTAGATTAATATATTTTTGATTTGTAAAACCAAACAAAGTTTGATTTGAGCCTCACATATAAAAAATAATCACAAAGAGCAACAAAAATGCATTTTTAGGGATTTTTAGGTCAAAAAATGCTTTCTGGCTTCAAAAGGTATAAAAATGCACAAAAGGGAACTTTTCTTAAAGGTAAAGTTGGTTTCACACACTTCAAACTATGGCTAACAAAGTAAGATTATCAGTTGTCCTGAAATATGTGGGTAAAATTTTGGTGGTCATGTCGCACAACTCACGGAAATGCCCATATACAGGATTAATCAGTCAACATTTTGACTCACCTCTTCTACTGTTTCCTCCTGTTTTCTGAAATTCTGGTTGTTTCCTCTACTTCTTTGCAGCGCTCCCCAATTCATCGCTGCCTTCGTTTGAAAAATGACCGCACGAATGTCTACGGCAAGCCAAATGCTCCATACCATCACTATAGCGGTACACTTACGTTTATTGACTAAAGTACTAGTAAGTTGTTCGAGCGCTAAATTTAACTTCGTAATATTGTGAATGAGCATTTTCTTGCTCATTCACAATATTACGAAGTTAAATTTAGCGCTCGAACAACTTACTTTAGTCAATGAAAGTAAGTGTACCGATATAGTGATTGTATGGAGCATTTGGCTTGCCGTAGACGTTCGTGCGGTCATTTTTCGAACGAAGTCGGCGATGAATTGGGGAGCGCTGCAAAGAGGTGGAGGAAACAACCAGAAAACAGGAGGAAACAGTGGAAGCGGTGAGTCAAAATGTTGACTGATTAATCCTGTATATATTTTTTTTCCAGATTGGTTTGAAAACCAAGCTGGAAAAAATAAGGTAAACATTTTTATGCGGGGGGAAATGGGTCGAAGTTGTGTTGAACCAGAATGGTTCAAACCGTCGCAATAGCGTATGTATCAATGGTGTCTGTCTAAAGAAGGGAAAAACTGACCCAGCAAATGTCATTATTATAAATGAGAAGTTTTTCGCGGAATTAGACATACTTGTCGGTCAAGCATTTGCCTGCCTGGTAAGTGGTACCTACTGTATAGAACCCTAGTGCATGGTGCACTCCCTGCTGAAGTTAGCATGCCTCCACTGCAGCATCACCAGGGTATCGTGCGTCTGAGGCTATTGTTTCATAAAATAATTACATGCTTGACTCTGATCTTTACTTTCCTAACTGTTATTTGTGAAATGATTTCAATATCAATGTTATTATTAGTACTGGTAATCAACCTTTGTCTGGAAATGATGCTGACAGTAAGTTCAGATGCAGGAAATAATCACAAAAATAGACATGTTGTATTACACCCCACTTCTTCTTTCTCTAACAAAGCTGATAACAGCTGCAAGTTTATGATGTATTGAAGGTTTTATTGTGAATATGGGCACATATAAAGACATATACTGTAATTATTGTCTCATATCTTCTTCTTCTTTTTTCATTTAAAAATGCAGCAACCAATATTTCAAATACATCAAGATCTCGGCTCTGGCTCTGCTCAAGATGGTGATGCATGCCAGGTCAGGAGGAACACTAGAAGTCATGGGTCTTTTACTAGGCAAGGTAAGATATCCAGTACACTTTCTTGTTTTGGAAGCAAGACTGATGTAAATTCAGCCTTAAAATGGGTCAGTCATGTTCTTCTGATAGATGTCTTGAGGATAATCCATCTTCAAGCTCTTTCAAGAGTCAGATTTGTGTGTTGTGTTTAGCTTAGTGATGTCTTACACTTAAACTGATATAAGATATCGGTGTTAGATTGTATAATGTTTTGGAGTATACTTTCTTACATCAACTTCTTGTAAATGCATTTTTTGTTGAACACTGCAGATTTGGTAGCAATTCTTTGTAATTTCTGAGTTTTCTCCTTCATTTCATGCTGCACAATTCACAAGACCTTGTCCCCCCCCCCCCCCTTTCTCTCTCTCTCTCTCTCTCTCTCTCTCTCTTATTCTTATGGGGTACAAATTGCATTGCTTCAAATATTCAATACCAAGATGATTGTTTGAGAATTATTAGACAGTAAAATATTCAGGTAATTGTTCTTTGTCTATTCTTTGATGTTGCAACATGTACACTGTTGTATCCTGTAAGAAGACAATGGAGTAATGAAGGCTTGTACAAACCGTTTGTGTAGCAAGCTACTCAAATTAAAGCTGATATCTTTCATTTGTTTATTTCTAACTAGCATACCTATCATAAAAATGCTAAAGTAGGCTTTTAACAGCTAAAAGAAAAAAAATTGGAACAAAAAATAATTTTGAGGTGTACTGTAGATGACATCTAAATACATTAAATGCCATCATTTGTTTTACTTGCCACAACTTTGCAGGTTGATGGTGAGACGATGATAGTAATGGACTGCTTTGCCTTACCAGTAGAGGGAACAGAAACAAGGGTCAATGCTCAGGCTGCAGCATACGAGTACATGGCAGCGTACATTGAGAATGCCAAGCAGGTAACAACCACTGTGCTATTGTCCTCTTGTCTTCATGACTTTCCACTGCCCTGCATGACGTAGGTGACTTATTTCTTCTTTTGTAGCTTACTTATTTCTTCTTCTTTTTTCATTTCAATCTATCAAATCTGAAATGACGCTTTCTAAGAAAAATTATTTGTGTTTGAATTGAAAGGTGAGTGATATTGGATATTACTGTGAGGCAGTTTATGAGCTATCGAAGAATATAAAGCAATGGGGTGAGTCAATTTGCATTAATACTACCCCCCCCCCTTTCCCTCTGAGATTGACAAAATTGAAACTAAACAATTCAGAGAGACACTTTATAGACAATGAGCATAGCCATACATGTCTTTAATTAGCACAATAATAATGATTAACACAAACTGAAAAGCATGAATTCAAAAGCATGACATATTCTTGGTGCCTTGAAAACTGCCAATAGATTGAATGATCTGACAATTTTAAAGTCATTGTTTGTTTATTTTCTTTCGTTTGTTCTTTCTCTCTTTTGTTTTGTTGAGTAAATATTGTTGATTTCTTGTATTTTATTGTAATTGATAGCGCTTTGAATCTCTAGAGAAAAGGCACTATTAAGATATATAACATACATAGTGATATGTTTACAGGAATCATGGGAGTGGATCTTATAGAATGTTTTGATTGACTCCTGGCTTTCAGCACTATACAGCATGTAATACCACATTTCTAAAAAATTAACCTTCTTTATTGTGTACATGTTGTAGGTTGGTCGTCTAGAAAATGCCATTGGTTGGTATCACAGTCACCCTGGATATGGCTGCTGGTTATCAGGGATTGATGTTGGAACTCAGATGCTCAATCAGCAGTTCCAGGAACCATTTGTAGCAATTGTGGTGAGTTGATGAATATTTCGTATCCATGCTTAACCCATTGAAGATGAGTCCAGAGAATACTCGGGCAGGTGTCTATGGGAAATGTTTGTTATAAGCTACGTGGATGAAGAGGATAACTTTTGAAAATGAGTACAGAACATGGAAAATTTGTAAGTTATTGTTTGTAGGAAAGACTTTTTAAAGTTTTATGATGTTTTTAAGTATCGTTATTGCAACTTGAGCTGAATTGTCGCATTACTGACAATTGTGCTATTTATTGATGTTTTAATCAACTATTTCTCTGAGACATATCAATGCACAAGCATCTTGTGGTGCTTGGCATAGAAAAAGAATTCCTCTTCAGGTAGCGAGATGTTTAAAACATTTTTGTTCCATTTGTTATTCTGAAGGTTGACCCAGTGAGGACAATTTCAGCAGGGAAAGTCAACATTGGGGCATTCAGGACATATCCAAAGGTGAGGCATCATAGATAAATACTGTACGAAGAGATTCAGACTGTGTCATTAATATTGCAGTAAAGCTAGAATGCTGTATATTATGAATGCCTTTATGTGGGGACAAATGCTATTATTGTTAGTAGTGGTAGTAGTAGTAATAGTAGTAGTAGTAGTAGTAGTAGTAGTAGTAGTAGTAGTAGTAGTAGTAGTAGTAGTAGTAGTAATAGTAGTGGAAATAGCAGTAATAGTAGTGGAAATAGTAGTACTAGTAGTAGTAGTAGTAGTAGTAGTAGTAGTAGTAGTGGAAATAGTAGTAGTAGTAGTGGAAATAGTAGTACCAGTAGTAGTAGTAGTAGTAGTAGTAGTAGTAGTAGTAGTAATAGTGGAAATAGTCGTAGTAGTAGTGGAAATAGTAGTACCAGTAGTAGTAGTAGTAGTAGTAGTGACTGTAGTAGTAGTAGTAGTAGTAGTAGCAGTAGAAGTAGTAGTAGTAGTAGTAGTTGTAGCAGCAGTAGTATTGTAGATGTATTAGGTGCTGAGAGGAAATACAATGTATTTGCTGAAATGTCTGTAATACGAACATTTCTATACCTCAATGACAGATCCGCATCATCTCAAAATTGTCTTGGTTATCAATGTGTTATTCTGTGTGTATTGTATTCTGATGTTACGAGAAACGGATGTTGAGGTGCACAGACAAGAACCTTTCCTGCAGTGTCCAAGCTTGCGTAATGTTTTAAGACCTGGTGATGTGGGGAAACATCGAGGGTGGTCAGATTAAAATGATCTTCATTTGCTGCCCATTGAGGTATTTTTGAAAATCACAAGTAGTGCCCATTAGCCACTTGTCACTGAATATGTGTATCAAATCGTACACTCATTGGTAATGGTCAATTATGGCCAAGATTCTTCAGCTGTGTGTGCACTCACATAGAGATCAGTGATAAATCTGTACACACTTCGCTACTGGTTTTGTTTTTGTTTTTGTTTAGTTTTTGTTTTTTGTATCCGAGTTGGACCAGCCTTCCAAATCCATGGTATCGCCTTGCTACCATGTTTTCAATACCTCTATCGTAATCACGCCTACAGGGCTACAAGCCCCCTGATGATGGTCCCTCGGAGTACCAGACCATCCCTCTCAACAAGATTGAAGACTTTGGGGTTCACTGCAAGCAGTATTACTCCCTGGAAGTCTCCTACTTCAAGTCAGCCTTGGATCGTAAGCTCCTTGAGTCACTATGGAACAAGTACTGGGTCAATACGCTCAGCTCCTCAAGTTTACTCACAGTAAGCACAAATTAAAAAAAAAATGTTGTAGCATTATGCTGAATTGTATTCTTCCGTTGTTTGTTTGTTGTTTTTTGTATGTTTATCTGTGTATTCATTTTGATCTTATATGGAATGATGTACCGTATGTCCCCCCAAAAAAATTACAACGGTCACCTCCAGAATGATAACTTATGAAATAATGAGTCAATCCAAATACAATTTCATGGTATGAAACTATGATTTATTACCCACATCTTACAGAAAACCCCATCCAATTTGCTTCAGTGGTCAAAGAGAAATCTGGATTTTTGTAGAGCATGTCAGGAATCCTTTCCCTCAAAGTTCTGTCTATCATGTTCACACATTAATATGCATTTCCAAGAGCATCCAATTGCTAAACTTGGAAGAAACAGACCCATGACAAGCTTAACAAAGATCCACATTACTCTGTGACCACTTGACCAAATTGAATGGGGTTTCCTGTGTAATTTAGCTAAGATGTTGTATTTTAAGGTCCTGTCAATAGCATTCAGACAGTTTAATCATATTAGAAGTTATCAATGCGAAAATCCGGTTGTAATTTTTTTTGGGGACATACTGTATATGAGTGATATCAACATCTACATGTTTATTAAACTAGAAAAGCACTCCGAGAGCGCAGACCTCCGCCAAGCAGTTACTTTCCATCGATGATATTGCTCTTCCATATATGGAGATCAGTGATTTCCACCCACTGAAAAATTGCCCGAGATCCCCAATATAGAAGCCTTTATTACGTCATAAACCCTCAGATGCGCGGCGTGCCTCGCCTTAGCAGAAACTAGGGCACGCACTTAAGTGCACGCATGCAAACCTCAAATACACCCAGCCTGAACTCCCAAGTTCATTGACCCTACCTGCTAAAATATCAAAAATCCTTCATAAACTCCCCCAAAATTCTTGGATCATTACCAAAAGTTAATCGTTTGGTACTTGTGTCATTCTCAACCTTTCCTGCAAGTTTCATCCCAATCTGTTCAATACATTTTGAGTTATTTTGCGCACAGACAAATGAACTAACTAACAAACCAACGGTAACGAAAACATAACCTCCTCCCTTGGCGGAGGTAATAAAAATATGTAGTTTCACGGCAAGTTTGAAATCTTCCACAACTTTGTTTACTAACCCATTATCGCTTACTCCATTCTTTCCTCAATGTGCCAGAATGCAGACTACACCACCGGCCAGGTTTCAGATCTATCCGAGAAGCTGGAGAATGCGGAGAGCCAATTGGGGCGGGGTAGCTTCATGCTCGCCGTGGACCATGAGAAGAAGGCTGAGGACAAGCTAGGAAAGGCCACCAAGGACAGGTGAGTTATTGAGGTACCCTGACCCATTGGAGACTACTAGTAGTCCCAAGTATACATGGGCAAGTGCCTATGGGAAGTATGTGTTATAGCAAAAATCAACTAATCCTCTACGGGTTAAACCCCTTTTTGTGCCCAGGTTCATTGAATAGCTGAACTTACTGAGCCTTTACATCAGCATTCACTAATCCATCCAAACTTGTTCTGCAACTGTACATGTAGTTGTAGAGTTTAATAGCAAACCCACTCAAGTGTAGCAATGTGCCTCAGTCCAGCAGGGTGAAGAGGGCTTTATGTCACCTCTTTTCATTGAGAATTGGTTTTCAGATATCTGTGCCAATCAGCAAAGAAAGTACAGTATTGTGTTTATAGAACTTCTGACTGCTTTCAGAGTCAAAGCTGGAAAGAAGGGGTCTAGATCTGGGCTGCCAGCTGTTTGCTTGTTTGTTTGTTTTTTTGGCAATATTTAGTATGTTTTTACTTTGACAAAACAATGAAACTATGTGTTGTTGTTTTTTTGTTAATTAAGATATTCTAGTTTTTAAACTCAAACTGTGTATCAGTTTAGTCTCTGTTGATTTAGTTTCATCTAAGAATTGTCAAAAAAAAAAGAGGAATTGATATGTCTTTCATAACACAATTATTCATCTGAACACAATTCGTTCTCATTCACCATTTTTTCTTTTCTTTGCAGCTGCAAAACCACGATAGAAGTCATCCACGGTCTAATGTCGCAAGTCATCAAAAACAAACTCTTCAACCAAGTCCACAATCGCTGAAGACAATCTGCCTTTCCCCAGCTGATACATAGGATGTCATGAAGCGGGCACAAACAATGTGCTTGTGTGGCTAATTAACGTTATAATTATGAAACTGCAGTTTCAGGAAAACTAATGGGTGTATTCCTGATTGCAGGTTATTGCAGTAAATGCAAACTTCTTATATGTGATCCTTTGATATCAAGGGGATGTATAGCAAAAGAGTAATAGTATCTGTAAAATGCTTGCATACCCTCTACACTACAACCTGCTGAACAGATATTTGAAAATTTAAACAGGGATTTACACCTGATTTGTGATTTATTAATTTATTGCTGTTTTGTTTGTGGGTTATTTTTTCTTATTTATTTCATCATTATGTTGTTCCCTTATCATGACATTCATAATTTTACCCCTTATGACCCTCTCCACTGGAAATATTTACCAAGTAATGCAGGAGTTTACCCAGTGTATCTGTCTTGTAGATTCTCAAAATCATAAATGAACTTCTGAAGGCAGTAACCATGAAAGCTTGCTCTGCATTACAAGTGTCTCCTTTATGTTGCTCATCAATTTGTTATCTAGCACAGATGTGGTATCAGTTCATAACTTGTGGGACCGACATGATGAAAAGAAGCCAGCCAAAGTGCACCATGTAGTCGTTAGGCAGCAGTATTAAAAGCCTGTAGCAGTAGCAATGAAAGTGGAAGGAATTAAAGTTTTGATGTTCTTTGGGGTAAGAGCAAAATTTGTGACCCGCTACAACAAAAGGGTCCTAAAGTCGCGCACGGTCGAAGCCGTGAAAATTGAGTTTGAAGTCACATCAAAATTTGTCAAAACTTACGATTTTCTGATTTTGACATATTATTGTAGTCTGACATATCTTCTATCATCTGTCGAAATTTTGAAGCAAAATGGTGAAAGGAAAGACCAAAAAATTGCGTTTTTCTGGGCCATGTTTTTTGGCGTTTCAACAAAGCAGAAACTGGTTCAAAAATTTGGATTGAGCGCCACAGATAGGTTCCGCCCCTAACAACGACCAGAGTGATCTCATTGGTCAGTTTGCTGCTTGCCGCTAACCGAAGCGTGAAGCTCACACACTGCCCAGTCGACTGGTGCATGCAGGCGGGATGCGCTATGCCCAGCCGCTTCTCCTGGCATCCTGGTCACTGATTGGTCGGTGAGGAGACCGCCGACGCTGTGCTTGAATGAGCATTTCGGGAGTTGCTAGGGCTTGCCTTCTATTGTCCGGAGGTGAAAACTGACTTGCATGTCCCTTGATCGCAATTGCGTCGCAAGGAAAACTTTTAGGGTGCTTTTCTCGAAACAGTGATTTCCCAGACGTCTCGACATGCTCTCTTTTAAACATCGATATCTCCGCAGCCGATTATTTTTATAAGATGTGTTATATATCAATGTAAAGCAGAAAGATTAGGAAATTATGCCATGCAATTTTCAAATAATTGACCTCACCCGACTTTAGGATCATTTTGTTGTAGCGGGTCACATTTAGAGGTGGGTGTGACCAAAATTTGTCACACCTTTCCCGAATGCAATATGCCACTAGAAGATAAGAATGCTAGAAAGTGAGGTATGGACTTACAAAAGACATCCACCAATGCAAACATAGTAAACACAACTACACTTCTTGTCATACATCTACAAAGATGCCAAAGGAAAGGATGGCTAAGCAAAAGGTATCACAGTTATTTCAAACAAGAAATGCAATAAATGGCATAGAAGAGAGAGAGAGAGGAGACCCTTTCTCCATGGTATCCTTATTTTGCTGTTTCACAAAGAAATTGACCCTTAGTTGCAATCCTCGTAATATTTCAGATACATGTGGCCACAGTCACATCTACGATTACCCTCAAATAAGATATTGCAATGGCAATGGTAGGTTAGCATGGTTGAGCAAATAGCATCGGTAATCCTGTTCATGAAATACCAGTTGGCGTAAGTGTACAAATATTCAGGAATAAAACACTATTGTTTACAAATATTTTTGTTTGTTGTTGGTTTGTTAATAAAGGAATTCACCCACAGACCAATGTATTTCTTTCATCATCCGTTCAGGTCCAGGCAACTCAAATTATCTCCATTCACTAGGTTATTCCCACTTTCTCTGTACTGTCTCACCACCTCTTTTCTTCTCATAGAATGCTTATTGAATGTATTCTCTAGGTTGCACTACACTTAGAAGTACAGTCTGCCTATGAACATCAACAATAACAACAAAAACAGTGGCGTATTTGTTAAATTACAGATCAGCAGTTGTGATCTTACAGATTTCATTTTTGTAGAGGGAGACAAATTGAAGGAAATTCACATCTCAACTTTGCCCCCTCTGATTGATATTCTCTTGCTTTCAACGAAATTTGGCTGATGCTGTCAGTGAGTTTCAAAGACTAATAACTTTGTTTTAAGACTTTCTTTTTTTTTTTTGCTGTTACATTATACAGTATTTTCATCATGGCTGGAAACATAAATTGTTCTGAAAATTTGATTTATTTTTTCTCTGTTTGTTTAGAGCCAAACTTTACAGGAGTTATGCAGGTGCAAACAATGCATTCACCCTGGCTATTTCATCCAGTGGCAAACAGGAAATTCAGTACGAGTGTACTCTGGGTATATACTGTACCAAGAAAATATCCATTACAAGTCAAACTGTGGTTCAAGAGTAGAGACCCACTTGTTTGTGCTGTTGTTCTTATTGTTGTTACTCAAATGGCTACTAAGCTTTTTGACACACAAACTTGTCATGGCTGTCAGTGGGGATCTAGCATATCTGTCCCTGTGTGTTGCAGAAATTAGTGTGAGGATAGCCAGTAATAGCCCATTGCATTTGGGAACGATATGTTCTATGTGTTAAAAGGGCTAGGGTGAGTTTTGATTACATGATGCAAGGGAATATGGTAGGCATTTGTTTTTCCACCTAACAAATTGGATCTCTGAAAAGATGAGTGCATAAGATAGCATCAACTAGAGGGCTCATCACAGTGTTTGAGTTGAAATATACAGGAGAATCGTTATCGTAAAGAGGTAATATATGATTATAAAAAAGATTCCTCTCATGACAAGGTGATTCTGTACGTTCCAAACCTTTGTACAGTATTTCATTGTGTTTGTACCCTAAGATACTGAAAAAAAACCCTGATATAACAAGGAAATTGCCATGGTTTCTTGGTCCTCATTACAAGGTTCCCCTCAGCCAATAGATGGCTGCAATGGATGATTTAAATGTTTATGTTGCTTCATACACCTATCCACTGCTCACAGGTCCATGGAGGGATGGTGACAACATGACTTGGCCTCATTCTGGAATGTAATGGCTTGTGCATGCGTAGTGAGTCTGTATTGATGAACATCAAAGACAATGAAACTGCGTTTGCATTACCTATCAAAAGGGACATCGTATTGGCATTTTCCAGTGTGAGCGAAGCAAGCAGTACGATAGATCATAGAAGAGGAATTTTTGAGCACGTATGTGATAAAATCTTTTGGTTTTGGAAGCTATGTTGTGTAAGTTTATCCTTTGTGATTATAGTTATATTCTTCAGTTAAGCTTTTTTTCATAATAATCCATAATGTCTATTATATATATATATATATATATATATATATATATATATATATATATGTATATATATATATATATATGTATGTATACA
This sequence comes from Diadema antillarum, assembly GCF_040938485.1. Taxonomy (NCBI): domain Eukaryota; kingdom Metazoa; phylum Echinodermata; class Echinoidea; order Diadematoida; family Diadematidae; genus Diadema; species Diadema antillarum. The sequence continues at coordinate 6,076,583 of NW_027270890.1, read as the reverse complement.
CTCACACACATATACGTATATATGTATATATATATATATATATATATATATATATATAGAGAGAGAGAGAGAGAGAGAGAGAGGGAGAGAGTGTGAGAAGGGGTCGCGACCGTTTTCAGAACCAGTGTAGTTCCTTCATTATCTATTCAGTGCGAGAAGACAAGGGCATTCATGGACGTAGCTATTTCAACGTCAGGTAGTTTATTCCCAAGCTCATTTTATGTATCACTTCACAACCGTGATGAAGGTCTTAAAAAGACTAATAGCTTGGGATGAACTAGCTACGTCCTTGAATACCCTTATCTTCTCACACTATATATATATATATATATATATATATATATATATATATATGCATATACATATGTATATATATATATATATATATATATATATATATATATATGCATTATATTATATTTGCTTTCACTGAGGAATCTTCATCGTCCACTTCAATCAAACAATGGAAATTATTGACGGTAATAAATGATGTGTATAGAGCTACCAAGTCTCACGCATTCTGCGTGAGACTCAAGCATTTAGGGGCCATCTCACGATCTCACGCATGACACCCATTTTTCTCACGCATCGGGCGAAGTCTGCAACTTGGACCTATATAATGAGCATAGCTCAAAATATTAAAGTGATAGTTACAATTGAAGGTATATTTCCCTTTTGTCTTTCAAAATAAGTAAAAAATAGTCACTTAAGTATGCACCTGATCGCACCATTAAGAGCTAAAAATTGAAAAAGCTCCCTACCGTGGGAGGCCACAGAGGGGAAAAACCCCTCCCACACCCTCGCTCGCGCGCACACCATTCGCATGCCGAGATGCCGAGTCATGAAAATCTCACTCATAATTTTTTTTTTAACTTGGCATCCCTGTGTGTACTTACAAATGAACTTCGGGTGCACTTTGTTTATAACATGAACATAAAGCACAGTGGAAAGTTAGGAGACATTTTGACACAGCAAGAATGTCATATTTGAAGATGTACCCAGACAACAAATCATTCGAAATCATTCAGATACTGAGGAAATGTTGATTGACTTTTAATCCTCAAAATGTAAGTGTCTGCCAATGTAGACATTTTCCTGTAGCTTTTCTTGGGTATGCGTCCTGGGAAGGGATATTAAAGCCACTAATTACTATTCGCAGATGAAAAAACAAACCCTGCTCCATTTCTTCAAAATAGTTCTAAAATGTGAGTTAGGGATAGAAACAATCAGTGTAAAAATGTTAATCGGTATGTAATAGTTCTTAGATTAAAAACATTTTTAGAATAAACTGTCTACAGTTGCTTGAGTATGGATTTATTGAGAAAATTAGTCATGATCCCCTTATATTTGTGGCATTATTGAGATTTTTGTTTTTCATCAGGTAGGATGTTTTGTGATGCAAATGAACTACAGCTGTATACATGTGCATCAGATTATGTGATAACTCGAATTTAATCACTGGTCCCCGATGGTTAAACAGTGGCTTCAAACTTGCCCTTGCAGGTTAACATGCATCTGCAAACGATTTTCATTAAAATCTATGTGACTATGATACAGAAAATTCTAAAATCGTGTTTTAGACCCTTGATTTTTCCTTTTCAGCCGATTATGAGAGGTGCGTGTGTACTTTCGTTTTGTGATGATCTGAATGGTATTCTGTTTGCAAATTGAAGTTCAGGGTTTCAGTATGGCGAATAATTTGAACTGTCATTGAACTGTATATTGTGCAGGATGTGGGCATTTTATTGCCCGGACACGTGCTTATGACGCATGAACATTATTATCACGTGAACATTATCATCTACGTTAGTGTGTGTGTGTGTGTGTGTGTGTGTGTGTGTGTGTGTGTGTATGTGTGTGTGTGCGTGTGTGTGTGTGTGTGTGAATGTGCGTATGTGTTTGTTGCGTATGTGTGTGCATTCGATCGTGTGAACGGAGTGGCATTTTGTGCAATTCAAAAACAATATTCAACGGTGTGAAATTTTTCCCACCATTATTTGCACAAGAAACCGTAAGTTGCATTGTCTTCCGAATCTGACTTAAAGTAGGCCTACATGTATTTTGAGATTGGTATGCCATGTTCTGATAAGATGCCACATTTGATGCCAGACACACAGATGCCACAGTTTTCACGACTGTTGTGGACCATCTGACCATCGGAGGCTCATCTGTCAGGGCCGGCGCAGTGTTTTCAAGTGTGGGGGCCCACGTCCGGGTTTCATGAGCTAACAAGCAAAAACAAAAACAAACAAAAAAAAAAAGGTCCTCAGCTCATTCTCTCCCTTCCCATTTTACTGCCACTTACGTACTTCCGCGTTAAAAAAAGTGTGGGGGCCCAAAGTGATGGCACCTTGATATTCCTTTGTATTGTGCACAAAAAGTGTGGGGGCCCGAGCCCCTACGGCCCCCACGGCTGCGCCGCTCCTGTCTGTTACCCCAAATGCCAAAAATTTCCGACGAGCTCCGATGAAATCTGATCCGACAAGCTCCAGAGACTCATATCAACCGATTTAGGATTGGTGTATTGCGTATTGTGTACATGCAGAGTTTTTTGATGTTATGCTTTAAAAGTTGGTACACCTAAACTGTTGTGTCGAGTTGAGTGACACTGATGAGAGGACACGATGATAGCGACACAGGGGCGGATCCAAGAATTCCGTAAAGGGGGGGGGGGGGGCGCAAAAATCTTTCTGGTGCCACTTCCGGGTTTAATCAGCTGGCAATAAGCAAAAAAAAAAAAAAAAAAAAAAAAACGACAAAAGCACCCCTGCAATTTTCTGGTGCCACCATAATCGAGGATTATATTTTCTTTGTATTTCTTTTGTTTTAGGAAAAATTAAAAAGAGAGCACCCGGTGCGCTAGATCCACCACTGCGACATGTCATAAGGCAGTTAAAAACACATAAGCCCGTATTCTACCGTAGACCAAGGTTTAAACCCACTTTAAACCCACTTCAAACCCACTTTAGACCAGGCATTTGGTTTATTTTATTTTATTTTTTTTTTTTTTGGGGGGGGGAGGGTTTCAGAACGTACGGGCCATAGCGTTTGTTAATTTCGTTCGCTATAGGACTCATTGTGTGGAAATTTTGGCAAGATATGCCACCGACAAATAGCGTAGATAAATCTTTAGAATTAAGGCTATCATATTCGGGAGGGAACAAAAACCGCGTTCAAAACTCGAAAATTCCGTTTCGTATAGTAATCAAAAATTAAGCAAAAAGGATTTTAGTTTCAAAATTGTTTGTGGAAAAATGCTCTATGCTTAGTTCCTTCATCGGATGATCGTGCCCCATCGGATCACACCCGACAATTCTGACAACGACATAGTTGACCAACATAAGTCGAATTCATCAGACTGCGATCAGATACACTTCGGTGGGTGGCGGGAAGCAAAAAACCAAACAAACAAACTTTACTTCCGACTAGTGACTGATGAGGGGAAAAAAATAAATCTGTGGATCGAGGGCATAAGCGTCCGATCAAAACAATTCACGACGCAGAGAGCTACTTGACGCAATGATGACAAACGGCATATGGGGCGTCAGACTTTCTACAGGCTACGTCTTCTCGAAATCTCAAGTTCCTTTTTCAACACGATATTGGGAGAGAGGAGAATGGTCAACGCAGCCGTCGCGTGGTCTTAACGTCCGCGTCGCAAATCTAAAGCTCCCTAGTGACGACATCATGCTGTCACTTTCGTGAATCTTGTAATACCTTCGCAGCAAGTTACTGATAAAGGCCCTCGCACACTTTAACGACTTTCCATTGTACGGCGGACTGACTTTGTATCTGAAATAATCAAGCATGTTCATTCTGAGGCTATTGTGATTTATTTCGGATCCAAAGTCGGTCAGTCGTGCAACCGAAAACGTATTATCATATAAATGGGCATGTTATGCTTTCTGGACACCCCGCCCGACGTCCAACATCTCGATCACATGTTTTCAAGGGGGGGGGGGGGGGGGGGGGATGATCATCAGCTATGTGCGGCTGTCTCGACACTTGACTACAAAGTGTTGCATGAGGCGTAGGTTCGCTGATCGCATTTGAGCAACCAAAATATATCATAAAAGTAAAAGAGGAATGGAAAATGAAAATAAAAATCCCAGTCATATTCAACAAACGGGGATCTATAGTGAACGCAGAGAAAATTCGTTCGAATGCATTATTAAGTTTGAGGGAAATCCCTTATAAAAAGAGTTGTGCTGAATAGGAAAACAACGATTTGCTTTTCATTCTCTAGGGAATGAAGATTTGATTAACCTTTTTGGAATCAATCAAAAGGATCAACAAAGTAAAAATAACTCATTTAGATATGAATACCGTGCAGCAGATACCATTAATTATATTTTTGATAATTTGAATGTGAATGAGGAAAATAAATTATATCAAGGTTCTGATTATCTAACGATTAATCAATTTCAGTCTTTAGAGATATCGAATGATAGTTTTTCATTGATGCATCTAAATGTCCGAAGTTTAAATAGCAACTTCGAACATTTACAATCTTTACTAAAAAATCCTACCCAGAATTCATTTTCTGTTATTGGGCTCACTGAGACGTGGCTTACTAAATATTCCCCTAATTCTTTTGCATTTTCTGGTTATGATTTTATTACGAATAATAGAACTAACAAGGTAGGAGGAGGGGTTGCATTTTATATTAAACAACATTTTGATTATTTTGTACACACCGAACTTAACTCCATGAATGAAATTTTAGAATCTTTGGTTGTTGAAATAAATATCCCAAAGTCTAGGAATATTTTGATTACATTGATATATAGACCTCCAAACTCCAGCAGTGCATTATTTCTAGAAGCCTTACAGGATCTCATCCATAACCCAGTTTTTGTTAATAAAAATGCTTTGTTATGGGCGATTTCAATATAGATATTTTGAAATGCCACACAGTAAATGCCTCTCAAAATTTACTTGATAGTATGTTTTCAGCTTCTTTTTTTACCACTTATTACTAAACCCACCCGAGTGACAGATAATACAGCTTCACTTATTGATAATAAATTTTGTAATATTACGCCTACTCCTAAATCGAATATCATTTTAGCAGATATATCAGACCACTTTCCAGTTTTCACATCCATCCCAGTCACCACGAAACCAATTAGTCCCACTAGAGAAGTATTTAGAAAAGTCACACCGGATAACTTACAGAATTTGAAGAATAGTCTGAATGAAGAAACATGGAGAGAAGTATATAGCACTCATGATACGGATTTATCATTTGATGTTTTTATGAATATTTTGAATCCTCATTTAGAGAAATATGTTCGTTTGGTAGAAGTTAAACGTGATTACAAAAAGTATCCTAGATCACCATAGATAACAAAATCTCTTCTACGATCTATAAACCGGAAAAACAATTTGTATTATGCAGACAAAATCAAACGTACTGAACAATCTCATCGTAAATATATTATGTATAAAAACACTCTTACAGGAATATTGCGTTATGAAAAAAGAAGTATTACGCGGATCAGATATCTTTTTGTAAGCATGACGTGAGTAAAACTTGGAAAGTGATAAACAGTGCTATAAATAAAGAAAATGATAAGTTTTGTATTACAAAAGTTGTTTCTGGTGACAAGGAAATAACAGACCCTGTGATGATTGCAGATGCATTTAACCTTTACTTTTCGCAGATTGGACATGATCTTGCCAATAAAACTCCTACTTGTCAAAAGAAATTCTATGAATTTCTTAAATTACCCAACTCAAATTCATTCTTTTTTGATCCGATTATTAGTTATGAAGTAAAAGATATCATTATGAGTTTGGAAAGTAAAAGAAGCTCGGGACCTGATTGTATTGATAACGTTATTTTGAAATATATAGCTGAGAATATTGTTGAACCTTTAACTTACATTTTTAATTTGTCATTAAGCGGTGGTGTTGTTCCGCTACGAATGAAAATTGCTAAAGTAATCCCAATCTATAAGAAAGGTAATAAGGAAGATATTAGTAATTACAGACCAATTTCTTTGTTGTCATCGTTTTCAAAATTGTTAGAAAAAGTTGTTTATTCTAGACTCCTTAAATTTCTTGATTTTTATGATATCATTTCTGATTCACAATTCGGTTTCCGCAAAGGACATAGCACTTCTCAAGCAATTCTCTCCTTTATTGAAAAAGTAGCCAAAGCAGTAGATAGGGCTCATCACACAATGGGTGTCTTCCTGGACCTCTCCAAGGCCTTCGATACCATTGATCATAAAATATTACTTCATAAATTATGTCACTATGGTATACGTGGCAAGGCCTTGGAGTGGTTCAGAAGTTACCTCTCTGATCGTAAACAGTACGTTTTTCTATCTGGTCAAAACTCCTGCAACCAATCTGTCACCTGTGGTGTTCCTCAGGGTAGTTTACTGGGACCTCTTTTATTCATTTTGTATATAAATGATATAACAAATGCTTCTAATATTCTATCTTTTGTACTTTTTGCTGATGACTCTAATGTTTTTCTTTCTCATTCAGATCCTCATATTTTGGTGGATTTGTTAAATTCTGAATTAAAGAAATTGTTATGCTGGATAAGGTCAAATAAGTTGTCTATAAATCTTCTTTAAACTAAATGTATATTATTTAGTAATACTTTAAATAATCTTCCTAATAATATAAAAATAGATGATATAGTTATAGATGAAGTTGCATCAATGAAGTTTTTAGGTTTGGTTATTTACAATAAACTTTCATGGAAGTTACATGTTAATATAGGTTTTCCCGGTCAATTTCACACTTTTGTCATTCAAGTTCCTATTCCGAGCATTCGATTTAACGCTTTCAATGCTCGCAGCACTGAATCAGCAATCAAATTCAAAATCCGGTCATTGGAATTCACTATCCGAGCATTCAAATTCACTCTCGAAGCATTCAAATTCACTATCGGAGCATTCAAATTCACTATCGGAACATTCAAATTCACTATCGGAGCATTCAAATTTAAGAGAGGAGCACGCATTTCATCAATGAGCATTCAAATTCAAGTCAAGCCGGCAACGGAATCTCGTCGGTCATTCAAATTCGTGAATAGGCAACCATGTTCCAAATAACTGCATTCAATTTAAAAGAAGTCCTGAATTTAGTTAGTTTGGGGCCGTGTATGCATGTGTTTCTCACTTGGCTTTGAATATATTGGGATTTATGATGATTATTTATTTTGCAGTAGAGGTCCACCTATTAATTGACAATTCTGAACTCGCGCTTAGCAAATAGGAATATACAGGCACATGTCCCTCGGATTGGACATAAAATGGAGGTCACACGTGCAACGGCGTAGCCAGGATTTCATCTTAGGGGGGGGGGGGGCGGTTAGTCTGCGAGGGAGCGAAGCGACCGAGCCCGAGCTCGCTCCGCTCGCTCGGGGGGGGGGGGGGGGAGGGTGTGGGAGGGGGGTGTCCCCCCTCCCACGGTAAGAACTTTTTGCATTTGGATGTTGTAAATGGTGCAATTTGATGCATGTTTTTGCGCGTTTTATCGACGTGAAACAGTCCCACTTGTTTATGGTAGTAGTTTATTTTGATGTAGATTATTATTGAACAATTTGCCTATAAAATGATATAATTTAGATACACTTCTTGTATTAATTCTTTTCACTGAATATTATGAACGCGACTAAACCCGAGCGAGCGGAGCGAGCGGAGCGAGCGGAGCGAGCGGAGCGAGCGAGGGGGGAGGGGAGGGTGTGGGAGGGGGGTGTCCCCCCTCCCACGGTAAGAACTTTTTGCATTTGGATGTTGTAAATGGTGCAATTTGATGCATGTTTTTGCGCGTTTTATCGACGTGAAACAGTCCCACTTGTTTATGGTAGTAGTTTATTTTGATGTAGATTATTATTGAACAATTTGCCTATAAAATGATATAATTTAGATACACTTCTTGTATTAATTCTTTTCACTGAATATTATGAACGCGACTAAACCCGAGCGAGCGGAGCGAGCGGAGCGAGCGAGGGGGGAGGGGAGGGTGTGGGAGGGGGGTGTCCCCCTCCCACGGTAAGAACTTTTTGCATTTTGATTTTGCAAATGGTGCAATTTGATGCATGTTTTTGCGCGTTTTATCGACGTGAAACAGTCCCACTTGTTTAAGGTAGCAGTATATTTTAGTGTAGATTATTATTGAACAATTTGCCTATATAAAATGGTATAATTTAGATACACTTCTTGTATTAATTCTTTTCACTGAATATCATTAACGCGACTGAACCCTAACGAGCGGAGCGAGCGAGGGGGTAGGGGAGGGTGTGGGAGGGGGTGTCCCCCTTCCACGGTAAGAACTTTTTGCATTTTGATGTTGCAAATGGTGCAATTTGATGCATGTTTTTGCGCGTTTTATCGACGTGAAACAGTCCCACTTGTTTAAGGTTGCAGTATATTTTAGTGTAGATTATTATTGAACAATTTGCCTATAAAATGGTATAATTCAAATACGCTTCTTGTATTATATTAATTCTTTTCACTGAATATCATGAACGCGACTGAACCCGATCGAGCGGAGCGAGCGAGGGGGGAGGGGAGGGTGTGGGAAGGGGGTGTCCCCCCTCCCACGGTAAGAACTTTTTGCATTTTGATTTTGCAAATGGTGCAATTTGATGCATGTTTTTGCGCGTTTTATCGACGTGAAACAGTCCCACTTGTTGAAGGTAGCAGTATATTTTAGTGTAGGTTATTATTGAACAATTTGCCTATAAAATGGTATAATTTAGATACAACACTTCTTGTATTAATTCTTTTCACTGAATATCATGAACGCGACTTAACCCGAGCGAGTGGAGCGAGCAAGGGGGTAGGGGAGGGTGTGGGAGGGGGAGGGTCCCCCTCCCACGGTGAGAACTTTTTGCATTTTGATTTTGCAAATGGTGCAATTTGATGCATGTTTTTTCGTGTTTTAACGAGTTAAAACAGTCCCACTTGTTTAAGGTTGCAGTATATTTTAGTGTAGATTATTATTGAACAATTTGCCTATAAAATGGTATAATTTAAATACACTCTACACTAGTCTTCTTGTATTAATTCTTACACTGAATACCATGAACGCTGTCTGTTCAGCAATCAAACAGAAAAAGCATGCACACGAGGGTGTAGATAGGGGCATATCCCCTCCCACACGAAGGTGATTTTGCGTTTTCAGACCTGAAATTCAGCGATCTGGTGCAAATTTTTTGTGCAATACTTTTTCATCAAAGTGTTAAAATCACGGAATTTAGCTCTTATTCCGAATGTGCACCATCTGTGCGTATGTATAAAGTCTCGTGAGGTAAAGCTTAGGGGGAGGGGGATTCCCCCTCCCGCTCGCGGAACTTTTGCGTTTTTAGAATTGAAATAAAGCGATCTGGGTATAGACACAGTCTACTTCTTTGCATGGCGGGGGGGGGGGGGGCGAGCAGGGAGAAGGCGTGTGCGAGTGTTATCTCCACTCTTCCCTTCCGATGGAGCTTTTATCTTTTTAAGGTTGAAATTGAGATATCTCGTATACGCATATTTGATGGAATCAACATTTGGGAAATCACAAAAAAAAAAAAAAAACTGATGGGGGGGGGGGAAGGGTCGATTAAAAGGGGAAATTCCCCTTATACATGAGGGAACCTTCAGTTTTTGGAATATAAGTCTTGTGCACTCAGAATTATTGAGAATTTTTTTTGTAAATCTAAAAAGTGTACTTAGCTAGGGAAAGAGACACAGAGGGGGAGGGTTTGGGAGGGGGATACCCCCTCCCAAGCACGAGAGATTTTGCATATTTTGAATTGAAATTCAACGATCTGGTGCACACTTTGAGTGAAATATTCAAAAAAAATATCTTATTTGATGAAAGGTTGCAAAGGAGACCCGCTTCATGTGCATGCATACAGTATACACGCATTTTTTTTCCGCCTCCCAAATCCCCGGTCCAAATCTTAGGGGGGGGGGGGGGGGGCGACCGCCCCCATCGCCCCCCCCCCCCCCCTGGCTACGCCACTGCACACGTGTAAAAGAGTCACAACTCATGCACGTAAAAGACCCTACTTCATTTCTTCATCGCAAAGAGCAAAACATCTAACTGGACCCCATATATGGAAGACCAGCTTCTGCAGCTGAATATGGGTTACCCAGTCATCTTCTTTGATGGAAAATGAAACAAACAAACAAAAATTATGCACTGTATAGGCCTACAGACGAGCATAATACGGAGGGTTGGTTGACACTTTCGAGGAAAAAAAAACACAATTTCGACTATTTTGAAACTGATACATGAGCATTTTATAAGTGTTGTTTGTTGTGTATTGCTGTCTTATTGATTTAATTTTGCGGGACTATGTGAGATCATTGTATGTTAGTTTGTCTTAAATTGATGAATTGTCATTATGTGGTTGGTGTTGGGGCGTTGCAGTATCATCAAGAAATATAATAACTAGTCGGTGTGTTGTTTGGATGCACTGCTGATTGGACATTGCAATTTGAAATTTATTGAGATGAATAACAAAGAATACATGAACAGAAAACAATGTAGAACATGTAAACAATCCTATGCAAGCATTCATTAGTTGTGTTGGCCCTTTTTCCTTTCTTAAAAGTCTCCTCCATTTTCTTCGTTGAATTGATTGCACGAAGTAGGAACTTGATCGCCTAAAAATGAATTTGAACGCTCCAAACAAGCTCATTGGGACTATCACCTGACTATCGCATGAATTTGAATGCACGAGGAGGAAAGTCGGTGCTCGCAATTTGAAATTGAATGCCCAATCGTAAATTTGATTTCACGAAAACGAAATAGAACGCTCATAAATGAAATTGATCGCTCGGATTCTGAATTTGAATGCCCCAATATTTTCGCGTGCGTGCGCTGCGTGAATTTGAATGCACATTAATGAATTTGAGTGACAAAAGTATGAAATTGACTGGGAAAACCTATAGTATTTGTCACACAATATCTCGAAATATTGGTGTTATTAATAGAGTTAGATATCATTTTCCTATTCCCACCCTTTTAATGTTATATTCAGCTTTGCTTTTACCTTATTTGAATTATGGCATCATAGCTTGGGGGAACACACATCCAACATATCTCGACAGACTGTCCCGTCTCCAGAAAAAAGCTCTTCGAATAATTTGTCATGTTTCTCGGAGAGCCCATACCGATGTTTTATTTTCTGAAAACAAAATTTTAAAGATAACTGATATTTATTATTATTCTCTTGGCCAATTTATGTATAAACTTTCTAATAATTTGTTGCCGTCTGTCTTCAGAAGAATGTTTGCGAGAAACCGCTCGTTCCATAAATATCCAACTCGTCACTCAGATGAATTCCATCTGCCTTTAACTAGAACAATGTTTACACAATCTATATTTACATTTGCTGGACCTAAATATTGGAACAACCTTTCTAACAGTTTGAGGACATCTCCAAGTTTAAGTTCTTTTAAGTGTAATCTGAAGAAAAATATTTTGAATAGTTACAAGAATTGTTGATTCTTTATTGGTTGCAAAGAAGTGTAAAATCCAACCTTATATTCTATTGAAATTACAGCTAAGCGGCTCCATCCATCCACTACCTCTCGTGTCCTTCTATTTTTTTTTTTTTTGTCTTTTATCTTCACTCCACGCATTAAGCTACCTTCCCCCCCCCCCTCTCTCTCTCTCTCTCTCTCACACACACACATACTACTTTGTTTCTCTCCTCTCTTTTCCGGCATGACAGCGACTTAGTGTAGGGATTTGTTCAGGGTTTTTGTTTCGGATAAGTTAGGCTATAGGTCTTTTTGTCTTAGTTTCTTTGTTTCATCCATTTTCAATGCTTATCAGTCTATCGATCATATAATTTCTTGTATTACGTGTGGGGGGAATGCAGCCTACAAGCTCAGCTTTTTAGCATTCCTCCCCATTTCCAACATTTTCCTATACCTACACTGTAAAAACATCGGTGTTAGATTTAACACCACGGGTGTTAAATCTAGCACCGATCAAACTTCAATAAAGGACCACACCCTCAGGTGTTAAAAATACACTGTGATGGTGTTGAAAAGTGTTCACCTGACACTTCGTGGTGTTAATTTGACACTGTACCTGGTGTTATTTTGACACTGTACTGGTGTTAATTAAAAATGACACCACATGGTGTTGATTTGATATTTGCTGGTGTTAATATCAATGGTTTAACACCCGTCCAGCTTCAATAAGGGACCAAACCAGCTGGTGTTACTTTGGTGTAAATTTATTTTCACATTTTTTCAAAAATCTAGTATTTTAATGTAAAATTCTTGATCGTCTTGTTTAAATTAAAAATCAACAAGAAATGCAGTTACTAAGAAACTCTTCAAAAAACAGTTTAAAATTTGGAAATGACACCCGTAGGTGTTAATTTAACACCATAAATGAGCACCGAAAATTTAACACCAGCTCGGTGTTCACTATTTAACACCGGACCTTTTGCAGTGTACAAGTTTTCTGTAAATTTATCCTTTACTTTGTATGATGAAATTTATGCACTGTATTCAATTTTTGTAATATATCTATATGTTTCTGTTGGAAATGAAAAATAAATGAATTAATAAAAAAAAATGAATGAACGATAGTTCATTATAATGTCACCACCGGAGTTATAATAAAAAAATGAATTTTTATAAAGATCCCTGATATACTGTTACGGATTTTGATGATAGTATCACAAATAACTATACGGCTTGTGAGTTGGACCAGGGAGGTGAGACTTTTCACCTCCCTGGTTGGACTCACTGTAGTCTGTTATCTGTGGTTACGTAACGCTTTGGAATTAACGGTCTTGGTCCCGCTTTCCCTTCCCCCATCTGCTATTCTATTTACTCTGTCTGCGACAAGTTCTCCCTTCCTTCCCCGACTGTTATCTTCTCCTTCGGGACCACAGTGTCCCGCTCCAATGACCTGACCTGACCATGTCCTCAACTTGCCCTCAGCGAGTTAGGTCAAGGACTAAGCTCTTAGGTCCAGCCTTGTGGCCAATGATTATCTGTACTCTCTTGGGGCTTGGTCGCGTGCCGCCCAGGCCAGGCCCAGGGACGTATGAATGGTATAGGCCTAAATACCGGCTCCTTGCAGAAATTAGAGAGTTCGAACTAAACACTGTGAGTCACTCAGGCAATCACCTTACCAAGAACACTGCGAGTCGGGCTGGAGATTCGGCCAAGAGATTCTGTTCTGAGTTGTAACACTGCGAGCTGGGATGAGACAATAAACTTGCTGTCATGTCCGGAAGAGATTGTGTCCATTCTACTTTATACTAGCTGTTCTCTCACCTGAGTGTCCAACTGAATTGCATGCTGTGTGTGGTGCCATGCTTTGCAGTACATCTATACACTAACTGATAACGAAGGTTCTCTGTATTCTCATCATCAGAAGCAAGGGAAATAAACCCTTTCGTTACGATACTATAAAGGGGATGGCTAGTAACTGATCAGTGGGAATCAGAGGGAATGCTGGGGGATGATTGTTCCAATCCTTGTGGGATTCATTTAAGAGTACATAATATATCTATTGTTGTGTGAAAATTATTTGCTTCAGAACGGTCTCATATTCAAGTAATGTGCAGGCAGTTTAATGCCCCGTCACTGTACTGGTATGCTAACCTGGAAACATTAAACTGCATAATTTTTATTAGTTGAATATGAGACCATTCTGAAGCAAACAATTTTCACACAACAATGTACATGTACTCTTAAATGAATCCCACAAAGATTGGAACAATCATCCCCCAGCATTCCCACTGATTCCCACTGATTGAGATAAAAGTACCAAATAAAGGAAATGTAATTGTTGGAGAAATTTATAGGCCACCAAACTCTAATTTTACTGAATTCGGTGAATTAATCCACGGTATTTTGTCGAATAACTATTTCAAGAATAAATTATGTTTTCTTATGGGTGATTTTAATTTAAATCTTTTAAATTATGATAATCATAATTGCCAAGAGTTTCTTAATCAACTGTTGTCTAAGTCTTTTATTCCTCTCATAAGAAGACCTACAAGAATCACCGACCTCTCTTCTACTTTAATAGATAATATATTTGTTAACAAGTCATTTTCTGATATTTCATCTGGTATTGTTGTTACGGATATCTCTGATCATTTTCCTGTGTATGCACTTATTGGTAGTATCCACCCTCTTGCTGACAGTGTGCAAAAAAAATCCGGTTTTCGTGTTATGTCAGACTCGAACCTGAATAGTTTTAGAGAAAGGTTGAAACTCGTTGATTGGTCGATTGTATATAATCAAAATGACGTAAATCTATCTTTTGATATTTTTATAGATATTTTGATAACTCAGCTTAATATTGCTATCCCTTGTCGTAAATTCTCTAACTCAAATCATAAAAAAGTACCCCGGCAGCCATGGGTTACAAAATCACTTTTAAAATCAATCAATAAGAAAAATAAACTTTATCATAAATATCGCAAAGTACCCACAGTTACAAACAAGTCCAGATATACTCAGTATCGTAATATCCTCACTTCTGCATTACGGTCAGCCAAACGGATGTATTTTATGAATCAATTCGACAAATGTAAGTTTGATGTGAAGGGTACGTGGAGGGTGATAAACCGAGCGTTGAAACGTAATACTGATAATAACGTGCCTAGTTATATTCAAGAGGATGATGTTCGTATTGATGACCCCATAGATATAGCTGAAGTTTTTAATGATTTTTTTGTAAACATTGGGCCAAATCTGGCTGATAGAATTCCTGAAGCACAGCGAGAATTTCACTCTTTCCTGGGTAGTAGGAATATGGAATCTTTATTTTTTGTCCCAATTGTCGAAGATGAAATAATAAAGATTGTAGATAAGTTAAATAATAAAAAAAGTTCGGGATATGATGGAATCACAAACTTCTTGGTAAAAAATGTGATTCATGAAATAATCTCGCCTCTTACTTATATTTTCAATCAATCTTTGTCTACTGGTAAAGTTCCTCAAAAAATGAAAGTAGCCAGAGTTGTTCCCATTTTTAAAAAAGGGCGAAAAGACCGTGTCAATAATTATCGCCCCATTTCTCTTTTAACTTCTTTTTCAAAGATACTCGAAAGACTTGTGTATAAACGCACCCTTAATTTTTTTCTTCAGGCAAAAATATTTACTGAATCTCAATTTGGATTTCGGAAAAAACATAGTACAACTCACGCATTACTCAAGTTTATTGATAAGATAGCTCATGCTATAGATGATGTTTCTCACACTGTCGGTGTTTTCCTTGACTTCTCCAAGGCATTTGATACAATAGACCATGACATTTTACTTTATAAGTTAAATCATTACGGAATTCGGGGAAGGGCGCTAGAATGGTTCACTGATTATTTAACGAATAGAAAACAATTTGTAAGTATTCACGGTCACGATTCCCAACCAAAACTGATTTCTTGTGGTGTTCCACAGGGTTCCTTGTTAGGCCCACTTCTTTTTATTTTATATATTAATGATATCCAGAACTCCTCTAAGATTCTCTCCTTCGTTTGCTTTGCAGATGATACAAATTTGTTCTTCTCTCATCAAAATCCTGATGCGCTTATAAACATAATAAATAAAGAACTTGTTTCTGTCCAATCTTGGATTTTTGCGAACAAATTATCCTTAAACATTGATAAAACTCAGTATATGTTATTCAGTAATTCGCTACCTGTGTTACCTCTCTCTGTCAAGATAAACAACATTGATCTGTCACAGGTCAACAATACAAAATTTTTGGGTCTTCATATCGATAGTGATTTATCTTGGAGAACCCATGTTAATTATGTAAGCAGAATTATTGCTAGAAATACCGGGGTTCTTAACAAACTTAGCTATTATTTTCCAAGTAATATTCTACAGAGCATATATTCAACTTTGATATCTCCCTATCTCAACTATGGGATTCTGGCGTGGGGAAATGCTTCTAAAAACCTTATCGATTCGTTATTTCTTGTACAAAAACGAGCTGTTAGAATTGTTAACCACACTGGATATTTATCTCACACGAACGAACTTTTTGTAAGTAATAAAATTTTGAAAATTCCCGAGTTATTTTATTACAACGTCGGCCTGTTTATGTTTCAATTTTCAACTGGCCAATTACCAGACGTATTTTCCCAAATGTTTACAAGAAATTATACAGTTCATGATTATCCAACTCGTCAACGTTACGCATATCACCTTCCACGTACCCGAACAATTTTCGCGAAAAAAACCATTATGTTCGCTGGGCCCAAATATTGGAACGAACTCCCTATGGAACTTGTAAGTTGTACCACTGTAACCTCATTCAAACGAAAACTGAAGCAATATCTTCTTAGCAGCTACATTGTACGGCATGCATAGTGTATAGTTCTTGTTACTCTTTACATGTTACCCCTTGTCTATCCCACCTTAGTCCGGCGGGATCCTAACCATGAACACTATTTTTGAACAGTCTGCCTATTGCGCAGTTCATGCACCTATTGTTCCACTCGGTTATCGAAACTCTCGCGCGTGACAGCTGTCGGTTACTATGGTCACACGGAATGCTTGGTTTTAGGACCCATGCTGGAATGTTACTCCTGAGCTTTCGGTATTGTTTACATTCACGACAAATCTCATTATCCCACCTTCTACTTATGTATTTATGACATACAGTTACGCCATTTTCTATACTCTGCAACACACCCCTTGAATCTCTGCAGTCGTTGCTCACTGCTGCAACATGTGACCTTTCAGCTTTCTGTTTTTCTGTATTTTTATTTAGTGATATATATTTAATTGGATTTTTTGTTTTGTTTGTTTTAATCGGTTTCCCCAGATATAGTTGGTCTTAAAAAACATCCGTACTTTAAACTTCCCCTAATCTGATTACTCACGGGACCTGCGGCTGTACAAGCTAATGCTTTTACGCAGGCCCCATCATATTTTTTTCGCATTATGACCACAGTGTAATTCGCATGCATACAGACCTCATGTTTATACCAAATCAAACTTCTGTACATTCTGATGAAGTCTCATCTGAATTATGTTTTGTATAATTTTCGTATTTATATACTTTATTGTGATATATGTGAGAAATATGAAAATAAATTGAAATGAAATGAAATGAAATGATCGGTTAGTAGCTATCCCCTTTAAAATACATTTTTTTCTGTTTTATCTACACGAAAATGTTCTCTCGTGGGGAATATAGCATTGCCCATAAGGGACAGAATGAACTGGTCCAGTATCATGTGGTCGCTGGACGGCATCTTAAAAACTATAATAATAATCTACCTGGCTCCGTGGAATGATCGTATGATAGTGCTGTAAAACTGTTTAGCGCCTACCCTGCAGGCTGCCCTTTACGCCGGGTTAAAGTCTAAGTCCACTGTAAATTAAGGGTGCAAGTATGACTTTACGGTGAGTTTTTTGCCTATCGAAATAAATAGGCCTATAAAAACGTGACAATGTAGGGCCTACTGACCACAATCTACGAGCTAATCACTTGATGAGGTCAACTATTTTGTATTCAAGGTTACAGCCGCTCGTCCTGACACCGTCGAGTGATAGTCTAATCGCATTCATTGGGCATCCTGAATCTATTGAAACCAAGGAACAAAGATTGAAAGTACACCGCCTGCATCATCCATCATGATGGGTCACGTTGACCCGAATGTGACATCGAGCATTCAGCAAAATATCAACACGAATACAAACATTACTGCTACAACATCTCGGCATCATTCCTAGATTTTAAGGAGGGGATCAGCCACTGGTTCGTATAACACTATACGTCCTTTCTCTTCCTAAAGGATTGAAATTTAATCGTGTGTGTGTGTGTGTGTGTGTGTGTGTGTTAAATACAGCTTTGGTTGTTTGGGGTGTGGAACTTTTTGTCACAAGTTTACGTTGTTGTTGTTGTTGTGTTGTCATTATTCTTTCTTTGATGAACTGTCATACTGCGAGATTCTGCGAGTATAGGCCTATTTTATCATGCATTATTTGTTCTATACACCCGCTTGACTATTCAACCACAGTAAATTTATCCTGATTATCGCGAGCCAACAGTGGGTGAAGAAAAAAAGTGGCCGTCAGTCGTTACAGACAGGTGGTTGCTATTAGACAGGTTCTGCAACATCTCGTATCATATATGTATCACATATACACGGTAGTGCATGTATAAAAGTTGTTGTATGCGTCAAAAAGTAAAATGTACTTTCACTAGGCCTATTCACAAGCATAGCGTCAAAAAGTAAAATGTACTTTCACTAGGCCTATTCACAAGCATGCACGGCCGTACACATGGATTTTTTTGGTGTGGGTTTTTTTTTGCGTCTGCGTTATCACTGTCTTCCATTAGTAAAGGAAAGTTTTAATGTGGTTTCCCCCCCCCCCCAAATAAACAACAACAACAACAACAACAACAACAACAAACAAACAAACAAACAACAACAACGACAACTACAACAACACACGCATTAGACATTTCTAGAGAGCTTTTGTAGGGTAAAGTGGGGTAACTGGAACACTGGGGTAAGTGGAACACTTGAAGGATTATGGGTATGTTCGTTGTTTAAGGAGAAGGCATTAGTGGAATAAAAGTTTTGTACGAACAAACAATTATGTAGAAACAAAATGGATGCCTTCATTGTGACAAAAATTAGAATTATCAGAGCTAAAATCGTCAAAAATCCTGAACATCCCACAGCTTCACTCCAAGATGTTGCGTCGTAACTATTTTATAAACAACAGTGGATAAGACGTGGTAGTGCTTGGTGTCCTATTTGATTAAAAAAACGTGTTTTTGTGTCGTGATTGAAAGATTGTACAACTGCTAACTAGACGTTCAACAAAACGTAAGTAGATTTTTTTTCTTTATGTATCTTTTAGTTTAATATCGGGCATTCTATCCTCAGATTAAATATTGATCGACGGCGTGTTGAGAGCGACGTCATCATCGAGGTGATAGAGCTACCTGTCAGTGCTTTGTTTTATTCAGACTCATTTTATGCTTATTTTTTCTTCAAAATATTTCATTGACAAGTTTACAGGTCCGAAAACTCCTTAAACGAATCGTTTTAGTCTTTAGAAGATTATTTCTGAAGTAAAAAATAAAATAATTTTGTGGACTGAATTACTCATAGAAATTGCATCTTGTGCCCTGTATAAGACCATGACGTCAGAGCGGTAAATTTGAAAATCGAAATGATGCACACGCTACTGAAAATTGGTTTTAGAATCATTTATCATGTTTATGGTGCTACGTTTTCACCAAAACTTCTTGCAGAGAACTATTTGTTTAATTAACTGTCAAAATTAGGGGAGAAAAATGTTAAATTCCATCAATTGCAGCACTAAAGCATTTCCTGTTCCACTAATCCCATGGAGTTGGGGTAAGTGGAACGCATGTATCACTGGACGGATCGGTGACTTTGTCAGTTCTGCGTACTTTCACCTTTCTCATTTTGTGCAGACGATCCTATGCGTACAATACTGTTCCACTTCACATACCCCAGTATGTCGGGGTATTGAAAAGTGGAACAATGGAGTAGTCATGACTAAAGTGTAATCTTGAACTTAGTTATGAATAATATTTACCCAAAACAACATCATATATTTGAATTGTGGTAATGGTCAAACTGTGATTCTTGAATATTTCTTGGCGCGTTTTATTTTTGTGTTACCCCACTTTACCCTACATGTGTATAATAGTATATGCATGTGTTGTTACATGAATTTAACAATGTCAATATTATGATCACGCTTTTTTTGCACATGCACCAGTGTGCATGCAACAAGCACGCTTTTCAGGAGTATCTTTACTTTGACTTTAATGATGGCGGATGATAATGAAGGGGTGACGATCACTGAACTGTTCGACATGCATGACCGACATGGCTGTAAAGTAGGAAAACGCTGCTGAGCCGCGACTCCGTATAGGAAACCTCGACGTCCGCTATGCACAGGTTAAATTCTATACGCGGGATACAAAATTGGTGGCCGCTATAATGCGTATAGGGTCTTCGTCAGGTTTGGTTTGTTTGGTTTGTTTGTTTGTTTGTTTGTTTGTTTGTTTGTTTTCTCGCGGGGGAGATTTTTCAGCCGTCTTACATGTTATGTACACGATCCCTACGTGGCCGCTAATGCAGGTTTGACTGGTGTTTTTTATATTGTAGTAGGCCTAGTTTGCTAAACACGTTTGAAAAGATTATTAACAACACTGAAGGTGAAGCACATTTTAGGACGATAACGTGTGGTACTGATGAACCATCAACATCATTGACGCAATTAAAGAAAAGAAAATGTTAAGTATAGATCCCATAACAGTCATATATAGCATTGTTATGTTCGGCTGATAGGTAAGTAGGTGCCTTTTGGCCAATTCTGTAGCAATAACATGGAGGAATGATATTAATCAACCATTAAAAAAGCACTTTTAAACTAAGAAAGGGAAGGAATTTGAGATCGATAAGGATGAAGAATCCAATCATTAAGTTTATTTATGTTTCAAATATTATGAACTTTTTTCCTTAAATTAATAAAACATTCAATCCTTTTTAAAAATCAGTGAGATTTTCTGGCCAGTTTTACAATAATGCATCTTGTATGTGACACTTACAGCGGACCGCATTTCTGCACAGAAAAGGGAAATGTTAGGCCTTAATTTTCATAACAAGTATCTTATATACGGTACATTTTATATCGTAAATACCGAAAACCATACTGAAATTCAAGTGATTCAAATTTGTAATGACATGTCTTAAGCAATGTCCACACCATCATAACAATTATCATGTAATAAGTCTCGCCAACGTTACTGATAATTTTCCTACAGTTCCGATTTAACACATTGAATGAAAGTTTTGATACCGGTTTTACACAAATTCATGATGGTTTGTCATTTTTTCCTCTTCGTCTATTAAAGCGGAAGTAGTTCGTCACTCATTCACCAGTCCACAGGAATAGGATTTTCCGCTTATGAAGGAGGATGTTGTTTTATCAAGCGTCAGTTGTTGTTTTTTCCAAGTGAGAGAGAAATAAAGTGGTATTCCTTTTAACGATGATAGTTTTGTATGTAAACTACGCTCAAGCGCATAAAACTATGGAACGTATGGGGAACAGCAATAATAATGATATAGATGATTATCTTTAATACATAATGAAATACAGTTATTTTGATGTCGTTTGATTTCTTTCCTATAGTACAGCACGAACATGACTGAGAAGCAATCGATTCGACGAGGCTTCCCGATAGTTTTCTTGCTGTTCATGCAGACGTGCTTTGCTCTCGGCACCGTCAAGTCATTTGGCGTTTTCATCGACGAGCTCAACGCTAGTACCAACACCACAGCTGCCCATACCGGTCTTGCACTCGGCTTGTTCAGCGGGCTCATAAATTTTCCCGGTATGTCTAGGCAATAGAACGAAACCTCAATCATAACATTTTTGGCCATCCGAACTGTCAGGCCTTGTAACTCGAAGTGATGTTTGCATGGCGAGTGTCTGCATAGAGCTGATGTCCATTAAGAACCTGTTGAATCATTTCATTTTGCAATTTTTTGTTTGTTTGTTTGTTTGTTTGTCTGTTTGTGAGATTGAGTTTTAACCTCTTTTGTGCGTCCGGCTGTAACCATGGTAACCACAGCTGGAAAACTTTGTGGCGGAGAACTTGCATTTACAGGTTGTTTTAAAAGCAGTCGAAACCAGATTACCACGTCATAGTAGTTTTTTTTTTTCTCTCATAGTTATTTAATTTACTATTAAAAAAAATGCATAATCAGACCGTCAGATACAATATGTTTGTCAGACAGTGTTCGGAAAACACGCCTTAACCGTATACGCATGATTTCAAATATATATATATATATATATATATATGAAGAGTTTGTTTGCAAAAACCGATAAGTCCATATTTGTCAAATGGAGATATTTGCGATTAAAGGTCAAGAAAAATCAAGAGAATAATAAGAAAATTTTTGCTTCTTTTGACCATAACTTCAAAAATGTACCGTTATATGTACTGACCAATATATCATTTAAAAGGTATTATTTTGTACTTTATGACAAACACCGTACTTCAAAATCTTCAAAAATGGACTTATCAGTT
This sequence comes from Diadema antillarum, assembly GCF_040938485.1. Lineage (NCBI taxonomy): Eukaryota > Metazoa > Echinodermata > Echinoidea > Diadematoida > Diadematidae > Diadema > Diadema antillarum. The sequence continues at coordinate 6,054,533 of NW_027270890.1, read as the reverse complement.
TTTGCAAACAAACTCTTCATATATATATATATATATATATATATATATATCACATTATGTTTCGACAAATGTGGGGTGGTGGTACTTTGCGTCTATTAGCGGTATCTAACCTATCTACCATGTGTTTTTTTTTCCACCAGTAATTCAATCGAGTATTCAGATTATAATGTTAGAAATATTGTTAATTACATCAGAACATCTGGATGAATTATAACGACAAACTTTTATCCTGTGATGCTTTAGTTTGAGGAGTATTAGAACTTAAAAAGAAATGCATCGTTATCACTTATTTGTCAATAATCCAAAGTGATATAATTATATTCAGCGTTTGGTCGAGCTTTCTTTTGTCACATCTTTAGAACGATGTGATCATGATATTCGAGTCTTTTGATTACTCAAGTTGAAAATTGTTCGTAACTGTAGGATCCCTAGAATTTGTGGGCCTCTTAATTTTTGTTCATAATTTCAGCGTATATACGCTTCTTTGTTAAAAAAAAGAAAAGAACAACAAAAACAAAAACACTGAGCAAGTTAATGAGGGGAATATCTACCACTCATGCACGCTTAATAATCATCCTTCCACCTGGATAGCACCCTTGGTTGCGCTCATCTACAAGAGGTTGTTTGTACGGACTCCACGGGCACCCATTGTTGTTGGCGCCACATTGGCTGCGACAGGTGTAATCTTCTCTTCCATGGCGACAAGCCACGCCGTCTTCGTCTTGTGCTTGGCAGCTGCCGGTACGTACAAAAATCTTGGCGGTTGGGAGGAAACGGGGGTGGGGGTGGGGGAGGGGGAGGGGTGTGGCGGAAGTCGTTTGTAATAATGAGAATGATGTATCTATAAACGAGTCGCTGGAATCCTACCTTAAAGAGGAACCGTCAACTAACATGTCTTAATTTTAGGGAATGGAGAAGGCCAGTGCAACTCTCAGCCAATCGAACAATCTTTTCAAAAATTGGTTTCATGACACGTGCCGTCATCTCTGACTGGGAACCCTTTAACAGATAATCTATGATGTCACATGAGTAGAATGACGAATTCCCATGACGTATCAACATTACATATCTAAAAGAAATATAAAGAAAAAATATTTTAAATGACAATGAACACATTGCCTTTTCTCTCACTCAGATTATTGTGTAATTGGATTTTTTTTCCTGCGATTTCTGGAGGTGTTATCGCAATGTTGTATGGTGAAAAAATAAAGTGAATTTTTTTTTCGTAGTTAAGTTTAGTAATTGGAGTGTTAACTAACCTTTTACATTCTTTCAATCCAATATTTTGCTTTTCATCAAGTGCAATTACTCTATACTAAAAGACAAATAAGTACCCCGCAAGTGATATGAGCAATCGATAACAATTACCAGGAAAACACAGTTCAAGTCAAAATGACGTTATGATAAGGAGTGTTGTGGCTCAGTGGATAGGAGCCCTGACTAACAATCATAAGGTCCCTGGTTAGAACTGCCTTGCTGTAGCATGTGTGTCAGTGGGCAATCTCTTAAAAAATCCTTCTTGCCTTCGGAGACCGTTGGTCCAGTGGGTGCTTGCTTTCCAGCTTTCCAGGACTCGACGTTAGTTGTGACCCGGGGCCACTAAAAATTGGGGTCGGGCCACTAAGAATAAAAAAAAAAAATAAATAAAATCAAACTAAAGTTTCAGTCTAATAGATTTTACTGGCCCGAACGGGCTAACAGAATCCTGCATTCATTTCTTCCTTTATAGCGATCACTTCAAATAAACCATAATACATCACAAAATAGGATCTTTTGTTGTGCTTCTTCAGGTTTTGGACACTCCATTTTGTCCATATCGTCCTCTCTCGTCTTGAATGAGGTTGTTGAGACTGCGGACTTCAATCTCCTCTATGGATTCTCTAAATGCGGATATTCAGTTGGTATGGTGCTCTTTCCCATCATCGCGGAAGTTCTCCTGGAGAAGTACGGGTGGAGAGGCGCCACGCTGATTCTTGGCGGAATGATAGCACACCTACTACCCCTCGGTGAAGCAGTGAAGCTGAACCTAAGGAGACGCGGGCGGCCAGGTGGTGGAGTAACTGCACAGGAAGATCTTAGAAGTGTAGCCGAAAGCTACGGTAAAACTGGCGACGAACCTCAAAACTGCTTAGAAAATAGAAATGACGAGAATCTCAAGGAAGACAGATATAGTGAGGCGTGGGGCAAAAGCGACCATAATACATCCGTTCATTTCGTGCAGCACGATGATAGGGTGTGTCTTGCGGAGCCGGAGATACGGCCTCCACGTCGAGCCATGTCCATACCAATCCGTAGTAACGATGGTGACAGATGCACAAGTGTTGCATCAGATAGCATCACTTGGTCTTACCATGAGGATGGCGGAGAGGAGTCAACGTCTACCTCGGATGACTTGGCGTCAGTATCGTCTCATGCAGTGGACGTTATCAAAGTAGACAGGGATTTGATGGAAGAACATTACGACGTAGATACGGGTTCAACAGCTTCCAGAGCGTCAGCCACTTCTATCTATCAACAGAATAGAAATTCCTTTACCGAGGTGAAACCGTCAGACTCTATTACCACTGAACCACTCATGTCTTTAGAAGGTGCGGAGCAAGACAAATCCTCAACGGATGCAACACACGTGGAAATCTCTGACCAAGCTAAGAGGCTCAACATCACTGTCCTGCCTAGCATGGAGACAGAACAATCTGTCAGATGTGCCTGGCTCGGAAACATCTACCGCTCTCTTACGGGGTCAATATTCTTCAAGAGTCCTTGTTTGGGTCTTGTCATACTCACCAACGTACCGTTCGGAGTTGTCTACGGCGGTTGGCATGCATTCATGCTTCCACGCGCCATCGAGCACAGTGACAACGCTGTTAGCGTTTTCTCTTTGACATGCGTAGCGGCCGTCGCTTATTTCATAGGTCGCGCTTCCGCCGGAATTCTTAGTCGTAAACTTTGTTCTTCCTACCGTCTCTTTCTCGTCCTCACCGTCGTGAATTCGGCGGCAATCAGCGTCGATGTCATCGTCGGCAAATATCCGGTGCTGGTCGCAGCCATGTTCCTGTCGGCGTTATCCATCTCTGCACGGGCCGTCCTCGCTGTCCTTGTCGCCAAAGAGAGGGCGACGAACAACCACTTCCACATCATTCTCGGATTTTTCGAATTTTCGCTCGGCATTGGGATCATGCTTGGCGGATACCTTTCAGGCAAGGCCCCGTATATAGCCTAATCAGTATGTAACAAATGTTGGGCATAATCCCATGTAATTACGACAATGGATACAGATGTTCAATCTTTTGTAACGAAGGGAGAGAGACCACCAATATTTGTTAAACCATTTTTTTGTCTATTGGCACAGAACAGAAAATCCCATGATATGTTTTCCACGCTTTCCAAAGTCCCTATCGCAGGGAAGGTCCACTAAGAAGACTGAAATGAAATGAAATTGTAAGTTCCAGTAATTAATGCCTCGTGTTCTTCTAAATTGTTTGCCTATTTGCAATAGAAGTCTTTTAGACTAATGCAAAGTTCGTTACGTTAAGAAGCTTCAAAGCAATACACTGTACGCTCATTCCTGAATGAAATTTGCACTTTGAACTTTCTGCGTATCAATCAGGCTATGTCCCCTCTCTTTTTCTTGCGACACTGCTTACCTGCTTACAACTCTACTGGTCGTAAACTTTTGTGAACTTCAGTAAGCCAGTTCGCAGTTAGCTCATGGGCAGATTGGTACGAGTGACCATTCTTTTTTCTCAGTCGGTTAGGGGCACTGCATTCATTTTCAAAGCATAAGCTTTACGTAACAAATTATGAAATTCATCAATACTGTTCAAACAAATAATGAACTTGTGTAGACCAGATGACCAGAATGATCCGTCTAATAACACTTGGAAAAGCATCCATTTCATTACTTTGCACTGAATGTGTTAACAATCTCTTTCTATTGATATTGCCAAATATCAATTTTCCTGTCAAGTGGATGTGCTGGCAAGCACCATTTATAAGGATTGCATGAATAATCATTCCATCACAAATACTTATCTCAGTCATGTCAGTGAATTTATAAACCAACGCACCTGTTGGTACAAAAGGCCTTTTTCTACTCATGCGCAAAGTGGAACTACGAACTGGCTTATAGCCCGATTATCATTCCAATGTCCTTTATATTCTGCGCATATCTATATGACTCGATCTCTTTCTTTCTATTTGACTGACTGTCTGTTAGTCTGTCTAATGCATGTGTAACCGTCACTGTATTCTTCACAGGTCTTGTTGCGGACAGATCGGGAAGCTTCGATGACTCTTTCAAGATGCTCGCAGGTGTCGATGCACTGGTCTTCTGTATGATGATCGTGACGAGATGCCAGATGCGAGCTCGTGTCGCATCGGCGGTGTCCGAAGAGCGTTAAACTGATTAACCCTTTGTGTTCTTTGAGCTCCGGTTGGCACAAAAAACACCTCAGGATCCTTCGCACTGTCCAAAGTCCACGGCACGGGAATGAAAGGGTTAAGGAGCATGACGGCGTCATGGAGACGATATGTACCCCACTCTTCCTTTTTTAAGTCTCGATACTGACATAATAGTCTCACTGCTGTGTGTCACCTGTAGAACAGTAAGCCATTACACGGTACTGGTACCCTGTTCTTATAATTGACTCCGTGGCTTATAATTGTCTAAACCGTTCACCATATCCCTGTGAATGCTGTTGGCCATGCGGCTGGTAGATGATACATTGCTACAACAAAATGGGCAACTTGGAAAACAGAAAATCCACATGTTTGGAATGCCGCTGCTTGGTATCTCAATAAGACAGAGCTGGCAAGGAAGGTCATTTCCTCAGTAGGCCATTTATCCAAATAATATTATTATATATGATGAATGGGGCCACATAGGTTTTGTAACGAGACACACGAGTGGCGACATCAAAGGTTACAAAAATCCGTCACCTTCCACAGCTCTTGAATCCTCATGTCATCTGCATTAATTGTGGCCAACACACCCTTTCCATCCGTATGCGTAAACGGATCAAGAGCTAAACCTAAAATCTGAATTCGGACTATAGGATTAGCATTTAAGGCCATTGAATGATAATCAGGCTGGAATGGCCCAGGTATAGTGAAATAGAATTATAATGTGCAGTCACTGTTATTGTGATAGCCTCGACATCTCCTTCCAATACCAAAGAGACTATGCAACCGTTGCCGTAATGGCCCCTTGACATCCAGTTCTGATTCTGTTTCTATGCTGGGTATCGTGAGGATAAGTCTTCGCAAGACAATACACGAATTGTTTGATTTAAATGTGCATCAGATGTTTATATATTAAGCTCCATCCCTCGGACATCTTTTTTGCCTTTCGTAATATCGTCAAGAGTTAAGTCAGTTGAAATATGCATTATTATTAATAGTAAGACCTTATGATATGTACAGCAATGCAATGGATAACAACATACAGGTTTCCTGACAATTATTAAACTGTGTCATTTCTTAGCGCATTGGCCGTAGCTTATGTACCGTGAGATTTAGTCAAAGTTTGTGTGCTAGTCTTTCAGATTTTTCCAGAAGTCCATTTGTTTTTTTTTTTGTTTCAGCTCCCTCATTTTCTCTGTATACTCGATACTGTTATACGAATCTTATAACTCATAACTTATACACAAATCATTTTCGTCTCGGTCTACTATTTCATGCCTTTTATGATATCATTATGAAAGCTATCATACAATTTTAACAAAAATAAAATCATAAAGTATTTTAGCATTTTATGTTTCATAATTTGTGATGGTGTTAATTAAAACAATAGTCTGTTTTGCCAAACCCTTAAAGTACACTGCCAGGGTACTCCTAGCCCATCGACTCCTATTCTCTTCATGTTGTATGGGGATGTCGTTGGTAAAAAAAGAGAAAACAACAGGTTTGTTCATACTGCTGCTTTCCGTCACTGTAAAGTAGGCTATAACATGAAAGTTACTGAAGATTCATATCGGGAAAAGAGGCCAAGTAATTACGTCGAAAAACCGGCTGTTTTACGTCTACTGTTTGTGTTGAAATAATGTGTGATTGCTGGTACTTCAGATCCTGTAAACAAAAGTCAAGAATTTACTGTAATTCGACAAAAATGAAGCTCCTGTTTACCCAAGAATGGCGGGTACTGGTTACCTGACAAAATGAAATTACTACCTACGGCTTTGACCAATTCTCGACTTGATATTAGACTTAAGAGAAATACATCTTTGTGTGTCTTATAATAGCTTGTCTGCGAACAGTTTCTGTCCATACCCAAATATTTGAGAAAAATGAAAATTAATGAAATTTTGTAAAATAAAAGAAAAGGCAAGCTGCTCATTTGGTAATGGTTGCGTTGACAAATATCATTATACACTTTGCAGACAGGAATCAACGTAGACTAAGAAAAAGATGAAGATAGTTCTTTGAACCTGACAGTGCATAGTGTAGTGATGGTTCTATAAGAACGCTGTGGAGTTTCAGAAGGAGAAAAGTCACTCGCGATGTAGATGATACAGTGCACTCCCATTATAACGAACACGGTTATAACGAAATTTTGAAAAGATACAACAGAATAAAAATTTCCAAAGGATCATGAATGAATTTGTATAGTTACATTCTGCTGATAGACTATAAAGAGATTTCAATAAATTGATGTAAATGTACATTGAAACGAAAGAAGACTGTTGGTCCGGAGGAATTTGTTATAACGGGAGTGCACTGCAGTAGTTACCACACCATTGTTGCTATACTCTCAATACATAGTAATTCAGTGAGTTACCGCGGCCTTAATTTTCCCATTTATAGTATAGGCTTATTATGTATGCTGCGTTAATCAGAGTATAATACTGCATCATTTAAATTCGAGTGATAATGATAATAATAATGCAATAATAAGATTTTACTTTTTATCTTTCAAATGTATTACCCCACACTGTCTTGACGTGACCATAATCTACTGTATACTAGTATAAATCTTAATAATGGAAAAGTGTTAAGAATGTAGGAGACAAATTTAACTAAGCTTGTAATTTAACAGGTAAGGGGTAACAAATGGCAATAGATATAGGTCATACTAAGACAAATGACAAGTAGAACATATCACTTTAACGGAGGCAAAATAAAAAAAGATCTAGAGAAAGTGATCTTTTCTTAACGTTTGTATTCTTTTTTAATGCTTCTTACTCTCCAGTCCCTCCCAAATTGATACTCTTTTAACACCTTTTTAGTAAAATTAACAGAAGAAATAGGCATTATCAATTTGAGCAATATAGCCGACATAATCTTCGCACACACAATCGATCAAATGCAGGGGCGGATCTTACTGTTTGCTAAGTGTGTGTGTGTGGGGGGGGGGAGCAGTTGACCCAATGACGATGGGTCATGACAAGCTGCAACATCTTTCCAAAATCGGCTGACAGGCCAAAAACAGAAATAAAAACAAAACAAACAACAAACAACAAACAACAAACAACGACAACACAAAAAACAGGGGCCGCTAACAACCTAGCCCCCCGTAAACCAAACAAAGCAAACACCGTCGTATTAGATCCGCCACTGAAATGAGCATCACCTCTTCTATGTAAGTCTATAACTGTACAAAGATATCTGTATAGCCTACATCAAAAACTGGTGAATAACAGCAATTTCGACAATTAAATGCACTGATGCAAAGGCGGTTGGAACTTTGCTGTGTTTGGAAATTTCACTTCTTGTTATCTTAGTTTGAGAAACAGAAGACATTATGATAACAACTGTCGCCCATTCATTCACTATATCTTTTGTAAGTTATTAAAGGTGATCGCTATCGGCCTCAGTAGATGTAGTTAGACTGCTTAGTGGGGACACACAATGACAAAACCGCGATTTAGTCATTAACTCTCATTCTCCATGAGCGTTTATTTTTGTTACTTTTTCAATTGCAAATTTTCAACATTCAAACAAATTGAATGTTTACTTTAAATTCTAAGACTGCAAGAAGTTCCCTCATGTGGAAGGGTAAACTCATTCCCTCACGCTTCCCCTGCTGTGGTTGGTGGGCTAAGATATCAGATTTCCAAGTAATTTCATTAGTAAAATGAGAAATCACGCAACAATTACAGAAGATAGCCGGTCGGATTTCTTAATCTTGCAGCATAAAATGCTTGAACACATTATCGTGATAAGTAAGATTATTGAAATGAATTGAATTGAATTGAATAGAACTGAATTGAAATGAACTGAATTGAGTTGAATTGTATTGAATAATTGATTTCTGTTTTTCTTTTCAAAAAATACTCTACCAAAAGACCACAGGTGGTGTTGAATTTCAATTCTAAAAATGCAAAAGCTCCCACTGATGGGAAGGAGCAGGAGACCCCCCCCCCTCTCCTCTTCCTTTCCCATTTTCTGCCCTCGCATTTTCGTCTTCTCCAAAAATGAGTATGCCTCCTGGCATATAAGTGGTCATGTGTGACACATGTTGTACTCCCAACACAAATAAGGAAATTCTGCTTTGATTTCCGGCAACCAGAAGGTTTAGGGTCAGGGACTCATGCACCTCTGTGAAAAGAAAACAAAAAATCGTTACTAGGGGTCTGCAAGTGGTGTAATTTCAGGTCCACGACACGGCATAATCTTCTCCCTGCTGCCTATAATGAAGCGTTTCAACAAATACTTACGAAGCAACAGGCACCAGTCAATATTATCTAGCATTCTGTCGAAACGATGTACACATATTGATACAAGTACGTTGGTCCTCGAAAATATTCGCGACTACGCTGTGGATCCTCCCGAACACTTTTTCTTTCCCATTCCGCAATTCCTGTCCTAAATCAGCGAGTAAGTGTCATTGATATTTTAACATTTTGTAATGTTTGTTTTATTTTTTCATGGGCAATTTTTACTCATGAATCATGCTAAATCTGTTTCATAATACAATACACATTGCTGTCTTGTTCATCATACTGCCTTGGCTGTGCACGCAAAGAGATTATTCTTGGGCCAAATCCGTAAACAATAGTGATCGCTACTGTTTGTCTCGTAGAAATAAAAACTTTTCCGATATTGGTGTAATGTGCTATTCTGTTACCAGCATTTATTTCAAATTGAATTTTAATAATGTCTGCTATTATGTATAAACATTGTTCCTTGTTCCTCTACTCTTGAAGAAGAAGAAAGAAAATGTGTGAGCTGAGTAATAGCCAAGTCCCCCTTGAGCGCTAAATCATAGATCATTCTATTGTGTATGTATAGATATTCACATTTATTGATGTAAACATATATTACATAATTTATATGCATGTTTATACATCCTTGAAATTGTGTTCTTGTAATTGCTTTGAAGCATATTTATATATTATGATAATCATTAATTTAGTTTTCCTTCCACGATGATTTTATTGTATGATTTTACCATTTCAAGAACAGTTTTAAAGTTCCTTTGTTTGTTAGTTTCTTATTCTTTGTATGCATTTGTATTAGATAAATCATGTTTATCAATTTGTCGATTTTATTTCATTCATTTTTTTCCATAGATCGAACAAATTTACTCTCTGAACCACTTGCAACTAAAGCATACAATTATTTTATTCATGATACTCATTTAATACCTTGAGAATACGGATAATTCCACGTCCGATTACTGTTTGACGGTCCAATACAATGCACGGATTTCACATCACGGCAATAGCTCTCAGATCTGTCCGAGTGTATGACCATTGTATTCTTCACGATGTTAATTTACGTTTATATCATGTTGTCAGCAAGAAAACTGTTAATTACTCAAAAACAAAATGTCAGTGGTTTCCCGACTTGGCATGTCCAGCTTCAGAGCGCTATCTAGACCTAACCACTACTACCAACGAACTCGAACAAAATCTTCATCATTATTCCAAAGTTTGAATGTTTGATATCAAGAGAATTGAGGACGATCTTAGCATCATGACTACGACAACTATTTTAATGATAAGACTGATGATCATGATGATAATAATAATGTTAATGATATTAATGGTAATAGTGATGATAAATAATGACAATAATACTAACAATACAATTGTCACTGTAGCAGTATGCAGTGAAGAGATATGAGTTCTTTTTCACTGTATTTCACTGCTGTTTCTTATGTATATAGATGTTCAGAAATATGCTTGGTATATAACATTGTGTACTCTGACTTAGCTCATGGTGACAATTTTGTACAAAGGAAGGTATATTGAACATATTCAAGTGTACATTGTATATGTATCTTACATACACATGTACCTTCAACTCGATGTTTGATATGCAGCTTGCAGCAGTACCCCCACCGAACACCCTTATTGTTGATTTATATGTCCTTCAAGCTTCTGTTTCAGTTATATCTAGGAGCTAGCCGCTTGGGACCTTATCTTCATCATAAAGTAGAGTAGAAATCATCGAAAGAAATGGGAACTCGAAGAAATTGAGGGAGAACAAGCAGTATTGGAAAACTACGAAAATTAAACATTACACGAGGACGATACAGTTTTGAAAGAGCTTGATAAGGAGGACAAACGTAAGTGTATAGAACGCTTTCTGAATCACCAAAGAGATGAATTAACGCCTCCTTACTAGCTGTGATGGTGATTATCAAGCCGAGAACTTCAGCAAGTTCATGAATGAAACCGTTGAGGAAAAATCGGCGTTCTTCTTCGAATATCGGAGTCAAGATTGTAAGGAAAGGCGATCGTATACCGTCTGCATTGAGAGACATTTGTCCTGTTTTCATTCTGGACAACCTAAGTCGAACGTCTAGCAGGAAGAAGCTTGGTGCAATTGTACTTTGTGTGCCATTTCCAAGATGAAAGCGGATAAGACCACTCAATGATCGTGCCTGTGTAGATAGGCCTAAAGAACTAACCAATCCCTCATATTGGTCTTTCTCAAATACGCAGTCCTTGATGACAAATCGAAAGTCACTTTCGTGTCAAAAGGCTCTGTGATAAGTTCGAACTACAAAGCCAAAAGGCTGACCTCTTGCTCAAGACCATGCGCAGCACCTCGAAGATAGCAGTACAAAAGGTGAAAAGACTAGAGGTGGTAGACGACAAGAAGGAGAACGTCATTGAACCTCCAGTTGCCTTCTCCAGATCGGAAATTCCTGCCACTAGATTTCAAATTCCCAAGAAATTTTGTGGCTTTTCTGTGTTTCATTTATTTTAGTGACATTTATTTGAATGTTTTCGTTTTCTCTGTGTTAATCGGTTCCCCCAGTCATGTATGGTCTTCTACGCAGGCCTATGCCCCATCATAATATATCTCGTACTATATGATCATGACCCAACTCTAATGTCTACAGACCTTTATGTTTCTACTGAGACAGACTGTTGTACATTCCGGCAGTGAAGTTTCACCTAATTACCTTATAAGTGGGAGATGTATATGCTTGTGTGATTTTGGTATTGTTTCATCAATTCTCCGTTGCTGGAAGGATCGCGATATTTTTCGCTTCCTCTTGTAGGAAGACGGTAATCCCAACGTCAACGTAATCGAATACGAGTTTATCGAGCTACGAGTTTACCAGGCTGCCATAACTTCGGCCTCAAGAGGGCAGCAGACGACGGTAAAGAAGTTCAGAGTTCAAAAGTAAGCAACTAACTACATTCGCAATGAGACGACGGACTGTTCGTAAAGTCAGTTCGAACATCGAAAGCAACTGTGTCTCTCCAGAAAACTTATTAGGGAATTTGTGCAAAGGCAGGGCTCCAACTGCACAAAATCATGTCGAACAAGAAAGAAGTTCTGCAAAAAAAATCTCTGCAGATGGTATGACTAGGGCGTGGCAGATCTGAATCTTGACGTCGATCCTCTGCCTCTTGAGCGTGCTCTATACGTGTAGCTTGGTGTGTGGAGAGTGACAATCTTCAGTTTTGCATACATCGAGCTACGTAATCAACCTTTCACGAGGAGGGGACACTGGTATATCCTATCAATTGTATGCGCTCCGTCTATGATCTCAACGGCTTCGCTCTCTTCGTGACACTATGCGGTAAGCAGAACTTACAGAACCTATGGCGGAGCAAACTCAACTGGGATAGTCCAACTCCTGACGACATCAGACCTGCCACGTCAGTGGGCAGAAATGGAGTATGGAGATTGTTCATCTTGAAAACTGCAGGCTTACAAGATGCTACAAGCCTCCCAACTTCGGAACAGTGAAGCATGGTGAGTTGCATCGATTTCTCAGATGCCAGCGAGGACGGGCATGGACGATGCACACACCTTCGTATCGCGAATAAAGAGGATGACGTATTATGCTCCCTTATCATCGCGCAAAATCGAGAATGCAAACAATTCAAAGACTAGAACTAGATAGCTGCCACTGTCATCTCTGCTAAGACGAGTGCATTAGTGTTTTTCTCCGCAGGGAATTTTTGTATCAAGAGATTCATGAATACAAAAATTCCATTTTGGTCACCTGAAACTCCTGCTCAGGTGGCCCGGCTGGACAAGCCTGGATCTGGACAAAGAAGCAGCGGTTCTGACCCGGTGCGGTACCTAGCGTTGTGTGCTCATCTTACCAGTGGTTATTACCCTGCAGTGGATCAGTCGGCTCCACTTATACAACCACCTTGGTGAAGGTAGTATATACTATAGGCACCATAATTATTTACAGCAGCAGATCAATCTGGTTGAACTGACCTGACTAGACTTGCATACTAGTACAGTACTCTCCGCGTAATCGGGTATCGCTTAAACGGGTACTCCGTTTAATTGGGCAGTACTTAGTGTCAAAATCAGTTCCAATGCACATTAAAATTACCTGATAATCGGGTTGCCTCTCCGCATAAATGGGTAAATAATTTTCTTCTAACCTAATTTCTGCCCACATTTTATCGCAGATGTAACACTTTAAGAAATCATGAATGTCAAAAATTTCCACTGCTAATGTATTCTCTGCTTAATTTGCAAAGAAGACCGATCATTTGTGGAGTGATTAAACATGAAAACACATGTACAAGTATGTATTCATTTCGGAAAACGTCTGTGTGTTAGTGAGGAGTCCATAGTCAAACGACAAAGTTTTCTGAAGACATATTTGTCCATAAAAAGAGTGTAAATTATTGCTCGTGACTGAACAAGTATAGGTATGTATATGTGCCGAGCACGAACGCGTGTTAAGCATACAGTGTAGGTGTTTGGTGCAGTGTACAGTATACAAACACATTGTGTGTGTCAATTGTGAATGAGACATGTTCTTCTGTTAATCGGGTACTCCGCTTAATCGGGTTAGAAACGCTCTGCTCGAGCCTACCCGATTATGTGGAGAGTACTGTACATGCCAGGGGAATATAGGAGACAGGAAAGTGATGTCAGAGCTCACCTACCAACTCCCGTCCAGCAGCACAGAATTTCGCCTTTCCCGCCAAAAAAAAAAAACAACAACAACAAAAAAAAAAAAAAAACGGTCAAACCCCGGTCAACACCGACAGTTTTGGCCTCCCTGTGGGACTGTAGCGCCTTATAACAGTAACTGCTCACAAATTTCTTATCTTGCAGGAAGTAAACTTATAGAAAACTGGTGGGGATGGGAGAAGATATTAGGCGAGCATAGTCCCGTTTTATCAAAAGATGTTATCAATTATAAATGTCCTTATACTACACAGACTGCCATGGACTTACCACAGAAATTAACTTTACGATCAATTATAACTATTCATAAAGTGGAGTAAAAGAGGCGAGAGGAGAGGAGCAGATAGTTATATGGGTAGGTAGCAGGCCCTAGGATCCCCACGCTGGTCAAGGACAATGCAGCCCATCCCCAAGTGGGTTACAGCCAGTTGGGAGTACACCCCATTTTCATTACCAGCTACCACACTTATTACACTTGAGGTAGTTGTTTCTGCCTCCGGATGGGGAATGTATGTTTCAATGAATTCTCACTTGACTCTGATATACAGCTTGAAGAAAAAAGTGTAGAGGAGATTTTGTATGCCGAGCTTATTCGTCTTCGGAAGTTGTAAGGTCGGTCAGGAGCATTTCACACAATCCTCGTAATTACGCTCACAAGGAAGTAGTGGTCTTTGTAACGCATTTAGACCACACGATTTGGTTAAAGATGCACATTTCTTTTTGCCAGACATTGGAAGGTCATGGTTTTTTTTTTTTCTTCTTCTTCTTCTTTTTTTTTTTGCTGCCTTTCATTTTGTTTTCATTACTTGCATCTTTATTCTTTTTTGTTAAGTTTGTGAGTGGGGCTTTGGGCGGTGTTGGGCGTTTACCTGGCGTCTACCAAAAACAGAGCTTCTAATAATCATTTCATGAGAACTTGTGGAGAAGAAGGAGAATGTTTCATTTCAACCGTCGCGGCTGGCTGGTCGCCTTTGGCTCCTTCGTCCAACAGACTATCGTCTTCGGCGTCATTTCGAGCTTCGTTGTCTTGTTCGTTCTCCTCCAAGAAGAGTTTGAAGCGTCGGCCACCGCAACGGGTGAGAGAGACTGTTATACGTTACACTTTCAGTTCTATACATTCAAATTGTTGACTGTTACTTTTGAGGTAAACTCCCTCCTCAGCAACTCCGAAAACAGTACTTAGAATTTTAATGAAATTAAATTGATAGAAAATGACGTCTAAGGCTTCACGTATGATAATAAGGTTCTGCGGAGTAAGAAAACGAGAAATGAAAGAATGTTCAAAATTCTGCACGGCCCACGAGACAGATCCTGTGTACTTAAACCCCGTGATGTAATGTCGGTACTGCGGGCGTACTGATGAGGAACTGTTATGGGACATAAAGTCTTTGCATGAAATCTTAAAATCATCTGAAGTTAGAATCCAGACTTGTTTTCCTTACCCTCAAAAGTAGATTTAGCACTTTTAGAAGGGATTCTTTCTCTCCCTCTCTTTTCTCTGTCTCTATTGTAGTGAATACATGTATATGAATATCTATGTATGATGAATAAACAGTATATACAGTATATATATATATATATATATATATATACATAACCATATACAATGATTCATTATAAGAACTAGAAAAGCACTCTGAAGGCGCAGACCTCCGCCAAGCAGCTACTTTCCACCGATGATCTTGCTCTTCCCAAAGAGATTTTTCTCCTCTCCACCACTGTGGAAAAGTTCTTCGGGCTCTTCCAAAGAAATCGGTGATTTCCACCCATAGGTATACATGCTGAAAAATCGCCCGATTTCCCAATATAGAAGCCTTTGGTACGTCATAAACCCTCAGCTGCACGGCGCGCCTCGCCCTAGCATACTAGTAGTTAGTAGAAAGCGGAGCACGCACTTTAGTGCCCGCATGCAAACCTCAAATACCCGCAGCCTGAACTCCCAAGTTCATTGACCCTACCTGCCAAAATATCAAAAATCCTTCATAAATCCCCCCCCCCCCACAAAAAAAAAAAAATCTCGGATCACTATCAAAATTTAATCATCTAGGCCTATTACTTGTATCATTTTAAACCTTTTCTGCAAGCTTCATCCAAATCCGTCGACTACTTTTTGAATTATTTTGCACACGGACAAAGTAACTAACGAACAAACCAGCAGTAACGAAAACATAACTTCCTACCTTGGCGGAGGTAGTAAAACAGAAACCTAGCTCATGCTGTCATTACTAACAGTTTATTTCGGCGCAAGATGTATAAATATATAATATATGTAATAATTGTATAATTATAATATATGTGCATAGATAGATAACAGTGACCATACCCGCTTTTGGGAAGTATTTGAAACACAAGGCATAACTTTTTCAATTGTTGCTTTAAAAAACTCAGTCCAAGTTCTGTAATGAGTAATATTAACAGTAAGGTTATAAGGATGTTATAACGCTTGTTGCTACTGTACATATAGGATGGATAGGATCTATTGCCTGGGGAGTGTCAACTTTGTTCGCGCCCGCTTCTGCCGCCATGTACTCTCAATGGGGACCCATACCTGTGACCGGAGCTGGCGCGTGCTTATGTACAGCCAGCTTGCTTGCCACCTGTTTCCTACCCAATCTTTGGGCGATGTACATCACCTTCGGATTCGTCTTTGGAGCAGGAGCAAATATGATCAGCTTTTCTTCCCTCGACCTCATTGCAAAACATTTTCCGGGGAAATCTGGTACCAGGCCATTTGCCTTTGCTAATCTGAGTGGGTCAACTGGTGGGTGCAAACATTATGATATGATATTATGTGTCGTTTTCATTTTCTGTAAAATTGTAATTCGCATGTGATTTATATGCCCCTTATTCTTTCTCTGTTGTTGTATATATACGCTGTTGTAATCTATGACGGACGACTGCACAAGTATCATGTTATCCTGTCTTGGTTGACTCTACATAATACGTGTAACGTTGCATTCGCAGTGTTGAGATTACAAAAGAAAAAAAAATGAAGAATACGAAGAAATGCAAATGTCTTATCTCAGCCATCTCACCAAATCCTGTCTCTTAATTGTGACATTAGTCACCTACCGGGTGACTTACATGCGTAAAAATGTTAAACTGTAGGAGTTAGAAAGATGAGAGGTTTGTTTGTTTGTGCTTTTTTTTTTGGGGGGGGGGGACAAGATGTGAACTTGGGGGCTTGTCCGGGAATTTGGATAGATTCCACGATGCCTTTTCAAATCGTATGGGTGTAGATTATAAAAAAAAAAAAAAACGGACAGTATATGACTGCGACTTTTCAGTAGAAATCCGGTAACCAATAGCCCACAAGAGTCCAATCTCTTTAGGTGTTACAACTACAGGAAAATGTTAATACCTCCAAAGGAAAGTGTCACGAAGGGCACCCAGACACGATATGATTTCAATGGAGAAGGGACACACACTTCAAATCGTTGCATCGATTTCCATGATGATTGACGAATACAACAACAGATATACCTTTTAGACCCATGGGAAACTCTTAAATTGTCGCACTCCACTCTTAGCCTGTAATAAATGATGATTTGCTAATGATTATGATTACTTACCGACTGCATAGAAGTTCACCAGATATACTCGCGTTGGCATCAGTATACACACAGACAATTTTTCCTGTGCCAATATAGTTACATGTATGTTTATTGTCAAAAGAATGCTTTTCTCGGTAGGCTACACACCACTCTATATCCATCAGACTATTTATCTGATTATGATGCCAGTAGTTGCCATTCTTGAAACTGTATAGAATGCATTAAAACAAATAAATTCTTCTGGAAATTCACTCACTTATTCAGATTACAATATTCATACTTTGTGACCATACTTAAACATTTCTGAATTTTTAAGGTTTGCTCGTGGTGGCTACGATCGTCGATGCTACCGTAGATGCAATCGGATGGCGAATTACCTACTGCATATTAGCAGCCATCATATTTATGATCTGCTTCCCTCTCTGCTTCGTCTACAAGTATCCCAGCGTGCCTCGCGACGAGATCAATGTCGATGGTACCAACGGAAGTGCCGACTCTCCTTATCCGACAGCATGCGCGAATAGTGAGCAGCAGGAGGTGGAAGAAAGGAACGCGAAAGCTTCCATCAGCGCCGAGGCAAGCTCCCAAGGCGTCCGAGCTGATCCCGATTATCAGTCAGTACTGATGATGCAGGAGAAGCCGTCGGTGACGAGCTCATCAGAGATCGGGTCTTGGAAGAAAATGAAAATCAAATTATTAGTGAGAGTTCCTGGAATCTGGATGTGTGGCTTAGCAGGAATCGCCTTCTCAATTGCTTCCACTTTCAACGTCATCATTCTGGTAAGCATAAATATGATTAATCCGTATTGATCTTATACAGATGCCACCTCCGGCGGCTCGACGCCCACATTGGTATGGAACACTCCTACTGAGCTTCATATATCTATCCATTTTTTTTTTCGAAAAGTGTTTGTAGAGGGGAAGTGAAACACACCACACCATAGTAATTTTGCGGAACATATGAAAATACAGTATTCAAGAAAAGGAAATCACCCTCTTTCGGTAATAAAGCCACAGTAGAAAGCTTAGGTACACATGCAGCACACACCATGTGACACAATCTTGCCCCCCCCCCCCCCTTTTCTCTCTTTCTGCCGTCTTTACCCAGGGTAGTTTCATTGAAAGTATAGGAATAAGTTCGCGCTTGTCAACCGTGCTGATTATGGCTCTTGGACTGGCTGAACTGGTAGGACGGCTACTCGTGCTTGTCGTAGGATCAAGTATTCCTGCCTCAAATCTCATCATTCTAGGAGTCACCAACTTCTTGGGAACTATCGTCTGCCTGATGGTGGGGCTGCTTCCTAATTTAGCAACAACTATCATCTACATTGCGAGTAAGTTCGCTCATTTGATCCTCCGCAGCGTCCTTTATGGAGCCATCATCTAAACTCTTGCCAGGTTCAAACAACAATCTTCGTCTTCGAAGGTAGAATTCAAGGAATTTACGTTTAGATTCCTGTCTGCAAAGGTAGTGTTGGCCTTTGTCAAAGTTGTTATTACCAAATAATAAAAAACACGTGGAATACGATATTCAGTATCTTGTAGATGGAAACCTCGTAGAGCGATTCCATCTTATACTCTCAAACTGACCTAAATTCTTGGAACATATTCGCAAAATACGATGGATCTCTTTCATAAGACTTTCCTAAAATATTCCATAAAGATTTTGAGATTGTGCCGTTCTTACAAGACCCCAATTTGTAAAATACGATGAATTAATTCTGCGTGAAACCGTCACTCGTTCCATACTATTTTGCCATGTCCCTCTCTACGTATAAGAATCGTCCATTCTTAACCGCCCAAAATTGACGAAAAAAATAATTTACTTTCAGGTATGAGTTACTATTATCTTTCATTTTCGTTTGTTACCTGTTTGTTTTACAGTTGCCGGGATAGTCCGAGGCATAACATATTCACTCGACCTGCCCGCTGCCATAGAGGTATTTCAGGGAGTGAACAGTTCTGTCATTATCAGTGTCGTATTTTTAGGGGACGGAATAGGCAACCTCCTTTCATCAATTTGTGCAGGTGAGCAAACTTTTTTCACATGTTTGCGTACAGTTTACAGTTTTGAAAGGTATTGTATTGGCCAGAAATAGTCCTTTATTGATAGCAGTCTACTTGATTGTCCCGGAGTTTTCTTCCAAAAGAACTAATCAATATGGTTGACACACCACAAACAGCCATCGAATGGAATATGATCAGAGTCCTGACAAATAAAAAAGTCCTTCGGATGTCGGTATATGATTCATCATGGGCGCCATATATCCACCATTATTGTGTATATTTGTGATATTTCTATTTGTGACCGTGCACCTCAAAACGAACATAAAGTCGCGCACACTGATTTTGCGTGAGGACTGAAAATAAGTGAAATGGGTCAACCTAGCCGAACTTGACTTTTTCATATTTTCTGAAAGAGCGGGCCTTCTTTTACATTATGCTAAAATTTGGTATCATAAAATGGGCAGGAAAGTGTGTGTTTTTTTAGCAGTTTATCTCCAACATTTTTGGTAGAATAGTGTGATTAGGTGTGTCTTTAGAATCCCTTTTTCATTTCTGAAAAACCTTGTCCACACTCTTCACTTTCAACTCTAATAACTTTTTAAAGGATGGTGCTACCGCTTTGAAAGTTGGCATTAATTATGGACAGAATGTGTTAATGAGCCATGCTTAATTTCAAATTAATCTGATAATCTCTTCATTGTTGTTACTCTGCAGGTTTACTTCCTGTTTTTTGTCCCATTCATCGCACAGCCAGCACGGTTTGGTAAAGATTAAGCACTTGAATAGACACTGTACTTCAGAGCCTCTTTTCTCAGTTCACACTTTTCCTGACTTTGTGCTTTCTTTCCAATATTTTGATAGGTTAGGAGAGTCCATTTGATTTGAGTTATACATCATTTTAAAGCTTAAAGTCTGCTCTTTCGGAATATTATGGTCTTAACTAAAAATTCATGTCTGGCGACTTTTTGTTTGTTTTGAGGTGCAGGGTCACATTTAGTGTTCCTATTAACCTCTGCTCCAG
Source organism: Diadema antillarum (assembly GCF_040938485.1). Lineage (NCBI taxonomy): Eukaryota > Metazoa > Echinodermata > Echinoidea > Diadematoida > Diadematidae > Diadema > Diadema antillarum. The sequence goes on along the minus strand of NW_027270890.1, from coordinate 6,034,604 downwards.
AAAATATTACTAATGAGACATCACGTAAATTGCAATAGGGGCAAAACTGCCTTTGTCGTTCAATGTGGCAGTACACGTGGTGATACAGTCCAGCTATGAGCAGCATCTCCATTGTCAGTTCATCTTAGTGATATCCGTGACACTTTAAAGACAAACATAGAAGAAAGTCCCACACAGGTGAGATCATTACCACTGTTTATCTGTGACTTTTATTTTGAGATGCCTAATGGACGCCGTTATGTGGGTCTGTAATTTGTCGAGTCTCCCAAAGATATTTATCAATCCTCTTTGAGCTCTTGCAATTGATTCTTATTATTGTTTCATGAAACTAGATTTGTACTAGATTTGAATTACTCACTGTGGGTAGTGCGGATAGACTCTACATAAAATTTCTAATGTTTTCTTTGTCTGTTTGTTTGAATTATTTGCGCCCGTAACAGGCCTTAGCGTTGACCTGACGTCCTCGTACAGCGCTGCGTTCTTTATGAGCGCGGGACTTTACTTCATCTCGTCTGGAATCTACGTGAGCTTACGGCTTTGGCCTCACGTTTTGACCTCCAGAAGATTCGGATACCCTCCCTAATCGCTATCAGGACACATTGGCATAGCATTGAAAGATACGGACGATTATCATTCTGACATTATCCCTATGATTTCGCACTCGGTAATAATGATAATAATAAGAACAATAATAATAATAGTAGTAGTAGTAGTAGTAGTAGTAATAATAATAATAATGAAAATAAATATATATATATATATATATATATCGGAACTTTCCACTTGTTGGACTTCGAATGTTTTAATTATAAGAACAACGAGTCTCAAATACGCCATGGATTCAACAAGAAGGTTTTTTCATTTACAAATTTTTCAGCCTGCCCCAGGCCTTCGTCTGTGTAGTGTATACAAGGACAATGATAAGTTTGTGCAAACTTATATGTTCTTCTTATCATATATATATATATATATATATATATATATATATATCTGTAAATTGACCGAGGATTGTGTAAAACAATATTTGCTGTAGGATAACGTGGCGGAGGTATAATGTATATGGACTCTGGAATTTGTATCGTTGTGTATGCTTTTATATCTTATCGGGCTTACAGGTAGATATGTTTCAAAACATATTGTCTCACGTGCTTCCTCATTATAGAAGATTTAGGCACAGGTATTATTTTTGATGACACTTTGTTAAAACGAGTATCTCATATAAAATTGCTTGGTATCACTGTGATACCAAGCAATTTTATATGAGATACTCGTTTTAACAAAGTGTCATCAAAAATAATACCTGTGCCTAAATCTTCTATAATGAGGAAGCACGTGAGACAATATGTTTTGAAACATATCTACCTGTAAGCCCGATAAGATATAAAAGCATACACAACGATACAAATTCCAGAGTCAGTGGACGAACTCTCGTGGAGGCCGCATATTACAAACATTTGTACAATAATTTCACGCAATATTGGTATTATGAACAGAATCAAGTTTCATATTCCATTGTCCTCTTTGTTGACGTTGTATTTTTCCCTAATTTTACCTTATCTTAATTACGGACTCCTGGCGTGGGGTAGTACCCATCAAAATTTACTAGATAAACTACTGTTATCACAAAAATGGCTATTCGTATTATTTGTAGCGTCCCGCCACGTTCCCGTACAGAGCCATTATTTACTGAATATAAGATTTTGAAAACCAAAGATTTGTATTTTTTTTTCAACTTGGTCAGTTTATGTTTAATTACAATGTAAATGCACTTCCCAGTATTTTCAATTCAATGTTCCCGCGGAACCAGTCTTTTCATGATTATCCCACTAGACAATCTAATGAGTTTCATTTACTCCTCCTGAGAACTTTATTGGCTCAGAATATATTCATATACACCGGTCCTAGATTTTGGAACTCACTAAGCTGTAAAATAAAAAAAATCCCCATCTTTGTATTCTTTTAAGCACAAGTTGATTTTTTTTCTCTATTAAATCCTCTCTGATATGCTTTTTTTTTTTTCATTAGCTATAGGTTTCGCCAACCTCAGGGTTCATCATCCATCCATCCATCAATCATTCATTATTACGTAATGAAGTAACAAGTAACCATCACAATCCTTGCACAGCTGCATGCAGCGCCAACTCTATGAAGCACATTCTCTACCATCCCCTGTTCCATTTCCCCTGTTCAGCGTGTAGGCATTCTCTCATTAGGCGTTTTCACATCAGCCCGATAAAAATCCAAGCTCGAGATATTTCTCGCGATTGCGAATTAGCGCGCTATTTCATTTTTTATTCACATCAGCCCGAAGAGAATTAGCCCGATTTTTTTTTCGAGCTAATTCGACAGCTGAGTATGTGCAAACAGCACCAGTAATGTGTGTGCCCTCTCAAAAATTAATCATGGTTTGTGTGCAGTTTGCCTCGATCGATCGGGTCACACACGCTAGGCATGGTGGGACGCATCGCGCTAATTTCTCGAGTCGATTTTACATTATCAAATAGCGCGCTACTATCCCGCTATTTCAGAAATTTCCCGAGTTGGACTCGAGATTTTCTCGATCAGAGCGATACAATTAGCGCGCTAATTTACGTCCACATTATCAAATAGCGCGCTATTTCGCTATCGGGATAATTTCTCAAGTCAGAAAATAGCGCGCTATTTCGAAACATCGGGTTGATGTGAAAATGCCTAGACTCTCTTTTTCTTTTTTCCTTCCATTCTTTTTATTTATTTTGGCAAGTTGTGTAATGTTATTGTGTTTCTTCTGTTTTGTCCCATCCTGTCGTATATCATATTTGTGACTAGTGTCTGTAAATAAGTAATTCATGAGTTTTATGAGTGGTTCGCAATATATAAGCTTTGCTTTTTAGTGGACTTCTCTATTCTTTTTTTTTTAAACTGAAGCATGACTTTGTAATATTTTTTTTTGCCAGTATGCGCTCTTATGTTTATAGGTATTATTTATCTATTGCAAAGGCAAATTTTTTGTTTATGATGTAATACCTGATTTATCTTGTGTTATGTTTTGTTGGAAAAAAGAAGAATGAAAATAAATGAATTGAATTGAATTGATTTGAATCATTTATGTATGATTATATTTTCAGAAAAGGAAAAGGAAAAATATTTGCTCATGCAGTACTGTGTTCATGATAAGAAACCACAAGTTCCAATGTTGATTTTGTGGAGAAGTTCATTAGGTCAATCTCTATTGGGTAGGATATTCCAGACGAGAAGTATAAAAGGAGCTTTGTTAATACGATTCAGTTATGCCGCGATACATCATTAGGCGTTTTCACATAAGCCCGATAAAAATCCAAGCTCGAGATATTTTTCGCGATTGCGAATTAGCGCGCTATTTCATTTCATGTTCACATCAGCCCGAAGAGAATTAGCCCGAATTTTTGTCGAGCTAATTCGACAGCTGAGTATGTGCAAAGAGCATCAGTAATGTGTGTGCCCTCTCAAAAATTCCTCATGATTTGTGTGCAGTTTGCCTCGATCGATCGGGTCACACACGCTAGGCATGATGGGATGCATCGCGCTAATTTCTCGAGTCATTTTTACATTATCAAATAGCGCGCTACTATCCCGCTATTTCAGAAATTTCCCGAGTTGGACTCGAAAACATTTCTCGAGCAGAGCGATACAATATTAGCGCGCTAATTTGTGTTCACATTATGAAATAGCGCGCTATTTCGTGATCGGATTAATTTACCCAAGTCATAAAATAGCGCGCTATTTCGAAACATTGGGCTGATGTGAAAACGCCTATTGTGTTAGGTTCTGGCAAGCTCAACGGAATGTGAGATTAGGTTTTACTAGGTTAATGATATTCAGGAACATATATGTTCCTGAATTTTTCGTGCCAGGCTTACTAGTCAAGGCGCTAATTCCTGTAAGGGGCTTAATTAAGGAGTTCGTTCAACCCACCCCGCAGAAATGGTTTGACCAGACAGGGTGGTAGATGGGACCTCCATGAACATCCCCAGGTAGTATGTGATTCCAAATTGTGGTGTCAGTAGAATTTTACTGGCGACTTTTCATCATTATTTGTTGGAACAAACGTAATAGAGTCTGCGCACACCAAGACTATTACACGCACCACTAGCCCTGTTACAGGTGCCAGTGCCAGTGCTTCGTGTTGTAGTTTTAGCGCACACATACTTTTTCTTCGACAAACAAGGGGTTTTGCCTGCAAACTAACTTTTCACGCCAAGCTATGGTCGGTGTAGTGTAGTTTCTAGCCGTATTTATTTTGTCTTTATTTCTCCGAGTTGAAGCTAGCTGAGTAGAACCCAGTGATTGTGACGCCCGAATCGCAATCACTGGGATATGTGCACTCACTCGGCTTAGCGCAATACAGCGGGCTCTCCACAATGCACAAGCTGCAACTCAGAGAAATAAAGACGAAATAAAAACGGCTAGAAATTAAGACTAGGGTCGGTGACGCTTGTCGCTATTGGGGCACTGAAAATGACAAAATTATCACAGTTTTTGCATTTATTTCATAAATAATTCATCAAAACTGCATGGAACTATATATGTACATGTTGCTAGAGATGTCAGCAATACATTGGGATTTATTGTAAGTTATTGTGCATGGTTACCATGGTAACCGGATGCCTACAGGTGATTGGTATAACCCCCAAAATGCCTCCTACTGCTGCAAACTTTGATTTTTTTTTTATTTTTCAGATACAATTAAAAAAAGTTTTTTTATTGATTATCGTAAAAGAAGTATTTTCCTGTTGCCATGACAACCAGTATTATCCAATCAGGATTCAGCTGTCAATAACTCAAAAACTAAGGCCCATAATTTCAAAAAGCTCAATAAGCATTTCCTTCCTTCTGCATAAGTGTACCACATATATGTGAAGAATATATTGAAGCATTCTCAAGTTACAGCAAAATTTGTAAACAAAGGCATAATAAACGGCCACTGAAAGAAAGATATCATTTTTTTGAATATTAAAATGCATGAAAAAGTTGCATCCGTCGTACTTTCAACACAAATTTGACTTCAAAGTATAGACAAATGTAGTTTTTAGTAATGTATGGACATAACTTTCCCTTCAAAATATAGGTGAATACAGAGAACAAAGCCAATTATATTCTAAGGTTAGCTCTTTTGAGTATTTACAGAGTGATGGTTATTCAAAACAATTCTGGAAAAGAGCAGAGGAAAGCATTTGATTGTTCACTTTCTTAACATACTTAAAGGAAGTTTATCCAAGAATGCAGAAAAATTCCTTTCTAAAGAAGGAATATACACGTGCACTGGATTATCCATCAAAAAATTAAGCATACTTTTTGTGTTCGTTAGCTATTGTAAAAAAAAGAAAAGATAGATTAAAATGAAAAATCATGATATGTACACAAAACGTGCAGTAATGAATTAATGTTAAGGAGAGAATTACGGGGAAAAAATCTTGAGCGTCTTTTCCCTTTTATCCAGGCTAATTTTACAGTGTTAAGGTAGGTACTTTAATATCCGATCTACAATGGGTGATGTGCACGAAAGACAAAAAAACCCAAACAAACAAACAAACAAACAAACTACCTGTCTAAATTCCATATATATATATATATATATATATATATATATATATATATGAAGAGTTTGTTTGCAAAAACCGATAAGTCCATATTTGCCAAATGGAGATATTTGCGATTAACGGTCAAGAAAAATAACGAGAATAATAAGAAAATTTTTGCTTCTTTTGACCATAACTTTAAAAATATACCTTTATATGTAGCGACCAATATATCATTTAAAAGGTATTATTTTGTACTTTATGACAGAGATCGTACTTCAAAATCTTCAAAAATGGACTTATCGGTTTTTACAAACAAACCCTTCATATATATATATATATATTTTTTTTTTTGGGGGGGGGGGGGGGGGGGTTACCAATCACCTGTATGCATCCGGTTACCATGGTAACCATGCACAATATCATACCTGACAATGTATCCCATTGTATTGCTGACATTCTCTCGCAACATGCACATATATGTAGTTTTAAGGCGTTTTGATGAATTCTTGGTGAAATACATGCAAAAACTTTGATAATTTTGTCATTTTCAGTGCCCCAATAGCGACAAGCGTCACCGAACCTAGTCTTGATTTCTAGCCGTTTTTATTTCGTCTTTATTTCTCTGAGTTGCAGCTTGTGAATTCATCAAAAGCCCCTGTATTGCGCTAATCCGAGTGAGGGTGTATACAAAGTGATTGCGACAAAAATAGTTCGGGCGTCGCAATCACTGGGTATGAGCGCTCACTCGGCTTGCTTCAAGTCGGAAAAATGAAGACGAAATAAAAACGTCTAGAAACTACACTACACCGACCCCAGGTTGGTATGAAAAGTTAGTTTGCAGGCAAAAACCCTTGTTTGTCGCAGAAAAAGTCTGCATGGGCTAAGACTACTACACGTGCCACTGGTATTGGCGCATGTAGCAGCGCTAGTGGTACGTGTAGTAGTCTCAGCGTGCACAGACTTCTTCTCGAAGAATAAGGTCTTGTCGCAACTAAAGTGGCCTGTAAAATTTTATTAATACCACAATTTGGAATCACATACTACCTAGGGGTGTTTTAGAGGGTCCAACCGACCACCCCATGCAGTCAAACCTTTTCTGCGGGGTGGGTTGAACGAAGTCATTTTTTTTCAGGGTCCCTGCGCCTTGACTATACGCCCTTGGTAGTATCAAGGAGGTTCAAGAGAATGAAGTCACAACTGTCTTATTTCCTTTGAACCCATGTTCGAAGCCGCCACTCAAAAATATTTGAAGCATGTGCCAAACAGGATCTGCCGCGGAGATACGAAGACAATTGACTCGTGTCTCATTGCGTAATCACCAGCCACTTTCAAAGGAAGATATGTCTTTGTGATGGTTATTACTTTTCGTTATCCCTTCTTATAAAAGGTAGGTGGTACAGACATGAGGATGCGCGAATAGAATTGAGCAAAAAATGCTGAAATAAAGATGAAAATTACTCGACTGGGCATACCGGGCACTAATCTGATATATCTATCAATAAAACATTATACTTGAAGATTATTCCATATTAGTTTCCATATGTGGAAATTAAGTGGAAAAGTGATAAAACCAGCTTTCCAGGATGGCACTGTTTTAAACATTTTCACATGATACAGCTCTGATTTACACTTTTGCACGCATTTCTGGACGGGATTGACTTTTGTTTTACATGCTTTATCATTAAGTGAAATTTAATTTCATTCAATAAATAAATGAGCAATATATGGCCAACATTATGATAACGTTCAAAATGAATGTTCAGATTGCTCAGCAAGACGGCGGCTTGGAACATCGATCATCAAAGGCACAAGTGCACCTGTGGAATTCTTTTGTACATCGAATAGAAATCTGACAACCCTTTGAATATAGATTACAGCGAGTTGGAACTCCATGTATAAAACTTCCTTTTTAATTTATTTAGATTTGCCTTTAAAGTGGTGAATGCTTTCCATGATGTGTGATCCGATGGGGAATATCATGAGGCAGTGATTATTCTTCGTATCGATAGGATCAATACTGTCATCGTGTACTTAGTGCTTGTTTCCCAGTTTGGTTTATAACCCCGTGATTATTGACTAGTTGAATTCGCTCAGTATTGCTAGTGTTGACAATTGAGAGAATTTTCTACATTAGGTAGGGAAATGATGGGCCTCACTGGTAGCGAGTTGAGTCAGTTTGTAACTGAACGTTGTCAGGCTTTAGAGCGAGAAAGAGAGCGAGAAAGAGAGAAAAAGATTAAAGAAAAGGAACTCGAAGCTGAGCGTGAAGCTAAGGAGAGAGAAGCATTTTGGTTAGCACATAAAACACCTCAGTACGGGTTGCAGTCATAATCTACGAGGCTTGAATCAACGTCGGCGAGCGGGACTGTCACGCTGGGGCGACTACCGGTACGAGGGACGAGCGTCGCTAGCTGAACCACACCTGCTGAGCCACATCTGCTGACGACCGGCGGTCTACCGGACACGACACTATGATATCAACTTCTGATTGGGGATACGAACCCGGAATCTAGAGCAACATAGCCAAAAGTTACGTGTTTGTTCATTCTTTATTTTGTATTTGATACTTTCATACCAAAACTCCGACTTTGTAACAAAACCAAAGCTCCATTATCAAAAACATTGATTTAACCGTACTTGATTTGCTTCGATTTGAATGCTTACGTGTCAAAGTAGCAGAGTAAATAACAAAAAAGGTTGCTCACGTGACAATTTCAGGAACATAAGATTGAGAAGCATTTTAGATAGCAAGCTGTATACATCGATACGGGTTCCAGTCATTTATACTCCACGAGGCTTCACTAGGCGTTGGCGGGCGGGACTGTTTTCAAGGCTGGGGCGACTGCCGCTACGGGGAACGTCGCAGCTGAGGGCCAAATCTACTGACGATCCACGGGGTCTACCAGGCAACAACGCCAGCGCTGCAACAGCTGCTGAGGGGGGACCCGAATCCGTAACCCGGAGATCTGGAAAGCTAGAAGTTAAGTGTTTATTTATATCTTCTTCTTTTTTTTTTTTGGTGAATCACTTGTTTGAATATTTGTTTATACCAAACTGCTACGTTGTAAACACGATCAAAACTCAATTATTACTGTTGATTTAACTCTGCTTGTTCTTTTTTTTTTTGATCTGAATGTTTCTGAGTCAAAGTAGCAGAATAAATAACTAAAAGGGTGGCTCGTGTGAAATATATCTCAAGATATTAACGTACCGAAGAAAAGGGGTGAAGAAATGATGAAATTTCGTTTGCGTCTTTCATTAGATGTATCAAGATTATGACTTTTTTATGTGCATTGTCTTGTTGTCATCCTAACTGTATATCAATCTTCATAACGGGACCGTGTTAAGAAAGTATGGAGAGAGGAATTCAAGTTTGTGATGTAACAGGCAATGGGTAATTAATAACAACAAATATGCAAACTAGTAAGAAAAATGACAAGACTTGAAACATATTCGATTTAAAGAAAGCAAATATAAAATCTAGATATACTGATCTTTTGTGTGTGTGTGTGTGTGTGTGTGTTTGTGCGTGTCAAGCTTTTTTTTTCTTTTTTTTTTTTGAAGGGGGCGGGTTCATTCTCTTCCAAAGTGAGTAATCTTTCCAGAAGCACTGGTATTATCAATAAGAGCAGTATGACCAACAATTGATCAAATGAACGTCTCTTCTTTCTAAGTCTATACTATACGAATATTATATAATTGAAGGGGTCGGTGCAATATAGTGCTAACCCGCACAATAGTCATTTTGAGATAATCGCTGTTGAATGTTTAGAAAGTCCATACATTGTACATTAATTAAACATGAATGCATGAATTTTTTACCATCTTATTGGTTGAATTCAAATATGATATTTTCACGGGGGTTAGAGTGAAGGGTAAGGATTATGAAAATGCATGTAACTCAATTTTGACAAAGGTGTGGGTTAGCACTATATTGCACCGACCCCTTCAATTATATATATATATATATATATATATATATATATATATACACACATATATATATATATGCATATGTATATATATGTATATGTATATAATACACACATACATACATAAAAAGAAAAGATGACGAATTTTCTCGAAGAGTACGCACTTAAGTAAAGGGCCCTGGAACGTTTTTGTGTTTGCTAATTTGATTTCTTGTTGTCCAATGATGAGAAATACGCATGACATTATGATGACATCTGTCCCCCATCCATTCACTATATGTTTTGTAATTAAAGGTGATCGCTATCCACCTCCACAGACGTAGCTGACCTGCATGGTGAAAGGACACATGTGACAAAAACTACAATTTAGTCATTAACATTCCCCCTGAATGTTTCTCACGTTTTCAATTATCATTATTTTTTGTTCAGCATTGTGCCAATGTATGCACCAGACTGTTTAATTTGAACAAAGAAATACGACAAATTCCCTCGTGTGATAGGGTGAAACCTTTCTCCTTTTTACCTTTTCTCTACTTAATTAATGCGCTTAGATTTTAGATTTTCAAATAATTTCATAAAAGTAATGAGAAATCAAGCAAAAATTACAGAATTTTGCAGGTCGCTTTTTTTGCAGCCTAAAATGGTTGAAAAATTGTCGTGATAAATGATAATTGAACTGAATTGAATTGAATTGAATTGAATTGAATTGAATGGGATTGTATTGACAGATTGATTTGAATTGAATTGTATTGAATTGAATTGAAGTGTATTGAATTGAATTGTATTGAATTGAATTTTTGATCGAATAATATTGATTGTTTTTCTCTTTTTTTTTCAAACACTCCACGCAAAGAGTGCACCAGATCGTCAGAATGCAAAGGTTCCCTCTTGTGGGAATAGGGTTCCGGAGACCCCTCTTCTCCTCCTTCCCCTCTTTCCCACATTTATTTTGTCCCTCGCTTTCTCGTCTTCTCCAGTATTGATTATATCATGGGGGGGGGGGGGGGGTCATACAAACGGCTATGTGTGACACAGCCATGTTGTACCCCCCCCCCCCCACACACACACACACACACTCAAAATACGGACACTCTGCTTACTATCCGGCAACCAAAAGGTTCAGGGTCAGGGACTCTGCACCTCAGCGGAAAAAAACAAAAATCCTACCCATTGTTCTGCAAGCGGTGCAAATTTATGTTCACAGCACGCCATATCATTTTCCCCACTGCCAAACGTGAAGCGTCTCAACAAATATTTACGAACAAGCAAGAACCGGTCAATATCATCTAGCATTCTGGTGAAGTCATGTACTCATATTGAGAGGTCATCGAAAATAGTCGTTACAGGGCCTTCATGTACTACGCTGTGGAGCCTGTCGCATTTTCCTTTTTATTGGTATACCATGTCGCAATTTCTGGCCTACTTTAGCGAGTAAGTGTCATTAACACTTTAACATTTCTTGTTGCGTTTTTTTCATGATGAATTTTGATCATGAATGTTCATATATATATACATATATATATATATATATATATATATATATATATATATATATATATAATATGTGATCGTGCACCACAAAACAAACAAAAAGTCGCACACACTGATTTTGTGTGAGGACTGAAAATAGGTGAAATGGGTCAACCTAACCGCGATCTTGACTTTTTCATATTTTCTAAAAGAGCAAGTCTTCTTCTACATTATGCTAAAATTTGGGATCATAAAACGGGCAGGAAAGTGTGTTATTTAGCAGTGTATCTTGAACATTTTTTTGGTAGAATAGTGTGATTAGGTGTGTTTTTAAAGTCCCCTTTTCATTTCTTAAAGGACAAGTTCACCTTCATAAACATAAGGATTGAGAGAATGCAACAATAATAGTAGAACACATCAGTGAAAGTTTGAGGAAAATTGGACAATCGATGCAAAAGTTATGAATTTTTTAAATTTTTGTGTTTGAACCGCTGGATGAGGAGACTACTACAGCTTGTGAGTCATATGCGTACAACAGTATAAAGAAAATGTAAAAGAAAATTCCACATATTTTCACTTTTTTCGCATAATAAAAAAGCAGTTCACTTGCCTCTTTCTAAAGGCAGGGGGAATAATATTACCCATAACATTTGTCGGTAACGAGACAGGGGAATGTGTACTTCTTTCAAAAGATGGGATTTTGTGAAATTCTCTTTATATTTTCCTTATATTGTTGTACGCATGTGACATCTAAGTTATACATACACTGCAGTAGTCTTACTCATCCAGCGGTTACTGCACAAAAACTTCAAAAATTCATAACTTTTGAACGGATTGTCTGATTTTCCTCAAACTTTCACTGATGTGTTCTACTAATATTGCTACATTCTCTCAATCCTTATGTTTATGAAGGTGAACTTGTCCTTTAAAGAGCTTGTACACACTCTTCACTTTCAACTCTAATAACTTTTGTAAATATGATGCGACTACTTCGAAAGTTAGCATCAATTATGAACAGCATGTGCTAATAAGGCATGCTCATTTTCAGTTTAATTTGATAATCCCTTCAGTGCTGTTACTCTGGTGATTTACATCCTGTTTTTTTGTGTGTGTGTCCCATTCGTTGCACAGCCAGCGCGGCTTGGTAAAGATTTAGCGCTTGAATAGACACTGCACTTTAGAGTCTCTTTTCTCAGTTCATACTTTTCCAGAGTGTGTGTTTTCTTTCCAATATATAGATAGGTTAGGAGAGTGCATTTGATTTGAGTTATACATCATTTTAAAGCTTAAAGTGTGCTCTTTTAGATTATGCTCTTAACTAAAATTTCATGTCTGGACACTTTCTGTGCGTTTTGTAATGCAGGGTCACATATCATACATCGCTATCTTGTGTACCATAGCACTTCCTTGCCCGTACACGAGGGGAAATTCTTCGTAGAAGTGAATTTAATCATATATTTCTCTATACAAATTGTTCTTTGTCTTTCTACTCTTGAAGAAGAAGTAGAAAAAAAAACATATTAGAAAAAAAATTTTTTTTGGTCTTCTTTGTCTCACTTATATCATTCTTCTCAAGATGACAGAAGCGTTCGGTGAAAATATTAGCATCATCCCACCTTACCGTATGTCCCCCCACCCCCCAAAAAAATAACAACGGTGCTCTCAGCAGCGGTAGCTTTAAAAATAGTGAAACCATCCAAATGCAATTTCAGGGTATGAAACTATAACTCATTGCCCACATCTTACAGAAAACCCCATTCGATTTGCTGCAGTGGTCAAAGAGAAATGGGGAATTTTGCAGAGCATGTCAGAAGTCTCTTCCCTTCAAGTTCTTTCCATTGTGTTCATACATCAATAGGCATTTCCAAGAGCATCCAAGTGCTGAACTTGGAAAAATCAGACTTTATGACATGCTTTACAACAATTCGTATTTCTCTGTGACCGCTTTACCAAATTGAATGGGGTTTTCTACAAATGGAGTTAAGATGTTATGTTTTAAGACTTTGAAGTGAGACGGTTTGCTAATTTTGGATGTTATCAGTGCGAAAAGTGAATTGAAATTTTTGGGGGTCTTACTGTATATTTTGGTTTTCCCTCTACAGTGACTGTATGGTTTTGCCAGTTCAGAAATGGTTATAATACAGTAAAAATTGGCTATTGTTCGTATGTTTGTTTGCTTTTTTATTTCATTTCAATATATTTCATTTAATTCCATTTATTTTTTTGTCCATGGGTCATGTAGAGTCACTCTCCTGACCACCTGTAAGTAAAGTAATACCTTGAGAATATGGATAAATTATTTTTTGTTATTCCAATATAAATACAATGTGCCGATCTCACATCACCTCAATAGCTCTCAGAGTATCTGTTCGAGTGCTATGTTGTATAACGATACAGTATTCTCGACAATGTTAACTTAGAATTTATATCATGTGGTCAGTAAGGAAGCCCCTAATTGCTCATAAACAAAATGCCAGTGATTCCACGTCTTGGAATGTCCAGCTTCAGAGTGCTATCTAAACCTAACCACTGCTACCAACGAACTCGAACACAACCTATACTCTGAAGCTTGGTTGCGTAGTATCAAGACAATCATTTGAGGACGACAATGATTATGTCATGACAATGACAATACTAATAGTAATAACACTTATAATAGTGATAATTATGATGATTATGATGATAATAATAATAATAATAATGATAATTAGAATGATGATAATAATGATAATGATAACATTATTTTATCATTATTATCATTATTGTCATTATTATTATCAATACTAACAATCATAATGATAACAATAACAAGGAATAAAGTAATATCAATCAAGGTAGACTTTTCAATTTCAATTATTCAAATGGCAACATTTTCGCTTTCGTATTGAATGTACTTCTTTTCCTTTAGTCGAGTCCGAAGATGAATAAGAAGCGATCAATTCGACGGGGCTTCCCGATAGTTTTCTTGATGTTCATGCGGGCATTCTTTGCTTTTGGCACGGTCAAGTCATTTGGCGTTTTCATGGACGAGCTGAACGCTAGTCTCAGTACGACAGCCGCAAACACAGGACTTGCCCTCGGCCTGTTCAGCGGGCTTATAAGTTTGCCAGGTAGGCAGTGACGCAAGACCTGAACATTTTTTTTTTTTTTTTTTTGCGATCCGATTGTCTATGTCTTCTACTTCATCGTAGGGTGTTTGGACCAGGGTCAGCTGGAGTTAAAAAAGAGACGGTTCTATACTTGTACATGACCTAGAAAAGTTGCAAAGTATATGTTCTTGTTTTGTTTTTGCTTCTTTTTGTTTTTATTATTTTAGACCGATATGAAAGTAAGTGAAGTTTGGACAAGTATCTTTGTTTGTAACCACCTTCGCAATCTTTGGAAAGCATCTTTGTTTGTATAGTGTGCTTAAACAGCCATTTTGGATATAATGTGATATGTAATTTAAACAAAGGTAATTCAAGAGTTTTCAATGATTAGGAATTGATTTCAGGGTATTCAGGGTTTTCAGCTTTTTAGGGTTTACGTATTTATTTTTCTGTAATACTATGTCTTTTCTAACACACACTTCTTTGTATGAAACAAAGAAAGCACTTTGAAGTATTAAAGAAAGACATGACAATTAAAAAAATCTAGTATTATTGATTCGCCCTTATAGCACCACTGGTTGCGCTCATCTGTAGAAGGCTGCAAAAAACTCCACGGGTACTCATCGTAAGTGGCGCCACATTAGCTGCGACAGGTGTAATCTTCTCTTCCATGGTGACAAGCCACGCCGTCTTCGTCTTCTGCCTGGCAACGGCCGGTACGTCCAACATGAGGGGAGGGGAACTCGAAGTGCCATAAAATGTTTTAAAAGAAAATATAAGAAAAGATACATTTTAATGCAATGTACACTATGTCTCTTTCTCTCAAAGAGAATAATTATGTTCTCTCCATGCTTTCGGGAGGAGCCAGATCAAACATTGCTCTCTCTATGTTATAGAAAATGACTTATTTGAACCTCTCTATTACTTTAGTTTTAGTACTGTTAGTGTTCGCTTTGGAATCTCTTCTGTTTATTGATTTTAGTATTATGCTTTACATGTGTAGTAGATTTACCCGGCTAAACCATTACGGTAAAAGATAATATACTATGCGCAATAGTGAGGTGACTAAATGGAAATATACTTAATACTAATACTTAATTTTCCAACACCTGGAAAATTTATATTATATACATGTCATGTCAGACAAACGTGACAAAATGGGGTTTGAATGAGGAGCGTTGTGGCTATGGGGATGAGACCATGATACTATCAATGATGAGTCTTTAGTTTGAGTCCATTGGCTCCAATGGTTATGCTTGTAGACAAAAGCCCTTTATCCTCTTATTGCCTTGCTTTTCGGAGGGGGACTTCAAATCTGTAGGTCCCTTGGTTCTTCAATGATATTTTGTAGCATACATATCTTCGTTAGTGAAAAGAAAATCGTAAAACATAATGAGATTACCAAATATTGTTATCCGTGTGATTCTTTAGGTTTTGGGCACTCCATTTTGGCCATATCGTCCCCGATCGTGTTAAATGAGGTCGTTGAGAGCACGGACTTCAACTTCCTCTATGGATTCGCTAAATGCGGATATTCATTTGGCATGGTGCTCTTTCCCATCATCGCTGAAGTTCTTCTAAAGAAGTACGGCTGGAGAGGGGCCACGTTGATTCTTGGCGGAATGATAGCACACTTACTACCCATTGGTGCAGCGGTGAAGCTTGATATGTCAAGGAGAAGCAGCCGACAAAAGGACAGAGAAACAACTGCACTCGAGAATGCAGCCGGAAGCTGTAGGAAATCTGGCGATGACTGCCAAAAGTGCTTCGCAAATAAAACTGATGAGAATGTCAAGGCAGACATTTACAATGAGACATGCAGAAGCGACCATACAGATGCAACCACTCATATTTTGCGGCAAGATGATATGTTTCTGACAGAAGTGCAGACAGAGCCTCCATATTGTGCTAAGCCGACATCGATGTAGCCTTTAAACAAGGCGACTCGCTCTGCGTGCCCCCGTATAGCGCGTTTACCCCACAAACCTGTTGGCCGGCGAGTGGAGCGAGCCGCCTTTATCCACTCGTTCAGGGATGTGTACTTTTGTCGTTGTTGTTGCTTTATATTCTTTGACAAATTTGCGTACAAATTTGACGCAGAAAATACACACGGCACCAAGGCAAGCCTCGTTAATATTAAGTAACTATCTACTTAATACCAGCTGACCCTGGTCCAAAGATGTGGAATCACTGGCATTTTGTTTATGAGCAATTAGGGGCTTCCTTACTGACCACATGATATAAATTCTAAGTTAACATTGTCGAGAATACTGTATCGTTATACAACATAGCACTCGAACAGATACTCTGAGAGCTATTGAGGTGATGTGAGATCGGCACATTGTATTTATATTGGAATAACAAAAAATAATTTATCCATATTCTCAAGGTATTACTTTACTTACAGGTGGTCAGGAGAGTGACTCTACATGACCCATGGACAAAAAATAAATGGAATTAAATGAAATATATTGAAATGAAATAAAAAAGCAAACAAACATACGAACAATAGCCAATTTTTACTGTATTATAACCATTTCTGAACTGGCAAAACCATACAGTCACTGTAGAGGGAAAACCAAAATATACAGTAAGACCCCCAAAAATTTCAATTCACTTTTCGCACTGATAACATCCAAAATTAGCAAACCGTCTCACATCAAAGTCTTAAAACATAACATCTTAACTCCATTTGTAGAAAACCCCATTCAATTTGGTAAAGCGGTCACAGAGAAATACGAATTGTTGTAAAGCATGTCATAAAGTCTGATTTTTCCAAGTTTAGCACTTAGATGCTCTTGGAAATGCCTATTGATGTATGAACACAATGGAAAGAACTTGAAGGGAAGAGACTTCTGACATGCTCTGCAAAATTCCCCATTTCTCTTTGACCACTGCAGCAAATCGAATGGGGTTTTCTGTAAGATGTGGGCAGTGAGTTATAGTTTCATACCCTGAAATTGCATTTGGATGGTTTCACTTTTTTTAAAGCTACCGCTGCTGAGAGCACCGTTGTTATTATTGGTTTTTTTTTTTTTGGGGGGGGGGAGGGGACATACGGTACAGTGGGATGATGCTAATATTTTCACCGAACGCTTCTGTCATCTTGAGAAGAATGATATAAGTGAGACAAAGAAGACCAAAAAAAAAAAAAAAAAAAAAAAAAACACGGCACCAAGGCAAGCCTCGTTAATATTAAGTAACTATCTACTTAATATTAACGAGGCTTGCCTTGGTGCCGTGTGTATTTTCTGCGTCAAATTTGTACGCAAATTTGTCAAAGAATATAAAGCAACAACAACGACAAAAGTACACATCCCTGAACGAGTGGATAAAGGCGGCTCGCTCCACTCGCCGTTGTCACAGGCGATCCGTTCCGGCCAGTCGATAAGTTCCGCCGGAACTTATCGGCGGACTGTGGCCGGTATATAAGATCCCCCAGATCCAGTCGGCGGGATTTTTGCCTCACCGCCGATAAGATCCCCCACCGCCGATTCGATCCGGGTCTCTACCGTACAATGTGTACAAAGTGGTAATGGGGAAACACCCCTTCAGTAAAATGTACTCTTCCAGTCTCCCTCTACAGCCAATGAACTTCTCCAAATCTCTCTGACCAGCCAACCGAACAAAGTTGCCAATTTGAAACCCGGACTACAAAGCAATTCCTTTTTTTCCCTCCCTTATCTCTTTCGTCGTCATGGTGGCCATGGGAGAAGTCACAGAATTCTGCTCTGTAGAGTTCTGCACGATGTGACGTTGGACATGCCAACCTCTCTCTGATTTGAATCATTTTGAACAGAATAACCGAATGAGTACTAGTAACTGTAATTGGGATGTTCGGCATGCTTCATGTTAATTACTGTAATACAAGGAGCTTCATATTAAACATACTATGAGCTTAAATAGTCCACCTTCATTTCAAATGTCTATTTTCAGGGCACAGAGTCTAATCATTTTAGTGCGATATAACGACCAATATGATCGCCAACGTCATACATGCATGTTCGTTTGGTTCATTATTTTTTCAGTTGTAACAACTGAAAATGACGGGATGAATTTTGTTTTTGTGTGTTCAGTTGTCTTTATTATATGTTGTGTCCGTGTCTATAATGTGCATATGAATGTGTGTGTGTGTATGTGTGTGTGTGTGTTTTCTCTTTTGGGGAGGCGGTCTATACACAGAGATTACTTCAAACAGGCAAGGTATTCTAAAGAGATACAGTATAGTTTTGGTTTAGATGGGCGATTGAAAATTTAACGTTTTGCAAGATAATTAGAAAGCACATTTGAAATAAAGAGCATACGATTCTAAGAGAAATTGAAAGTACATTATACAAAATCGGTTTGGACTGAAAAAAAAGACATGTGTAGTGGGCAGATAAGGTGGGTCCATCCTTTAATTAGGGTCTCTTTGTTTATACAGTGCGTATAAAAAAAACGCAACAAGATTAGATTTCAAATTTGTGAAGATTGTGTTTACTCTACACCAAAGTGAGTAGCAACATCTTAAAACCATAATACTCCTCTTCAAAATGGTATCTATGCATACACGGTCATGGATGGCTAAGTAATCATTCTTTTTAGACAATGGGTAAATTGGACTTGGGACCAAGTTTAGACACTGCAAGAATCAATGCACCTTATCAGAAATTAACTTAACAAATGGAATAATGAAATCAATAATCACAACTTACCACTGTTTTTTTCGGATATCTCTTTTTAATATTACATCCCATGCCCCTCAACATGGCCACCATTCCTTCCCACACAGAGATTAGCTCTTTTCTACATCTCACGCACAGCTCTGCGAATCATTGTGGCTTGATGGCGTAGAGCTTCAAATTCATCAGTGATTCTTTGCACTGTCAGGTTGAAGGGTAAAGAACACTTTGCTCTTGAGATAACCCCAAAGGGGGAAAAAAATCGCAAGAAGCCAGATCCAGAGATTCTGGTGGCCAATCCACATCATGATACAAGGCAATCACCCGATTTCAAAATACCTCAGCCAATCTGTTTCTTACTGCAACTAGTCGATGGGCTTTTGCGCCTTCCTGTGCCCACCATAGGCGTCTGAACACACCCCTTTGTTGCACAGGAAAAATTCCATTAAGTTCTGGAAAAAAATCTCCATCATTATGCTCTTTAAGTGTTATTTATCTTTTTTTTTGGTTAAATTTTGGCTGAGATATTTATTTTAATTATCTATATAGGTTACAGCAAATGAAGATTCATCATCAGTAACACCCTAACGCAATGAAACAATCACATTATAAAGCAATGAAATTAGGCATTTCATTTCCATAATTTTTCCACAGCTGCATGCAGTCACCAGCTGCTGTCCGAAATACATCCTCAATCATCAGGCAATAATTGAGCAAACTGAGGCTGGATAGAACACTGATGGTTCTTTTCTACAATTCCTTTATCAAATCTATATCTATAACTTGATTTGTTTTTATGGCAATCTTACACAAAAGGACAAGGCCATAGAATCGATAGACCGCGAAAGTAGCAAAATATCATTGGGTTGGAATTGCCAGTGGTACAGGAAAGAATGATGGTCAAGGTAAACAAGATAATGACCGATTTAACACACCGTCTGTATACGGTTACTATTGCCTGAACAGATCAGGGATCAGACTCTGTCCTCCTCGCACAAAGCGTACCCGTTTTAGAAGTGCTTTTGTCCCGGATTCCATTCACACGTATAATGCCAGAGTAATCAGATAAGTTGTTATGATTAGTTTTTGGTGTATGTATTATTATCATTATTATTATTATACCCCCGCATATCCAAAGAGTACAAGAAGGTATATAGGAAATGTGTGTGGTTGGTCGGGCGGTCGGGCGGTTCGTCGCAAAGTTTATACGTCGCGAACTTTTCTACAGATCTGAATTATTCAGATGAAATCTGGGGTATATGGTGATATTGAGTGATTATCTTTATAAGTTGAAGTAATTGAGTTCAAATTTGGTGATGATGAAAGTGAGGTGTAGATTTGTAGGATATAATTATGTTTCGCGTGTGTGTTTGATAGAGAAAGCATTGTTATGGTAATTTTATTATTTTTATTATTTTTTTGTTTTTTATTCCCACAGTATTTGAAGTTTTTGAAGTTTGAAGTTTTTGAAGTCTTATTAGCAACAACAATTGAACATGTACATTTTCAATTATAACATTATTGTATAATTACATACATATGTGAAAAAATACTTATCTATTACTCCTTTACAATAACATAATTAAAGGATGACATTGAGATTTATACTTAAATATGATACGTGTAGCATAATTCTACAAAGTTGTTGTTGTTAACAAGGGAACCAAAAGTTATGTAATTTTAAATTTGGAATATGTAATGATTTACAGGTGTACATGCAAGACACATTTGGTGTTATTTTGATAAGGCGCTGCCATGGTAAATGTTATAATTATTATCATTATGGATTTTTTTCAGTGAACTATACTAATATATTGGGATATGTAGGTGATATTTTGGTGTATAATGATGATGTATATGAAAGGATATTATCAAATAAATTTATGAGTGGAATACTTATATGAAAGTGATATAAGCCCAAATCAACTATTCTTTAAAATAGCCCTGAATTCGGCATCGAGATTATTCAATACATTACCGACAGAAACAAGATCCTTAACTTCAATTACTGCATTTTCAAGAGCAAGTTCGCACATTTCCTTTGCTAATCATTCTACCTGATAATATTAAATTTATCAAAGTACACAATGTTTATGTAATTACTATCTCCCAATAACTTGTCACATGTTTAATTTTCCTTTTTTTTTGTCTGTACTTACACAATGTATACTCAGTGACTTTTTTTTTTCGTTCATTTTTTTTTTCTGGCGTTCGTTTGTAATGATTATTTTGTGTGTTTTGTGTGCATTCTCTTCACTGTATGATTTCTATGTTTTGTAATCATTTCACGGCCTTACTGAAAAACAGCTTATAGCTGATAGCAGGCTTTGTTTTTTTTTTTGTATTTCTGGATCTTATTGATCAGATCAGAAAACATCGTGCTTTTTCATAAGTCATGTGACATATACATTTTTGACATTACAAAACAAAACATTTGATAGCAGTCAATGATAGTGAAATTACCAGGCGTCTGATCCTTTTTTTGGAGTATAATCTCTAACACACGTTAATACCAATAACTCTACAATCGTATACACAGAAAACGAGGTGGGAAAAAGGCATTTTACCGTGGTTAAATAAATAAATTCAATTCAATTCAATTCAATTCATATACAGCTGTATATTAATAGTTTTTGTGTACATGTAGTTGTAAATATCCTGTTCAGCGTGTAGGCATTCTCTCTTTCTCTCTCTCTCTCTTTCTCTCCTTCTTCCTTTAATTTTGTTTTTGCTCTAATCCTTTCATTCGTATATTCCCCTCAGTTTAGTCATGTCACGTTGTTGTGTCTCTGTTGTTTGTTTCATTTTGTCTTTTTTTTGTATTATGCATAATTACGTACTTGTAATTATGAAATAAGTATTTTTGAAGATATTTTAGAGTGGTCTAAAGTCTACAAGCAATGCTTTTTAGTGGACATCTTAGTTCTCATTTTTACCCTGCAAACATAACTTTGTAACTCCAGTATGTGTGCATATCTTTATTAGTTTGTTAATTACCATTGAATGTCATACCTTTTGCTTATGTTTGCATTTTTGATTTACTTTGTGTTATGTTTTGTTGAAAGAATAATGAGAATAAAATAAATAAATGAAATGAAATCCACATGCATATCTCCATCTTAGTCCCCTGCATACACATTAACAATTGTTTGCAGACTATTAGACCAACATTCTTTTTTTTTTTAGTACAGCTGAACAATAATTTTCTTATCAGAACAAAGCTCATCGAAAAAAACCCAAACATGTTTATCCTTGCTGTACCCTATACCAGCAAAACCTCCCTCTCTCTTCCTTCCCACTTCAAGCAGTCTCTTATAAATGTAGGACCTATAACTATAGTACAGTGTATTATCATGCTCTTTCGTTGAACTGTTCTTTGAAGTTTTGTCTATAAATAAAGGCTATTCGTACACTGTTTGTGCAACGGCTCCAGATGATCGACTCGTACGTATTTGTGCATGCTATTTAGCTAATACATTGTAGGCCCTACATTAATTCATTTCTTCGCGCCACTTGTACGAGGTTATAATATGATTCATTTAAAGGGAAATTATCAGAACGTAAAAATAGATTTGTCCTTAATATCATTCAAAAAATGAAGAAATAGCTTTCTTGGATTTTTTGGGTATGTATGGTATAGGCAGCCACAATAAACAGATATTATTTTGTTTTTAATGAGGCCTACTCGCACAACCCGGATAGGATCGGCGATTGCGGAACGTTTCTGCGTACTGCCTATTGTGCGGTATATTCGTTCCGCGGAACTAATCGACTGGATTCGGCCGGTATATCGGTTCCCCCGGAACCCGGAACGGATCGACTGTGACACCGGCCAACAGGTTTGTGGGGTAAACGCGCTATACGGGGCACGCAGAGCGAGTCGCCTTGTTTAAAGGCTAACATCGATGGGGCTAAGAGACAAAAACACGGGTGTTGGAACAGGTACCGGTAAGCTGTCTCACATTGAGAATGTCGCAGAGATGTCAATATCCGTGGATGACTTGAGATCAGTGTCGACTCATGCAGACGACAATACTACCATAGATGTGCATTTTACGGAAGAACACATCTACGTAAAGACGAGTTCAACAGCTTCCCGAGCATTAGACACGAACATTTGTCAACAAGGCAGGAATTCCTTTATCGAAGAAAAATCGTCAGACTCTGTTACCACAGAACCACTCCTGTGTTTAGAAGACGCGGCGCAAGGCAAAACAGATGATATACACGCGGAAATCTCTTCCGATCAAGATGATCCACTGAAAACTAGCGCACAGGCGACACAACCTGTGGGTTGTCCATGGCTTGGTAACATCTGCCGCATTCTCACAGGATCAATATTAATCAAGAATCCTTGTTTGAGTCTCGTCTTACTCATCAACGTACCGTTCGGAGTTGTCTACGGCGGTTGGCATGCATTCATGATACCACGTGCTCTCGAGCACAGTGACAACGCTGTTGACGTTTTCTCTTTGACATGCGTAGCGGCCGTGGCTTATTTCATAGGTCCGCTCTTCCGCCGGAATTCTTAGTCGTAAACTTTGTTCTTCTTACCGTTTATATCTCATCCTCACCGTGGTGAATTCGGCGGCAATCATCGTTGATGTCATCGTCAGCAAATATCCGGTGCTGGTCGCATCCATGTTCTTGTCGGCGTTATCGATCTCTGGCAGGGCGGTCCTCGCTGTTCTTGTTGCCAAAGAGAGGGCAACAGACAAGCACTTCTACATCATTATCGGATTTTCGAATTTTCGCTCGGCATTGGAATCATACTTGGCGGATAGCTCTCAGGCAAGGCTCTATGAAAAAAAAAAACTTATTTATTTTTTAGGGATACTTCCCCCTGGGCAATTATCCCAGACTGTTCCACTGACCCTAACCCTAATCCTACAATCCTACAATCCTACAATCCTAATCCTATCCTGAACCTAAACCTAAACTCTAACCCTAAACATAACCCTTAACCTAATCTTTACCCTAACCTTATCACTAACCAGTATTTAGCAGGGAGTAATTGCCCTGATACTACCCGAAGCATTATGAATATGTAACTACATCATGTATTGTTTGCATAATTACAGGCTCTTGGTACCGTGGTTACAATGGATAAATTTCCCTATTTTCTGACGTTCAATGAGCAAGAGATTCAAAACAGTTTGGTTTAGTAAAGATAGATGAAAGATTAAGACAAGAGAGATTTAAAATTTCCCCTAAATCAACGTCTGGTGGTGGTGCAAACTAGGCGAACAGAGTACAATCATTTATTTGTGAGAACTCTTATGAAATATGGAAGAGCAAACAACAATTGTAGAGGAATTCAAGATTTTTGATGGAAACGTTGCTTAATTTTTTTTTTCTGATGTCACTCATTTCAAAACCAATTTTTCATCAAATTAACTATTAATTCCTCTTAGGGTTGTATGCTCTTTAATATTTCACACAAATGGTGTCTAATCATCTCGCAAAAAGTTAAAATCTGAATTCCCCATCTCCACCAAAACTATACCATCTCTATAAAGTGCTCATTACAAATCCTGTATGGTGCTTCACTACAACTCGCTCTCCCTCTCTCCTATTCACACAGACATATATTGTTTTTCTCTTTCTGTCATTCTCCTCGCTTTTTTATCATTTTTCATACATTATCGCATATATATATATTATCATACATTATCATGTTTGTGCGTCAGGATATACTGCAAGTCGACACTACAACCTGAAGCTGAACTGTTTGTGATCTCTTTTGAAGTTGCAAGTACCTTACAGTGGCGGATGCAGATGGGGGGGGGGGGGGGGCGCATCGGGTGCGGGCCCTCTCTTTATTTTTTTGTGAAAACAAAAGAAATAAAGATTAAAAATGGGGAAGCGCACGCCCCCCTTTCTTTTGCAATGGCGCCTCCTTTTTACGGAGTTCCTCGATCCGCCCCTGCCCTGTATGGTGTATCATTCTAAATCCTTTTATGTTCTACTCATTTTATATGACACTCTGTCTGCACGAGTTGTCTGTCTCTCTTTTTATCTGTCGAATTTTGACATCGCTGCACCCTTCACAGGTCTGGTTGCGGACAGATCGGGAAGCTTCGATAACTCTTTCAAGATGCTCGCAGGTGTAGATGCACTGGTCTTCTGTCTGATGATAGTGACGAGATGTCGGGAGAGGGGGCGCATTGTCCGAAGAAAGTTGATTATGTTACTGGAGAGAACATACTTGTCCTTATCGGGTAATGCAACCGAACAGAAAAGAAGTATACCTCTTGAGAAAAGGATGTTAACAAGACATTCAATTTCTATCGATGCTTTAACCATATAATGCCCAAGACGGGGGGGGGGGGGGCACATTGTGCCCCTCTACCATATTTTCATTTGCCACTCCTACACCCTTTACCCGATTTCAACCAAATTTGGTGACTTTTCCTATTACTGCAAACATTTTGATATATAATGTAGCTATGTCTGATATTATTGGTTGCCATCGCAACCGCCAACTGACAACCATGTCCGTCAGATTTTGCATGTTTTTCTGTTCCAATTTCAGTTAACAATATATAATAATGGATGATTTTTTTTTTTGCTGTTATTTGCTGAAGAACCAAAATGTGAAGTAATTATGGTCATGAATTACCCTGAAATGGTCTTCTTACTATTTCCTTTATTTTTTTGACATAGGCATCAAACAATAAATGTAATAGAAATAATCGAAAATACAATATTTTCCAAAGACTACCCTTTTATTCTGTGTCATTTTCACACAAGCTTTGCCTGTAATATCATTTATTTATCATATTATCCATCTGCAAACTTAAACTTCCAATATCATGGAAATATGAAATGCGATACCAATCTTATGTGCCTATTCCAAGCAATACATCATAGGTCTCATATATTTCTTTGTATTGTAATGAATAGTTTCCCCACGTGTTGACCTTGAGAAATTTCAACCATAACAAATATTCAAGGCTGACTTGCTTTTCCTTTCTTTCAAATATGAGAATGATTGATATGACATAAAAGCATACATACTGGGGATAAAAATATAAAGAAAAGCATGATTTTAGCATATTTTCTATGTATTTCTTATATTTTGGTAAATAGCGCCCTCAATGGGTGACCGTGAGAAATTTAAAATATTGGGTCATGTAGAGTATGACTTGTTCTACCCATGTGCCATTATGACGGTGATACATCATATAATAAAGAAGTTATATGGGGGACACAATGTGCTCACCTTGGGCTTGATGGAAGGGGCCAAAATAGCTTGGGCTTAATACGGTTAAGAGTCTTTTATGTGTTATTACAATTTTGTAATTAACTTTTCGAGAGCTCTAAAGCAACTTGTTCTTTTGTTGCACCTAGAAATAATTTAGCTGTGGGCATATGCGTTACATAATTTTCCATACAAAAAGAACTTTATTATAAACGAATGTACAAAGGTACTACTTTATACAATTTTCTTTTTCAGCCGTCTTATCACATGTATTAAGAAACTGTTTTGAGGGCATTTATGCAGGGAGTGACTATGTCAAATATAAGCGACAGCATATATGCGTAGACGCGAACATTTATCAAGGACCTCTATATGACTTTTCACAAAGGTTTTTTTTTTTTCTTTTGTTTCATTCCCTTTACGAGGAAATGATGGTGGTTGATGCTCTGACCTGTCTGACGCTGAATCTATAAGAATACTGTATGGAATTAAGCTGCTGTCATTTAGAGATTGAACCCACTCAGGACCAACTTCCTAAACTGCTGCTAACATAATTATACAAACTAGCAGCCCACGGCGTTGAAATACTTCAAGAGAAGCAAAGGACACTAGATTATCAAGATATGTTTTGCCCCGATGCATTTGGCGTACGTATAACTTCCTGATTACAGCATTTTATGACATTTAATCAAAGCTTGCGTAATGGTCGTCCACATTTCTCCATGACGTGGTGCCCATCAGCTGTCCATGTATTTTTAACTTCTGTTGCCATTGTTATCACGGTTTTCCTTGAAATCGGAAATGAAATAAAATAACTCGATATTTCGCCATTCAAAAATATATGATGTTTTCCATCCTCTATGAATAACTAAATAAACATTACGATTTATAAGATTAAAAGTCATGAAGCATGTTCACGTGACATATCGTCGGTGATTTCACGAACCGACGCTATTTCGATTTTGGTCAAAATTTTCAAAATCGAGATATTGGTACCAAATGAAAGTGCTTTCAAAACTCTACCAAATCCCAAAATTTTAGATCACAAAATTAATCATTCTTAATTTTATCAAAGAAAGAAAAAAAACGACGGTACTCGAAATATCGAGAAATTGAGAAAAAGGGGTTTCACGAACCGACGCACTCGTGAAAGATACGCCGGTTCGTAAAACCCGAATTGCTACGGTGAAGAGCAATGCGGGTTTTACGAACCGTCGCAGTTGCATTACTTTGAGCTTTATTCAACTTACTGGCCTAGAATTAGGTTTTGGCCCTAATTCAGATCTCAGAGTGAGAACCAAACCTTCTGAAAGATGAATGACGGCCTAAGCCAGCCCACTGTCCACGAGTGAAGTGAATGGCAAGCTATAATCCTATTAAAATCATGCTCAAAATAACAGTTTCAGTTGGACTACCATAACCATTAATTGCGGTAGTGTGTAGTCCCATGTATTCAATCGCGTGATGCTTATGAAGCCTAGTCTGTAAACGCCATCCAATTTCAAATTAGATCCCAAATCATATTATTTATTGTTTCTTTTCAACTTATGTCGTTTAATACTTCTGAGACTACTGAGTACTGTAGTCGTAACGTCTGTGTGCAAGACATGCAGATTGCAAGATGTCAAAGTCTCGAAGACACTCATGGCTAAGCCTTGACTTTTGAGTTGAAAATGAAATCATGAGATTGACAAAGTAGGCCTACTAAACTAAAAAAAATAAAAAAGTCTAAAAGTAAAACTCAAAGGAAGAGTAAAGAATAAAGTTAGACATGTTAGACTTTTACTT
This sequence comes from Diadema antillarum, assembly GCF_040938485.1. Classification (NCBI taxonomy): domain Eukaryota; kingdom Metazoa; phylum Echinodermata; class Echinoidea; order Diadematoida; family Diadematidae; genus Diadema; species Diadema antillarum. Next base: position 6,006,920 of record NW_027270890.1, on the reverse strand, counting down.
TCAAGTCTAACTATTAAGTCTAAGTTAAGACTTTACTTGTAATACCAGTTACTAAAACTAAGATCAGCTGAAGTCTAAGACCAGGTCAAATTAACACAGTTCAGAGTCTATCATAGTCTAGCTCTAGATCTATATCTAGACTAGTGGTAATAGTAGGGAGAGTCCACCCATTCCCCCCCCCCCCCAATTTTTACTGGTCCATTCCTGAAAAAGTTACTGGTCAGTGGCCAACAGTGATTTTTCCTGGTCAGGGACCGTCGGACCAGTGCCAGTGTGCAGCGTTGGTGTAGATGTCATCTATGACAGTATGTGGTCTAGTGATACTACCTAAACACTACGAGTACTCTACAGGTTAGGTGGCTTTCCTGTAGGCCTACAGTGCAGTGTTAAAGTATACTTGTGAATTCAGCCCTAGTACCGTACTGTATGTAGTGTATGTCTAACGTTAGTTCGAGTGGAGTACCTAAGCACAGCGGTGGGGCTTTTTTCCCCTAAAACTTGTGAATGCGGCCCAACCAAATGGCGTTTATATATTTACGCTTGATTGATAGTGATACAGTGGCGCTGTCGATTTCCACAGCAGCCATACATAATCTTTTGTCCTTTCTTCTTTCCTTTTTTCCCTTTGTTCTTTCACTCTTTTTATTCTTGGAATCGAAGGACTTCCTAAGAAATGTCCCTCGACTGATTTAACCAGGACTCTTGAGTCCTGGTAAACCTAACCTTACCGAGTAACCGTTAACGTTTGTTAGGCCTAACATTTTCTTTCTTTTCTTTCTTTTCTTTCAGATGACTGGTGCCATGTAGTAGTGAAGAACTGGACTGTCTCAGAAAAGAAAAGAACAAGTACAGGGTCGTGTACATCATCAACGGATGTGAATACAATGGTAATGTAGAGTCTAGGTCTAATCAAGATGTTAAAGTCTCTGATAATAAAGAAGTTTGATTGTCGTAGACTGTTTCCCAAATACAGTTAGTAATATTCAGCTTTTTCAAAGCAGTGCCTTGTTTACAAGGACATGTAGATTTATTCATGTGAATGATAACTTAATTTCTACATGAGACTTACTAAGTGCTAGACATAAGATCTTGCATCATTAAAATAATTATGTAAAAGGCGAGACAATTTGAATATACATCAAAGACGATCAGCAGTATTTTTTGACATTCTTTGATCCTGTATACCATTTTGTTTTATGTTTAATATAAATAGAGCAAAATAATTTCAACTACAGCTTAGTTGGCTGATTTCTTTTTCTCAAAATGAAAGTTGTATCTTGTATCATGATGTTTGATTTTAATCGAAAGTTCTTAATTTCTGTCTTTTCTTTCAGATGACTGATGCCATGCAGTAGCGAAGAGCTGGACTGTTTCAGAGAAGAAAAAAAGTACAGCATATAGTGCTTATCATCAAGGAATGTGAATACTATGGCTTAGGAAAGAAGACAATCTACAGATAGGATAGACGGGAGAAATTGGGATGAAGGGCGACAACATAAGGACGGTATGTCTACAGCAAAATGTGATTGTAAAGTGGAAACATGAAAGAAGATTCTAAGATTGAAGGTGAAAACATGCATTCCATTCTGTGATGTCGTAATTACAATTTTGCTACACTTTAATAACACTACAGAGAGACATTTATATCAAGGCAAGCTTCATGTGGATATGGAATGTTAGATTTTCTTTAAGTGTCCATTGGTAAGTATTTCATGATAATAAATCTTGAAGGTTTTGTGTGGTAATCATAACCTTGTGATACCTCTTGATAGATTTCTAAGTGCACATTGGCAATATTTAGATGATGCTGTAATCAGATGAAGTTAGACGGTTGAATAATCATTGCATAGTTGTAATAGTTATCGACTGAGGATTAACATGCCCTTCATTGATTTATTTTTCGTAAACAGTGATAATTGCGAGTCAATTTAAATTGTCGGGGGCATAGCCAAATGTGTCACACTGTCAAAATGTGTATATCAGAAACTTTTCGCTCACTGTACGAATTTTCACAGAAAACAGATTTATGAGAGTCACAAATGGTAGCTTAGACCCATTAACAAAAAGTTCCAGCTTCATCTTCAACCATGTTCATGATACATGTTCATCTACATTTTGCAAACATTCTGAATGTTGATTGAGACATGTTATACATGTATGTATTTTTATGAAATTAATGCAACAAATAATCAAATATGCATCTCTGCTAGATGATATTATAAATCCAGTTAATGACATGCCAAACTCACCTCAAACTGTAATTCATTCTATTCTCCTTTATTATTTTATCTATTATTTTGTTGTCTTCGACCCATTTTGAATGTGTTACGTATGATTCTTATAAACATGGGAACATGCACTCCATATAACTGATAGGACTTATAACAAATTGACATAATCATTCAACCATCACTAGACAGTTCTGTTATGAGATGTTCTTTATTTAACTAAAATTGTAAATTATGATACGTGTATGTTCCCATGCAAACTCACAACAAAATACAGAAATATGATTTCTTTTAATAATAATTCATTATGTCTCTAAATATACAATTAAAGAAAGTGGTTACAAAAAGGATGTCAAACATTGTATATTAAAATAATAGATTATTCATTTGTCTCCATCCGTAGTAGCACATGCAACTGCAGTGTGCAGTTTGTGGGCTGCTGTGAAAAAAAAAAATCACAGGCAGCCCAAGCGGGATTCAAATCCACGACCTCTGGATTACTAGACCAGCGCCATAACCACTAGACCACGGGATGCCCTAGCACTACCTTTAGACATGAATATAAAATATAGAAGGGCTTGGGGGCGCTTCGAAGTTTACTGCTCTTATTAAATATGTACATGTCATTTGCAACTCGACTTAAGATGATTAAACGCACTAAAATTCTTACTTTAAATAATATTCATAATCTTTTTTTTTTCTTTTTCTTTAATAGCTTGGGATGAACGCTTTATACATTTTACACTGTATCGGTCTACATTTCGCCTACAATATGGAATTCTTTACTTTCGAGACGTTTGTTTTTACAAAAGAAAATTAAGAGTCCTGTAAAGGTGCTATAAAACAGTGGAGGTTTTTTTTTTTTTTTTTGGGGGGGGGGGGAGGGGAGTCAAATTAGCCTTGGCCCCTCTCCACCGTCCTTTTTTTCCCCTTTGGCTGCATTTTTTTTTTTTAGTCATCACATGAAAATTCGTCTGCATCCACCCCGTAGTTTTGCTGATGACCTTTCTTTTTAATTATTTTATCCACACACAATTTTGGCCGAATTTCCCCACCCCTCTTGTGAATTTGCTAGTACATGTACTAAAACATATTCTCAGAATGTGTTTATAGTGCTGGTGGATTAAGGATTCGGGGGGGGGGGGGTCGGCCAAAATTTCTCTTTTCTCATATGTAACAAGCCTACGGGGAGAAAGGCTGATATTATGGGCTTTCTACACACATTTTTAGATGCTAATTATTGGTTAACATGAGCACGATCATTTATGTTGTGATTAATTTGTTTCCTTTTCATATATGTATGACTTCTATTAGAGACTTAATTGGCTTGGCACTCCTTGCATCGACCTATTTTAGACACCCATTTCCTTCTCTCTCTCTTGCTTTTTCTCTACTGTCCTGTGAATAGTGTAACTACATGTACATGCAGTACCTCTTCTCTTTTGTATGATATACATCAAGTTTCCATCTGAGCATATGGGTGTTGCAGCACTCTCAAGCTTCATGCATATGCAGCAACATCTTTGTATGTTCATATACATAATTATGCTTGATATATTAATTTGAGAATGTTATTCTTTCTCTTGTATATGTTCCGTCCGCACTCTATAGATGTAAATGTACATTGTAAGATTTGGTGCACATGTTCAAACTGTGTTTCTCTTTCTGTGAACACACAAGAACTGATATAATAATGAACTTGAATTACACATATTCTTTAATCTTGATTCCATCTCCATTTGCCATTAGATATTTATTGATTTATGGAGCTCTTCCACAATTGTTATCCTTCCCATTGTCATTACTCATCTCTGAATAATTCAAATTTGATATTTTATTGAGGACCTATCTTTCTTCGATTACATAATGCACCTCTTCAATATATTGCTGCAAAAGGCATAATAAAACATGACCATTATGGATGGTATATATACCGGCTCCTTGCATAGATTACAGAGTTCGGACTAAACACTGTAATTCAGGGAATCACCTTACTAAGAACACTGCGAGTCGGGCTGGAGATTCGGCCAATAGATTCTGTTCTGAGTTGTAACATTGCGAGTTGGGATGAGACAATAAACTTGCTGTCATGTCCGGAAGAGATTGTGTCCCAGTCAGACCGCAGCACCCGATAATTCGCTCGTATTTATTCAACTCGTATGCAAGCCCGCACTCGAGGCTTGCATACGTAATGAGCTGCGGAAGGGGATTTTGTCCTTGGGCTTTCGGCAACAAAAATGCACCTTATACATGTATATGATGAACATCTAAGTTTCCTCTCTACGAAAAAGCCAAAATCAGAAACAACAGTTTCTTAATCCGGTCAGGAACCAAAAACGAACTTTAGACGACAAAATCTTCCGTGAAAAGCAGGTAAAATTTACACAAATTCAACTGATTATATCGTCATGATAAGAACCGATACTATACTCAAATTTGGTATCAAAATAAAGATCGAAGTCTGGAGAACAATGTGCCGCGACTTGTAGCAATGATGAATGTATTGCAGTCGCTACACTGTGAAAACCATAGCCCTGTCAAACTCTCGCAAAATCTCGCACGTACGAGACACCTTTCGAACGCAAAGATCGTCAACGAGAGTGCTGAACATGGGCTTATTAGCATACGTGCTGCGGTCTGACTGGTCCGTTCTACTTTATACTAGCTGTTCTCTCACCTGAGTGTCCAACTGAATTGCATGCTGTGTGTGGTGCCATGCTTTGCAGTACATCTATACACTAACTGATAACGAAGGTTCCCTGTATTCTCATCATCAGAAGCAAGGGAAATAAACCCTTTCGTTACGATACTATAAAGGGGATGGCTATTATAGTAACTGATCAGTGGGAATCAGTGGGAATGCTGGGGGACTATTGTTCCAATCCTTGTGGGATTCATTTAAGAGTACATAATATATATATTGTTGTGTGAAAATTATTTGTTTTAGAACGGTCTCATATTCAAGTAATGTGCAGGCAGTTTAATGCCCCGTCACTGTACTGGCATGCTAATCTGGAAACATTAAACTGCATAATTTTTATTACTTGAATATGAGACCATTCTGAAGCAAACATTTTCACACAACAATAGATATATAATGTACTCTTAAATGAATCCCACAAAGATTGGAACAATCATCCTCCAGCATTCCCACTGATCAGTTAGTAGCTATCCCCTTTAAAATACATTTTATTCTGTTTTATCTACACGAAAATGTTCTCTCGTGGGGAATATAGCATGCCCATAAGAGACAGAATGAACTGGTCCAGTATCATATGGTCGCTGGACGGCATCTTAAAAGCTATTTGATAATAATCTACCCGGCTCCGTGGAATGATCTACAAGATACCAAGTGCTGTAAAACTGTTTAGCGCCTACCCTGCAGGCTGCCCTTTACGCCGGGTTAAAGTCTAAGTCCACTGTACATTAAGGGTGCAAGTATGACCTTACGGTGAGCTTTTTGCCTATCCAAATAAATAGGCCTACAAAAACGTGATAATGTAAGGCCTACTGACCACAATCTACGAGCTAATCACTTGACGAGGTCAACTATTACGTATTCAAGGTGACAGACACTTGTCCTGACACCGTCGCATTCATTGGGCATCCTGAATCTATTGAAACAAAGATTGAAAGAAGATTATACCGCCTGCATTGTCCTTCATGATGGGTCACGTTGACCTGAATGTGACATCGAACACTCAGCAAAATATCTACACGAATACAAACATTACTGCTACAACATCTCGGCATCATTCCTGGATTTTAATGAGGGGATCAGCCATTGGTTCGTATAACACTATACGTCCTTTCTCTTCCTGAACGGTTAAAATTTAGTGTGTGTGTGTGTGTGTGTGTGTGTGTGTGTGTGTGCGCGCGCGCGTGTGTGTGTGTGTGTGCGTGTGTGTGTGTGTTAAATACAGCTTTGGCTGTTTGGGATGTGGAACTTTTTGTCTCAAGTTTACGTTGTTGTGGTTGTTGTTGCGCATAAAACTATGGAACGTATGGGGGACAGCAGTAATAATGATAATATTAGATGATTATATTTAATACATAATGAAATACAGTTATTTTGATTTCTTTTGATTTCTTTTCTGGTGCAGTACGAAAATGACTGAGAAGCGACCTATTCAGCGAGGCTTCCCGATAGTTTTCTTGCTGTTCATGCAGACGTGTTTTGCTCTCGGCACGGTCAAGTCGTTTGGCGTTTTCATCGACGAGCTCAACGCCAGTACCAACACCACAGCTGCCCATACCGGTCTTGCACTCGGCTTGTTCAGCGGGCTCATACATTTTCCCGGTAGGCCTATAGGCAATAGAACGAAACCTCTTATCATTTGGCCATCCGAAATGTATGTCAAGGCCTTGTAACCGCGAAGTGTGCTGTTTACATGGCGAGTGTCTGCAAAGAGCTGATGCCAATTAAGAACATGTTTAATCATTTCGTTTTGGCAGTTTTTATTTGTTTGTCTGATTGTTTGTGTGCGTGTTTGGTTGTTTGTTTGTTTGTTTGTTTGTTTGTGAGATTGCGTTTTAACCTCTTTTGTGCGTCCGGCTGTAACCACAACTGGAAAACTTTGTGGAGGAGAACTTGCATTTACAGTTTGTTTTAAAAGCCGACGAAACCAGATTTCCACGTCATAGTAGTTTTTTTTCTCTCATAGTTATTTAATTTACTATTTAAAAAAATGCATAATCGGACCATCGGATACAGTATGTTTGTCAGACAGTGTTCGGAAAACACGCCCCAACCGTATACGCATGATTTCAACTTAAACCAGTCTTTACTTTCAATTTCTTAAAAAAAAAATATCACATTATGTTTCGACAAAGGAGGGGTGGTGGTACTTTGCGTCTATTAGCGGTATTTAACCTATATACCGTGGGTTTTTTTCCAGCAGTAATTCAATCGAGTATTCGGATTATCATGTTAACAATATTGTTAATTTCATCAGAACATCTGGATGATTTATAAGGACAAACTTTTATCCTTTGTTGCTTTACTTTAAGGAGTATTAGAACTTACAAGAAATATTTGCATCGTTATCACAAATTTGTCGATAATCCCAAGTGAGATAATTATACTCAGCGTTTGGTCGAGCTTTCTTTTGCCACATCTTTAGAACGATGTGATCATGATATCCGAGTCTTTTGATAACTCAAGTTGAAAATTGTTCGTAACTGTAGGTTCCCCAGGATTTGCGGGCCTCTTTTTGTTCATAATTTCAGCGTATATACGCTTCGTTGTCAAAAAAAGAAGAAGAAGAAAACAACAACAAAAACACTGAGCAAGTAAATGAGGGGAATATCTACCACTCATGCACGTCTAATAATCATCCTTCCACCTGGATAGCACCCTTGGTTGCGCTCATCTACAAGAGGTTGTTTGTACGGACTCCACGGGCACCCATCGTTGTTGGCGCCACATTGGCTGCGACAGGTGTAATCTTCTCTTCCATGGCGACGAGCCACGCCGTCTTCGTCTTCTGCTTGGCAGCTGCCGGTACGTACAAAAATCTGGGAGGTTGGGAGGAAACGGGGGTGGGGAGGGGGGCGGGGTGGGAGAGGGGTTTGGCGGAAGTCGTTTGTATTAATGAGAATGATGTATGTATAAACGAGTCGCCGGAATCCTACCTTAAAGAGGAACCGTCAACTAACATGTCTTGATTTTAGGGAAAAGAGAAAGACCAGTGCAACTCTCAGCCAATCGAACAATCTTTTCAAAAGTTGGTTTCATGACACGTGCCACCATCTCTGAATGGGAGCTCTTTAACAGATAATCTGTGATGTCACATGAGTACAATGACGAATTTTCATGACGTCTTATCAACATTACATATTCTAAAAGAAATATCAAGAAAAAATATTTAAAATGATGAACACATTGCCTTTTCTCTCACTCAGATTATTATGTAATTGGAAATTTTTATTTTCTGCGATTTCTGGAAGTGTTATCGCAATGTTGTATGGTGAAAACAATAAAGTGAAATTTTCTTTTGTAGTTAAGTTTAGTAAGTGGAGTGTTAACTAATCTTTCTATATTCTTTGAATCCAATATTTTGCTTTTCATCAAGTGCAATTACTCTACTAAAAGACAAATGGTACCCCGCAAGTGATATGAGCAATGATAACAAGGAAAATACAGTTCAAGTCAAAATGGCGCTATTATAAGGAGTGCTGTGGCTCAGTGGATAAGAGCACTGACTAACAATCATAAGGTCCCTAGTTAGAACGTCCTTGCTGTAGCATGTGTGTCAGTGGGCAATCCCTTTAAAAAATCCTTCTTGCCAAGTCCTTCGGAAGCCGTTGGTCCAGTGGGTGCTTGCTTTCCAGCATTCCAGGACTCGACGTTAGTGGTGACCCGGGGCCAGTAAAAATTGGTGTCGGGCCACTAAGAATCAAAATGGATTTTTTTTCCGGGCCACTAAAGTTTCAGATTAATAGATTTTAGTGGCCCGAACGGGCTATCAGAGTCCTGTATTCATTTCTTCCTTTACAGCGACCACTTCAAATTAACCATAATACGTGTACATCACATAATGGGATCTTTTATTGTGCTTCTTCAGGTTTTGGACACTCCATTTTGTCCATGTCGTCCTCTCTCGTCTTGAATGAGGTTGTTGAGACTGTGGACTTCAATCTCCTCTATGGATTCTCTAAATGCGGATATTCAGTTGGTATGGTGCTCTTTCCCATCATCGCCGAAGTTCTCCTGGAGAAGTACGGCTGGAGAGGGGCCACGTTGATTCTTGGCGGAATGATAGCACACTTAATACCCCTCGGTGCAGCAGTGAAGCTGAACCTAAGGAGACGTAGGCGGCCAAGTGGTGGAGTAACTGCACAGGACGATTTGAGTATAGCCAAAAGCTACGGTAAAACTGGCGACGAACCCCAAAACTGCTTAGGAAATAGACATAATGAGAATCTCAGGGTAGACAGTTATAGTGAGGCATGGGGCAGAAGCGACCATATTGATACATCCCCATATTTTGTGCGGCATGATGGTAGGGTGTGTCTTACGGAGCCGGAAATACGACCTCCACGTCGAGCAAAGTCCACGTCGATCCCTAGTAATGATGGTAACAAATACACAAGTGTTGCAACAGATAGCATCACTCGGTCTTACCATGCGGATGTCGGAGAGGAGTCGACGTCTACCTCGAATGACTTGTCATCAGTATCGTCTCATGCAGTGGACGTTATCACAATAGACAGGGGTTTGATGGAAGAACATTACGACGTAGATACAAGTTCAACAGCTTCCAGAGCGTCAGCCACTTCTATCTATCAACAGAGTAGAAATTCCTTTACCGAGGTAAAACCGTCAGACTCTATTACCACTGAACCACTCATGTCTTTAGAAGTCGCGGAGCGAGACAAATCCTCAACGGATGCAACACACAGGGAAATCTCTGACCAAGCTAAGAGGCTGAACATTACTGTCCTGCCTAGCATGGAGACAGAACAATCTGTCAGTTGTGTCTGGCTCGGAAGCATCTACCGCTCACTTACGGCGTCAATATTCTTCAAGAATCCTTGTTTGGGTCTTGTCATACTCACCAACGTACCGTTCGGAGTTGTCTACGGCGGTTGGCATGCATTCATGCTTCCACGTGCTCTCGAGCACAGTGACAACGCTGTTGACGTTTTCTCTTTGACATGCGTAGCGGCCGTGGCTTATTTCATAGGTCGCGCTTCCGCAGGAATTCTTAGTCGTAAACTTTGTTCTTCTTACCGTCTCTTTCTCATCCTTACCGTCGTAAACTCAGCGGGAATCATCGTAGATGTCACCGTCGGCAAATTTCCGGTGCTGGTCGCAGCCATGTTCCTGTCAGCATTATCCATCTCTGGGAGGGCCGTTCTCGCTGTCCTTGTCGCCAAAGGGAGGGTGACAAACAACCATCGGATTTTTCGAATTTTCTATCGGCATTGGGATCATGCTTGGCGGATACCTTTCAGGCAAGGCCCCGTATGTAATGAATGATGTAACAAATATTGGGCATAATCCCGTTTATTACGACAATGGATACAGATGTTCAATCTTTTGTAACGAAGGGAGAGAGACCACCAATATTTGTTAAACCATGTTGTGTGCTTTGTTTGTCTATTAGCACAGAAAATCCCATGAAATATTTTCCACGCTTTCCGAAGTCCCTATCGCAGGGAAGGTCCGTTAAGAAGACTGAAATGAAATTGTAAGTTCCCATAATTAATGCCTCGTGTTCTTTAAAATTGTTTGCCTATTTGCAATGGAAGTCATTTAGACTACTATGCAACGTTCGTTACGTTAAAGGACAAGTTCACTTTCATAAACATAAGGATTGAGAGAATGTAGCAATATTAGTAGAACACATCATTGAAAGTTTGAGGAAAATCAGACAATCCGTTCAAAAGTTATGAATTTTTGAAGTTTTTGTGCAGTAACCGCTGGATGAGAAGACTACTGCAATGTATGAATAACTTAGATGTCACATGCGTACAACAATATAAGGAAGATATAAAGAGAATTTCAGAAAATTCCATCTTTTGAAAAAAGTACACATTCCCCCGACTCGTTACCGACAAATGTTATGGGTAATATTATTCCCTCTGCCTTTAGAAAGAGGCAAGTCAAGTGCTCTTTTATTATGCGAAAAAAGTGAAAATATGTTGAATTTTCTTTTACATTTTCTTTATACTGTTGTACGCATATGACTCACAAGCTGTAGTAGTCTCCTCATCCAGCGGTTCCAACACAAAAATTTTAAAAATTCATAACTTTTGCATCGATTGTCCAATTTTCCTCAAACTTTCACTGATGTGTTCTACTAATATTGTTGCATTCTCTTAATCCTTATGTTTATGAAGGTGAACTTGTCCTTTAAGAAGCTTCAAAGCAATACACTGTACGCTCATTCTTGAATGAAATTTGCAATTTGAACTTTCTTCATATCAATTAGGCTATGTCCCCTCTCTTTTTCTTGCGACACTGCTTACCTGCTTACAACTCTACTTGTCGTAATCTTTTATGAACTTCAATAAGCCAGTTTGCAGTTAGCTCATGGGCAGATTGGTACGAATGACCTTTCTTTTTTCTCAGTCGGTTAGGGGCACTGCATTCGTTTTCAAAGCATAAGCTTTATGTAACAATTTATGAGATTCATCAATCCTGTTCAAACAAAAATTGAACTTGTGTAGACCAAATGACCAGAATGATACGTCAAATAACACTTAGAAAAGCATCCATTTCATTACTTTGCACTGAATGTATTAACAATCTCTTTCTATTGATATTCCCAAATACCAATTTTTCTGTCAGGTGGATGTGCTGGCAAGCACCATTTATAAGGATTGCATGAATAATCATTCCATCACAAATGCTTATCTCTGTCATGTCAGTGAATTTACAAACCAACGCGCCTGTTGGTACAAATGACCTTTTTTTTTTTTTTTTTTTTGCTCATGCGCAAAGTGGAACTGCGAACTCGCTTATAGCCCTATATCATTCCAATGTCCTTTATATTCTGCGCATATTTATATGACTCGATCGCTTTCTTTCTATTTGACTGTCTGTCTGTTAGTCTGTCTGATGCATGCATAACCGTCACTGTATTCTTCACAGGTCTTGTTGCGGAGAGATCGGGAAGCTTCGATGACTCTTTCAAGCTGCTCGCAGGTGTCGATGCACTGGTCTTCGGTATGATGATCGTGACGAGATGCCAGAGGCGAGCTCGTGTCGCATCGGCGGTGTCCGAAGAGCGTTAAACCAATTAACCCTTTGTGTTCTTTGAACTCCGGTTGGCACAAAAAACACCTCAGGATCTTTCGCACTGTCCAAAGTCCACGGCACGGGAATGAAAGGGTTAAGGAGCATGACGGCGTCATGGAGACGATATGTACCCCACTCTTCCGTTTTTAAGTCACGATACTGACATAAAAGTCTCACTGCTGTGTGTCATCTGTAGAACAGTACGCCATTACACGGTACTGGTACCCTGTTCTTATAATTGACTCCGTGGCTTATAATTGTCTAAACCGTTCACCATATCCCTGTGAATGCTGTTGGCCATGCGGCTGGTAGATGATGCATTGCTACAACAAAATGGGCAACTTGGAAAACAGAATATCCACATGTTTGGAATGCCGCTGCTTGGTATCTCAATAAGACAGAGCTGGCAAGGAAGGTCATTTCCTCAGTAGGCCATTTATCCAGATAATATTATTATATATGATGAATTGGGCCACATAGGTTTTGTAACGAGACACACGAGTGGCGACATCAAAGGTTACAAAAATCCGTCACCTTCCACAGCTCTTGAATCCTCATGTCATCTGCACTAATTGTGGCCAACACGCCCTTTCCATCCATATGCGTACACGGATCAAGAGCTAAACCTAAAATCTGAATTAGGACTATAGGATTTAGCATTTGAGGCCATTGAATAGTAATCAGGCTCGAATGGCCCAGGTATAGTGAAATAAAATTTTAATGTGCAGTCACTGTTATTGTGATAGCCTCGACATCTCCTTCCAATACCAAAGAGACTACGCAACCGTTGCCGTAATGGCCCCTTGACATCCAGTTTTGATTCTGTTTCTATGTTGGGAATCGTGGGGATAGGTCTTCGCACGACAATACACGAATTGTTTGAATTAAATGTGCATCAGATGTTCATATAAGCTCCATCCCTAGGACATCTTTCTTGCCTTTCGTAATATCGTCAAGAGTTAAGTCAGTTGAAATATGCATATAGTAATACCTTATGATATGTACAGCAATGTAATGGATCTAACTGTGTCATTTCTTGGCGCACTGACCGTAGCTTATGTATACCATGAGATTTAGTCAAAGTTTGTGTGCTAGTCTTTCAGATTTTTCCAGAACGTGGAAGCCCATTTGTTTTTTGTTTCAGCTCCCTCATTTTCTCTGTATACCCGATACTGTTATACGAAACTTAAAGGGGTCGTACAGTACTGGTTGAGGTGAGGATTCAATTTTTTTACATTCCTAAGTGAGATAATGAGAAACCTTTTATGAAATAATTATGAAAGAGCATGTAATTTTAAGAAGGATTCAACGTTTATTTGATGAAAATTGGTTTTCAAATGGCTGAGATATCTAAAAAAGTGATGATAATAAAAGACTACAGGCCACGCCTTTTGTTAGGATCTCTTTGTTTCGCCTTGTTTTTGGGTATCTCAGTCATTTCAAAACCGATTTTCATCAAATAAACTTTTGATACACCTTAGAATTGCATGCTCTTTGACATCTCATAGAGTGATTTCTGAATATCTCGCAAAACGCTAAAAGCTAAATCCTCACCTCGACCAGAACTGTACACACCCTTTAACTCATAACTTATACACAAATCATTTTCGTCTCGGTCTACTATTTCATGCCTTTTATGATATCATATGAAAGCTATCATACAATTTTTGACAAAAATAAAGTCGTAAAGTATTTTAGCATTTTATATTTCACAATGATGGTGTTAATTAAAACAATAGTCTGTTTTGCCAAACCCCGAAAGTACACTGCCAGGGTACTCCTAGCCCATCGACTCCTAAATACTCTTCATATTGTATGGGGATGTCGTTGGTCAAAATTCAACAGGATTGTTCATACTGCTGCTTTCCATCACTGTACAGTAGGCTATAGCATGAAAGTTTCACAAGATTCATATCGGGAAAAGAGGCCAAGTATAGCTACGACGAAAAACCGGCTGTTTACGTCTACTATTCGTGTTGAAATAATGCGTGATTGCTGGTACTTCAGATGCTGTAAACAGAAGTCAAGAATTTACTGTAATTCGACAAAAAAAGATGAAGCTCATTTTACCCAAGAATGGCAGAGACTGGTTACTCGACAAAATGAAATTACTCTCTATGGCTTTGACTGGTTGCCTGACCATAAGAGATTACTCTCTATGGCTTTGGCTAATTTTCGACTTGATATTAGACTTAAGAGAAATACATGTATACATCTCTGCGTGCCCTGGCTTCTCTGCGCACAGTTTCTGTCCATGCCAAAATATTTAAGAATAATGAAAATTAGTGAAATTTTGTGAAAAAAAAAGAAAAGGCGAGCTGTAATGATTACAATCTCTGCAGGCAGGAATCAACGTAAACCAAGTGAGGATGAAGATAGTTCTTTGAACCTGACAATGCATAGTGTAAGTGATCAGTTAAGGACGCTGTGGAGTGTCGAAAGGAGCAAACTTACTCGCAATGTAGATGATAAAGTGCACTCTTGTTAGGGTATACCACGTTTCACGTGGTTACCCGACAACAATGGGTGCTGCAAGGAAAGTAATCAGCCTCTTTTCAAGACGTAGAGCAAGATGAGCTGCAGAAGAAGCTAGAATTTTATAGAGCACCTGCTGAAGCTTGAATCCTTACAGACTTTCTGTTGACGTTCCATATACGACGGAGACTTTTGACAATCATTTTGAAAATTGAAACCTTATTTTAGTGTTGTTGTTTTGTTTTGTTTTGTTGGTTTTTTTTCGTTCGGGTTCATTAATAACTAAAATTAAATAAGGCAACTCTGAGTCTAAGTAAAATGTTAAAGTACTCTATCAAGTATGCACCATAGATCGCACAATTCACATCCTAAAACAAAAAATCTCCATGTTCTCGGATGGGGGCCAACCCCTCCAAGACCCTCCCCGCTCGCTCATACGGGCTCGGTCGCTTCGCTCACTCGCAGATTACATTAGTCTGATTTCCATACCATTTGCGAACTGGACTCCGCGGCGACGAAAACTGGCCCGCCCTTGCCGAATGCAGGACAATTCCACCTATAAAACCTATCCCAATTTTCGATGTTGAGGGCGTCAATATCCTGTATAGAGAAATAATACGAGCGGAGGGTCTGGAAACCAGACTACGCCCCCCCCCCCCCCCCTCCCCCCGGCGTAAATATTCACAACTGAATTATACACGCCTTAAAACAAAAATTAACAACAACAACAAACCCCTTTAAAAAGCTTGTAACGGACCTGCATATGGTCATGACACTGTTGTCTACTCCCCCACTCAAAGGACGGAAACTCTGCCTCAATACCCGGCCGGCAACCAAAAGGTTTAAGGTCAGGGACTCTGCACCTCTGTGAAAAGAAAAAAAAAATATATATAGGCCTATATTATATTCCCAGGGGTCTGCAAGCTAGGTAATTTCATGCCCAGAACACGACATACTTAGTATTCTTCTCCCTACTGCCTATCTTGAAGCGTTTCAACAAATGTTTACGAAGCAGCAGGCACCACTCAATACTATCTAGCATTCTGTTGAAACGGTGTACACATATTGATACAAGTAAACGTTGGTACTCGTAAATAGTCGCGCTTTGGATCCTCCGGAACATTTCTTTTTTGGGTACCATACAGCAATTCCTGGCCTAACAGAGCGAGTAAGTTTCATTAATATCGTAACAATTTCTCATTTTTGTTTTATTTTTTTTTCATGGGCAATCTTTAACCATGAATCATGCTAAAGTATATTTCGTTATACAAATTCACGTGACATTACTATCTTGTTCATCGTAGCACTTCCTTGGCTGTGTACGCAATGAGATTATTCTTGGGCCTAATCCGTAAACAATAGGGATCTCTATACTATTTGTCTTGTAGGAATAAAAACAGTTTCCTCTATTGGTATAATATGCTATTCTGTTAGGCACCACAGAAAAACCTGATAGAGAGATATCTTCGTCGCGACGATGTCGCATTGTGCATGTTTGATGATTTGCATATGAACAGGCGTCACGTGCATATGAATAAGCAACCGTGCATATGAATACACGTACTTTCTATTCATACCTTTGTTTATTCGTCCCGACGATAAGCGACGATAGAGAAAGGATTCCCTTTCACTAATCGTCGCTCTTCGTCCCGACTTACTAGCTATTTTCAAAGTTCGGCTTCTATTGTGCCTTGCGTTTCTTTTGTTAAAAACGTCGCATATCGTTCCCGACGAATCATTGTTCAACCGTCGGGAGACGTTCTGACTATATGGCTTCGTTTCAATGCCGTTCGTGTTCAAGTTTATGTTTTGTTCAGCTTTACTTGTCACAGCATAAAGCCCGTTATCCGTGTGATCTAAAACGTCGCATATCGTCCCGACGAATTACCATTACTGTACCACCGAAATTCCGTCTCTGTTCCATCGTCAAGCAACGTCCAAAACGCGTGGCTACAGCTAATCCGCTGGGTGATATGATTCGCAATGCCGAGTACGATAATGAATGGGAAGTTTTGTGTTTTCACGAGAAAAAAAAAAGTATTCTCGCTGCTATAGATAATTGTGAATAACAGGCTGACTTCCCGTCTTTTGCGCAAATGGTAGTTACGGCGATGTGAAAGGAGACTTGACCGCAGTCGATAGACAATGAATTTGTATTATCTTGTCTTTACGCGTAGGAAACACGGCGGATAGATTTTGTCCGGTTTACAAACGAAAACTTGACCATCGTTGCAAAACTTATTTGATGGTCGCCGTTCGTTGTCAAACTCCGACAACTTCTGTCATATTTTTTGCTGTAGAATACATTGATTTTTTTTTTGTTATTTGACACAACATTGAATCAAATATTTGTATTTTAACAACGTGTTTACCTATTTATTCTGTTGCGGCATTTACTTGAACTGGTCGTCGGCCTTCGCGTGGTTGTAATCATTGTTAACATTTATGTCGTCTTGTAAAATTTTAGAGCGGACGGAGAGATTCTGTCCAGCGTTCAAACGGGAATTCGACTGCAGAACTTGTTTCAGCTGTCAATCCCTGCTGACTGTTCTCATTGTTTGTTATGCTAAAAAAGGGATATTGATTTCATGTTGTCAACATACCAAAAATGTCAGCTGCATTCGCCTTTTAACCTTACTGTAAAGGCGGATTTTTTTTCACCCACTTTGCGCAACCAGAAACTAGCGCAAAAAGAAAATTATGCGAATGTTTTCACTTGCCATTATGTTTCAGGAGATGATGTCTTGGTTTCGGTAAAATGCGAAACTCTCTTTCACGGCCAAGTGCGAAGAATTGGTCACTAAGATGGTTGATGGTAGCTACGACGACTTGTAAGGAAACTTGACTGTTATCGAATTAATTGTTAAGCTTCAGGTGGAGAGATTTTGTCCGACTTCCAAACGGGAACTAGACTAACATTCTTATACTTATTTCAGCTGGTTGTCTTTCTTTGTTAAACTCCGTTGACTTCTGTCATTTTTGTAGCTGCATAGAATACATTGATTTCTGTGTTCTTTGACACATCATTGAATCAAATCTGTGTATTTTAATACCAGGTTTACCTTTTACTTTGTTGCGGCATTTACTTCAACTGGTCGTCGGCCTTCGTCATGGTTGCAATATAATTGTTAAAATTTATGTCGTCCTGTAAAATTTTAGAGCGGGAGGAGAGATTCCGTCCAGTTTTCGAACGGGAATTCGACGGAAGAACTTGTTTCAGCTGTCCATCCCGCTTTTGTCGATCCCTGTTAACTGTTCTTATTGTTTGTTATTCTTAGAAAAAGAAACAAAACAAAGAAAACAATTGATTTCATGTTGTCAACATACCATAGAATGTCATCTGCGTTCGCCTTTTAACTTTACTGTAAAGGCGGATTTTTTTTTCGCCCACTTTCCGCAACCAGAAACTAGCACCAAAGGAAAATTATGCAAATGTTTTCACTTGCCATTATGTTTCGGGAGATGATGTCTTCGGGAACACACACACACACACACACATACAAAATAAACCACACACACACACACACACACACACACACACGGAACTCTTTTTTTTTCACGGCCGAGTGCGAAGAATTGGTCGCTATAAGCCCCTTTTACACTTTCACGGATTGCATCACGGATGACCACGGATCGTCGGTCAGGGATCATCCGTACTATTTCCGGCATGACCGTGTTGACTTCGTGAAGTCATCCGACATTATCCTTGATCATCCGGCATGTCCGCCGAAAAAAAAAAAAATGAGCTTGCTTAATTTTTCATCCCGGACATCACGGATGGAAATCAATACAAACTCTTCCTTGTCGGCATCGTCTACTCCGTGTTGCATCCGTATTCCTTCCTTGTAGGCACCGGCTACTCCGTGTTGCCTCCGTGAAGACATCGGAACGTCCGTATTAGCATCGGCTCCATCCGGGATGAGAAATTCGTGTATATTTTGCCAATACAAGCTCAGAAAGTCAATGAAATTTGCTCACATCTTCACCCATCAGTACAGCCAATCGACTCCTCTAGTAGGTTTATATCGCATGAGAATCTTCAAGTGACCTACACACATCTTCTTGCTGTTTTTTTTTTTTTTTGGGGGGGGGGGGTTGATTTGTCTTAGTTTGTTTTGCTTTGTTTATGTTGTTATGTTCCCGCAAAATGAGATTTTGCAACAAAGAGATATGCCTTTATGATGTCGACAAGCAGATGCGTATGTAATCTGCTGTAGATTTTCTGGTGTGCTTGTTACATATTACTTAGCTCTGGAAGCATGTCGCCCAAGAATGATAAAGTATCAAAAGAAAAAGTAAATGTAATGTGTCAACTTTTTGGGGATAGCCGCGTAAACACCGCGAAGGGACCCAGTTGCATCCGTGCTCTTCCTTGATATCCGTGTTAGCTCCGTATCGTTTCCGCTGTGGTCCGCGTTCATTCCTTGTCTGTCCCTGTAGGCACCGTACTTGTCCTTGTAGCTTCCGTACTTGTCCGTGTAGACAACCAGTTGGGACTGTATTCACATCGGCATTGAAAGGAAAATCGATATTTTGCATGCCGGAACACCACGGATGACGATCCGTGGTCATCCGTGAAGCAATCCGTGAAAGTGTAAAAAGGGGCTTGTGATGATATTAAAAGATGGTAGCTACGAGTTGTAAGGAAACTTGACTGTTAGTGATATAATATTGTTTGGCATCAGGTGGTGAGATTTTGTCCGACTTCCAAACGGGAACTAGACTAACATTCTAATGCTTATTTCAGCTGGTCGTCGTTCTTTGTCAAACTCCGTTAACTTCTGTCATTTTTGTTGCTGTAGAATACATTGATATTTGTGTTCTTTGACACACCATTGAATCAAATCTTTGTATTTTAACACCGGGTTTGCCTTTTTATTCTGTTGCGGCATTTACTTCAACTGGTCGTCGGCCTTCGTGATGGTTGTAATATAATTGCTAAAATCTATGTCGTCCTGTAATACTTAAGAGCTGGAGGAGAGATTCTGTCCAGCTTTCAAACGGGAATTCGACTGCAGAACTTGTTTCAGCTGTCCTTTTCCGGCTGAGTGCGAAGAAATGGTCGCCAAGAAGGTTGATGGTAGCTACGACGAGTTGTAAAGAAACTTGACTGTTATTGATATAACAATATATTGTTAAGCTTCAGGTGGAGAGATTTCTCCGATTTCCAATGGTTTGTTTCATTTAACATATTAAAGATATTTTCTTTCAGTTACATGCGTTCTTTCAAACGTTGGGGTAAGTTTACAATTATGAATGAGTATCTTATGCTTTGAATTGCACCATGTGCCCATTTCTATGCAAGAGCCAAATTTTCCTTTTCTTGAACTTGTTGGACACCTCAGTGTCTATATAGAATAGTTATTTCAGGCTAGAGAGGCGCATCAATTTTGAACTTTGTGTTTGAAAGGCTATTGTCATCTTAAAGACGACTTATAATGTCGCTCAAATCGACTGAATGGAGCAAGCCCTCTTACGATGCATGCTCGGATCTACAAAGACTTTATGGTCTAGTGCTCCGACATACCCAACGAAGAGACGGGACGAAAAGCATCGGTGTCTGTTTTCTCTGTTCTGTCCTCACCCTTTCCTCTATTCTTCTATCATCCCTCCTCTTCCATGATATCCCCGCCTGTCATATAGGCTAACACTAGAGGCGCCTGCCCCCGGGAAAGGCCGAGACTTCACCGGCGTCGGCGGGCGGGTCCTCTACCTGCTTGCCGACGGGAACGGCGTAACCCTGCGTGTCGGTGCAGGAGTATAGGCAGGCGATATCTTTTCTTAAAACGTGTCCCCTTTCTTTCTCTGTAAATATCTCGTTTGTAAATATATATATATATATATATATATATATATATATATATATATATTATTATTATTATTAGTAGTATCATTATTATTATTATTATTAGATTTTTGTAAATAATTAGAAGTATAGTGTAGGTTTTTATAATTGAATTTAAGTGTATATTTAAATTGAATATATTTTTTGGAGTAAATTGCCCACCCGGCACACCCGGCACACCCGTCAGAGAGCTCCACAAAACTAAAAGAACAACATCAGCATCGGTGGTACACAGGATGTGGTTGCTTAGGCGACGCTTTCTATTGTCGGGATGGGAATGATGATGTAGGCGACGCTTTCTATTGTCCGGATGGGGATGAAGAAGGTTCTTTTATAACGTGAAACGTTCAGCGTAGCAAACTTAATCTCCTGAAAGTAGATAGCGGGAGTCCATTCAAAAAGAAACTGCCGCGTACTGTTGACGTGCTTGTACATTATACGAAAAAGCTATTCTTGCTTGTTGTGATGACTACACGCTGGCACAGCGGTATTCACACTGTTGCTGATCACTTGATGATCTGACAATTAACCTACATGTTGCATAATATTTTAAATAGGCCATTGGAAGTTTGACGGAAATTTGTATACATTGCTAACCATTCTCCTTTCGTCCGTGTATATGAATTCGTCAACATAGAATGAAATTTGAAGATTTGGCGCCTAATATATTTGAACCGAATTTTGGAATATGCTTCAGGTTCTCTTCCTGCAGATGTTAATCCCACAATGTCGATCAAATTATAAGACAGTTAATCTTTCTGAAGCGGTGGACACACAAAATTGTCATGTCAGTGATCATCCTAAGAATGATGTGTAAAGAAGACGAAGTTTAACCTTGCCTTTGGTTTTGTATTGTTTTACCGCTTAAGTTGCAACATGCGAACACAAGGTTTTACTGTAAAACGAGGAATAATTGCGTGCATGATAATTTTGCAAATTTCCCGAGAACCAAGAGATTAGCATGCAAGTGGAAGTTCTTGCCTACACTATATGCATTGAATGCCAGCGACAATAAGCATAATTATTATTTATGCCACGGATACTTTAATGATATTAAGAATCGCAAATTTTCAGTATTGCAGGGATGAACCATAAAAATCAAGCATAATCATGACTGTTTTATGCCAAATAACATTGTTTTTTTTTTCTTTTTTTGTTTTGTTTGGGTGTTTTTTGGTTTTCCTTTTTTTTTTTGGGGGGGGGGGGGGGGCGAGGGCGCCGTGGCACGGTGGATATTTAAGCTTCACGACTCCCAGTCGAAGGACCCGAGTTCAATTTCCTCCCTGCAGCGATTATGTCCTATTCCGTCCTATAGCAACTCTATATACGATAATAATGTCAGGCGGGCCCTCTGATAGCTAGAGCACTGATAGTATTGAAGAGGCTACTCTAATAGAGAAGACTTTTTTGCAATTATCATCATTGTTATCGTTATTGTTATTATTATGATTATTGCGGGGTTGTTTTTTTTTTTTGGGGGGGGGGGTACTATTGCTACAATATCATTGGTCTTGCATGAATGCGGTTAGGATATGTTCTACCTCCTATCTCTTTGTAACATTCATCTATCATCTTCACAACAAATTTCAAGACATCATTATGTTTGTGTCATGTACTGTAAAAGTGGATATTTTCGCGTGACTTATTTTTCGCGTTTGGCCGGGTAAGAAGAGATTCGCGTGTTTTTAATTCCGCGGAATAAAGACATCACGCACAGGAACATACAGCAAGCAAAAAAATATTCACGTGCTTTTATTTTCACGCTAGTTTCTGGTTGCGCGAAATTCGCGAAAATTTCAACACCGCGAAAATTTCCACTTTTACAGGTAGTAGCTAGTTAGTAGGGATATTCATTTCACTTTGAAATACTGCGATAGTAATTGACATAATCAGACAATGATTTTTTTTTTTTTTTTTTTTTTTTTTTAGTATGGCAGGAAGGGCTCATCGTGAATCCAAAACCCAAAGAGAAGTGCGATTTGAAATGGCTGAGATATAGGTGCCCGCCTTTTACAAGAATCGCTATGTTTCACTTTGTTTCTGGAAATCTCTACCATTTCAGAACCGATCTTCACCAAATGAAATTTGATTTCCTGTCAGAATTGTATGCTCTTTAATATTTCTTTCTTTTCAAAGTACGTTGTATCTGTAAAAAGGCTAATAGCTGAATCCTCATCTCAACCAATTATACAATTTCATGCTTAACACCTTGAATATGCTTCTCTGCCCCTCGAAAAAAAAAATGCGGACAGTTTATCAGCATGTAGCACATTGATTTGATGAAACTGCAATACTGAGGCTGTACTTTTTTACATGTTTAGATTAGTTTCGTTTTGATAGCAGCGGAATAGTGTGCAATGAAAGCCGACTTATGGATGTTATCATAATAAGTTATCGAGTCTTATACGATACACTGTTACCTCTAATCTTTAATCATAATTTTGCGATTTTCGTCTTTTACGTTAACTTTCAGTATATATATATTATGTATCAAAATGGACATGCGCCATTTTAGATATTGAATAGAGTTATTCTTGACTTTAGATATCAAATAGAGTTATTCTTGACAACGGTTTGTTACATTAAACATATTCAAAGTGCTTTTTTTTCAGTACCATGCATTCTATCAAATGTCTAGTAAGTTTACAACTAAGAATTAGTATGCTTAGAATTGCACCATTGGCCCATTTTTATGCAAGAGCCAAATTTCCCTCTTTTTTGTACGCGGTGGACACCTCAGTGTCTATATAGAATATGAGAATGATAGTTATTTCAGGCTAGAGGGGCGCATCAATTTTGAACTTTGTGTTTGAAAGGCTATTGTCATCTTAAAGACGACTAATGATGTCGCTCAAATCGACTGGAGCAAGCCCTCTTATGATTCATGCTCGGATCTATAAAGACTTTATGGTCTAGACATTCCCAGTAGTATACGCGAAAGAGACGGGACGAAAAGCATCGGTGGTACACAGGATGTGGTTGCTTAGGCGACGCTTTCTATTGTCGGGATGGGGATGAAGAAGGTTCTTTTATTATGTGAAACGTTAAGCGCGTGGTCATCTTAATCTCCTGAAAGTAGCTAGTACAATATAGGAGTCCATTCAAAAAGTATACCATTGAATTGTATATCAGAGAGGCTTACAACCTGTTTCTTTTCTCGGACGAAACGCTAAAGCAGTCCTGCTTAGCGACGGCGTTCACGCTCCATCTCACGCACTACCATGAGAAGGAATAGCGATACCACGCATGATACATGAGAACATGTTTAAAAGGCGAGAAAACTAATGAAGTTTAAAGTTGACTTCTCCTTCCTCTTTCAATGAAAACAGAATAATTGAATAGATCTATTGAAGCGGATTGTCACTGCTGCGAACGATCGCCATAGCATCGTTAGTCTTGCGAGCAAATCGAAATCCTAATACTTTTATTTTTGCCTGATAATATGAGTAGTAACCCTTTAAAGGACTCGTAAATTCGACGTTTCAAACAGTATAGTAAAACAATGAAATGTATTTCAAAAACATTTGGATGCGTTGGGTGCTAGCATTTAATAGCATCCATCTGCATTTTATTTTCCGTCCGTATTGCACACAGAAACGCAAGCAAACATTATACTGTGAATACGCTGTTATCGTATCATTATTAAAAGTGTATTCATTCTTCTTTTATTTTCAGCCTGCTTGAAGTAGTAGTCAAACCATGTGATCAGTTAGGCAGCCTATGTATAAAGATAGTCGTTACTCAATATTCGTTTGATTTGTTACTGTGTGGTTATGATTACGAACGTTGGTTATGAGTCCGAAACACTCGTTCATATTGAACTACATGTATAAAGGTCAAAGCTGTTTCGATAGTATAGCTCAGTACGAGTTCAAAACGCAATCGAAATCATCAGAATGCTATCATAGGCGGAAATTATACCTGTGGAAAACTTGTATTAAATATAGGTCAATAAAGATTGCCATATCCAATCTCCGTAAAAGGTTTTGATTCATGCCATCCTCTGAGCATTTTGAGATATTTTGCTTGTGTTTTGATTATGTTACGATTTAGGTTTGAACTATGAAAATTGAAAGGTGTGGTTACCTCAACGATGTCGCAGTTCCATTAACCGTAATGCATGGTAAAGGGAATTCATGACTTAATAAGACTAATCCTTGCTAAATTGAAGATCAATTCTTTAAACCATCACTTATGTCTTGTAAATAGATACGTCTGTAATCATAACCAAAATGCCTTAGGAGACAAAAATCATCAAACGTTTATAAGCGTCATCCGACAAATTTAAAATTGACAATGCGAATGTATGATTGCCCCATTTGCATGTAGCTGTAAGCTATCTTTACGCTGAAGTTAACTTCCCTCCTTGAGAAAAAGAAAAAAAAAGTCGGGTTTTCGCCAGAGGTACTTATTAGGAAACGGTATAAAAACAATTATCAGGAGATAACCTATACAAACATGAAACAAACGCATATTCTGTTCGTTATATGCATGGATCTGTTTATTCGTTTGTTTGGTCATTATTTTAATGGCATTGATCTTGTTTTTTTTAATGGCATCGGTCTTGGTCGGGGGAAAGATAACAAAAAAAAAATGTATCACTCTGTTATCAGATCAGGATGATTGCGAGAAGGGTGTACATGATTCCCGCCTTTTTTTTTTATACAGGCAAACAATAAAAGCTTTGTATGCTATTATAAAAGCCTGGAGGCAAAAGGCAGTTTCAACGTTCAACTTATAGTAACCATAGTTTATCCAGGGCTCGACACTAACGGTGGCCCGGTGGCCCGGGGCCATCAAAAACACACATCGGGCCACCAAAATTTCAGAAATGAAGACTGGTGGCCTGATCGGGCCACCAAAAAAGGACGGATGTTTACCTTTGGGCCACCAAAAATAAAAGTTAGTGTGGAGCCCTGGTTTATAGGACATAAAGTAAGTTAGCGTCTCACTGACTGTGGTTCTTTTGTTTTGGCAAAACATGAACACAAAGGGGGTCTGAAATTTTTTTGTACATAGTACTTGTAGCAGACATTTATGCAGATTCTCCAACAACATCGCTCCATTACGTCACTTCCTGCTATCAATGGCGAAGAAAGGATGATGGCTGCTTGATTATCCATTCCTTGAGATTGCAGGAAGCTCACCTTTCTTGTGTGTGTGTTTCGTTGTGTTAGCGACAAAGCTTTCTGTCATTTTCTCAAATAGGTCCTACTTCTAAAAGTGCTCAGATGAAGAGATTTCACAAAGAGAACACGAGTTAAAAATGGGCATCAGTTATTGTTCCGATTTCTCTCCCTGCCGGCAATAACTTATTCAATAAGTCTTTGGACTGGGAAAAGTACACATATATTCATTTGGCGAATTAGCGAATGAATTATTGCACGAATTGTCTTTGCGAAAAGGAAATTAACCTTGTATATCTCCAAAGATTAACTTTGAACAGCCTGTCACATAGTAGGGAACAGCTGATTATTATCATTATTTGAATGAATTATCTATTGATGAAGCCAAATAACCTTTGTAAATGTACACACGGAGAGCTGTCGTAAGTTCGCTATTTTGTGTTTTAGCTGTTATAAAATATCTCACATTATATATATATATATATATATATATATATATATATACACACACACATATCGTACTTTGTGTCTACACTTTTCAAACGCCATTGTGCGTCATGCCAATCACCACTTCATGAAATGTGGTGCGTGTATATCGCCGATCAGAGTCTTGCTCAGCTCATCAGTATTGCGCAATTCTAAAGCCCTCGCCGCCGCACGCTCTATGCCTTTTGTCTTCGATGGGGTCAAGAGCAATGCTCATTAGCATCTTATGCTCTACAACGGAAGCGGAGTCTCTCGATCGGGCCAGCCTTTTGTCAAGGCCCTCTCGCTATATGGCGAAGAAAGCCCAAATGTAGCTGAGTGGGGTTGCGCGCTGGCGCGGTCGGCTGGGCTCGCTTCGCTCGCTTCGCTCGCCCATTACAGCGAGAGGGCCTTGACAAAAGGCTACGATCGGGCAAGAACAATAGGTGCAAAGCGCACCGTAAAGTCGATGGTTGGAAAACAAAATTGTAACGGAAAAAAAAAAATGTCTTAAAGCAACCGTGATTTGGGACACTTTTACTAATTTTTCACACTGAAATTTTCTGAACAGATAAATAAAACACCAAGGAATCATTATCCGTCATAAAATAACTTCCCTATTTGACCCGAGTAGTGCATCCCCTTCATCTCTTGCTCATTACAGGAAAACTCCACGTGCGACATAGTACTCATTGTGAGAGAGCGCCACACCGAATAGACGTCACCTAATAGGTTGCAGCGTGAAAAGCTTAAACTTCTTTAGACGAGCATGGGATCATTTTCTTTCTTTCTTTCTTTCTTTCTTTCTTTCTTTCTTTCTTTCTTTCTTTCTTTCTTCCTTCTTCCTTCCTTTCTTTCTTTCTTTCTTTCTTTCTTTCTTTCTTTCTTTCTTTCTTTCTCTACATATGTAAAATTAAGAGAATATGTGCGGAATCAAACACAAAATCCTTACGTTTTGTTTTCCCGTTACCCGACTATTGCAATAATGTCGAAAGATAACTTTACAACGAGAAATGACAGTGTTTGAGACAGAAAAAACAACAACATAAAAATAAAGATTTGTTGGATTTTTTTTTCATCACTGGGTAATACTGTTCCGTAGAATCTTTGGTTAGAGGGATTTAGCATTGCGTGCTGGCCAACGCGGCTCTAGCTGAAAGTCAGGGGATCGCGGTGATCGAACAGCAATTACTCGTTTACCTTCCTGTATATCAAAACATCCTTTGAACTACTGCGTATTGAAAGTAACGTGTAAAGGATAGAGAAAAAGACAGTTTGTTTTGAACAAAACAAGCACAAGTGTGTTGATGGCACAATACCAATATACACACTGTCTCGAATAAAGAGAATCAGGCGCTAGTGTAGGGCCTATTTTCATACCCATGGGAACTTATCAAATTAAACAAGTACCAACTTGCACCAAAATGACGAGAACGCTAAATATAGAATTTCCGATCACCTTCGTAAATTTGAACCGAACCCGTTATCGCGAATTACGGCAAATTGCATGACATCGATCAAAACAACTCGTGACTATATCTGTTCGATCTGAAATTGAAATTAGCCTCCTACACTCTTAAAAAGAAAAGGGTAAATCAACATTTAAAAGGGCTGAGGAGTAACAACGTTTTTAAGGTAATGTTGCATTCACCCTATCTATCCAGCTGAATCCAACGTTAGATGTGCTAGATACAGCTAGAAAAAGGGTGAATACAACATTTTGAAAACGCTGTCGCTCCTCGCCCCTTTTAAAACGCTGTTTTACCCTTTTCTTTTTAAGAGTGTATTGCTACGTGTTTTGGTTGAGCAACCGCCTCGACAGACCAACGGACATTATGCGCAATATGTAATCATACAGCCAACTTCACTTTCAGATTGTGTACGTGGCGGTCGTCGCAAAGCGAATAACTTTGGAGCTGTATTTCTTTATTTATTTATCTATCTTTTTATGGCATTCAGTTACATATATATACCTTCCATTCAGTCCTAGATTGGAACTACTTTCTCGATGTTTTCCTCTCTATCTGTCTTTCGGTATATGCAACGCTGAATTTCGTGTAGGCTATTTTCTGCTATTACTTTTCGAACAAGAATCCGCCTTAGGGCTGGGTTCCACTGCCGATCAAATCTGCATGTAATGATCTATAGTCCGACAGAATGTTAAAAAATATCGTGTATAGGAGGAAGCCAAAACCAATGTCGATCAAGGTAGATCGATCACATCCAGATCGATTCCGATCGCGTCCTTGTCGAGAGAGATTTGATTGGCAGTGGGAATCCATCGTTTCCATACTTGACTTCATGTATAGTTGCTATTACAGGGCCTACAGTTCGGGACATAGAGTCAAACTTTCGTTTTATAGGCCTATACTGATGGTATTACGCGTGCATTGATACATAATAAAAGCATTTCCTTCCTTTGTACGTTAGCGTGGGGACGATTAGTGAAGTTCACCACGATAATAATGAAAGGCTTGACCGTCAAAAGAAAGATGACCCTTTCCCAGGAACAATGAAAGCAGTGTCCAGCTGTCTTGAAAGACACCATCCTGGCGGAACAATACAAGAAGAATCGAATAAGACACGCTGATTCAACAACACACACAACGAGACTCGTTTTAGACACAGCTCGCAGAGGGTGCGCTCGCTTGTGAGTTGGGGTATCCCTCTTGCCAACTAGCTAAGAAATCATGTAAGCCATTTTGATAGTGTAAAATTTGTATGAATTTTACATACTAATTTTGGTGCAAACACCACACATCACGAACAGCTTCTTAGTGTAACTGATTAGGCCTATGATAACACAAGCAGTTGTATGGGCATAGTATTCGCGCTGTTACGTCACTGATAGGCAATCACGGGACGGATACACTGATTTGGTCTATCAACAAACATCAATTAGAAAAGCTATCTTTTTCGATTCTCTGATTAGATAGAATGATGTGGAATCGG
Organism: Diadema antillarum; assembly: GCF_040938485.1. Lineage (NCBI taxonomy): Eukaryota > Metazoa > Echinodermata > Echinoidea > Diadematoida > Diadematidae > Diadema > Diadema antillarum. The sequence goes on along the minus strand of NW_027270890.1, from coordinate 5,978,081 downwards.
GTTCTTTAGTGTGATCACTGTAAAGGTAAGATTATATGCCTAACTAAGACTTGACTCATTTCAAAAGAGCGCGTACCCTTATGTGATCCCCAAAATTCATAAAGAAAGGGGGAATGGAGTAGGGGATATAATAGGCTTTACCAACCATGCCAAATGGAGCAGCATCGCGCTGTCGACGATGCTTTTAACACATGTCCGAAATCATTAATTTTCCTTCAAAATATATGCAGCTGAGAGTGATCAATTTCACTAACATAAAAGTCTTAATCTCATTTCGTTCTGTCCCTTCTTTTTCATTAATAGAAACCATAATGATGAACGAGGATTCAAATCCTTAGGTTGTGGCATTTCTATTGCGTTTGACGGTTAAATTGCGGTATTGTGAAGGTTTCCAATTGACAGGACACATAATTCGCTGTAATTTAGATCAGCTGTAGAACGCGGGCATCCAATATTGATCATTATTTTAAGAAATATTTGTGAAAGATCGTGAAGATATCTTACGATACTCAAATTTACATAATCATACTACCAAATACCCAACGTCGAAGAGCTCTGCAAACTTCATAGTTGTGTTGATGATATTAAGCGATGGTCTCGCGATAATCATTTGAAATTGAATTCTGATAAATCAGAATTGTCAGGCGGGCTAGTTTTCTCACAAAAATGTATCTCCCAGTCCGTCAGAGATCTAGGAGTTATGGTAGATAAGCATCTGAACTTTAAAAAACAACAACAAACGAACAAATGAAATAACACACACATTAAGAACTCATGTCGTTCTGCTGCTTCAGGGGTATTTGTAAAAATACATTATTAATATCCGTAAGTTATCGGAGCAGTCTTCCACCGAACGTCTAATTCACGCATTTGTTACTTCTCATCTTGACTACTGCAATTTCCTTCTTGTTGGTCTCCCTGCTTCGAGTATTGCACCAAATTCAAAATTCAAAATACAGCTGCAAGGCTTGTAACCCTGACAAAAACATCTGACCAAATTACTCCAGTTATCCAATCCCTCCACTGGCTCCCCATACATCAACGTATCACCTTTAAAATCATCCTTATTGTTTACAAGATAAATATTATGGATTAATCTTACCTCCCTTCCGCTCCTCCACTTCAGCCTGTTCTCTCTCTTCTCTCCAATTATCACGTGGTCCCGCACATACCCGCTATGGTGATATAGGACCTTTTCTGTATTTCCCCACCTCTTTGGAATAAACTCCCTCTCTATATTCGTATAGCTGAAAGTGTTGATATGTTCAAATCATTGTTGAAAACTTGTCTGCTTACTCAATCCTAATCTTGTTGTTGTTGTTGTTGCTGTTATGTACATAATGCTGTATCTTAATTATACCTCAATATTTTTAATGTATATATCGGGCATCCTTTCTCTTTATAAGATTATTGGTGCTGTTCGTTATTCCCAGGTTCGCTATTCCGAAGGGTCATTAATCTGAAACGCACAAATTTCCTATACCGAGGTTCGTTAATCCGAAAATGAAAAAGGGTTCGTTAATCCGAGCATTGCGTTATTCCGACGGTTCGTTATTCCGGAGATTCGTTAGATTGAAAATGAAATTCGGAATAACGAAGCTTCGGAAAAACGAATCTTCGGACTAAAGAGTCTTGTGAATAACGAACCTTCGGAATAATGAGCTGTTACCAAGATTATTGGGAATTGGCAGGTTGATGTGCGATGCGTTGTAATGTGCTGGATTGTAAGCAAAAGTAAATATGTTATTTTTTCTTAATTGATCAACTTCATGTACATTAAAGTGTAGAGAGTTATATACGCCTACGCATGATCATCTTGATCTCAGTGGCCTCAAAATATAATTTAGAAGACATCCCAGTGCAGCTGTAACAAATCTGTTAATCCAAAAATTACACGAAGGTTCGTCATTCAAAAAGGCGAATTATCTACCTATGCCGAAAAAGAAACGTATGGCTCATCCTGCATGATTTAGAAAATGATATAAAGTCTCATCCACAGTTACAAAATAAGGAGATGCAGTTGAAAATAAAACAAAATGACCGGATTTCACAGCACGCTCACCCGAAAGAGGAATACGTATCACACACGAAACCGCTTTCATCAAAATTGGAGCATTGTACTATACATGGTGAATGTATGCTTTGCGTAAATCCAGTTTCCGAACAAAAAAGCTATACTCTTGATAGCTTAGTCAGGGGAGCACAATTGACTGAAAAAAAAAATCATATCAATGAGATACTTCAACAGACTAAATAGAGAAATCACAGGCCTGCTTCTTAACTCTTTATGTGTCATGGTGGAAACACCCTGTGTGCCACGTTATTCTGAGACACGAAGGTAGTCATGCTTTGAGAAAGAATTCTGTTTTTCCAATTTGTATAACTTCTACAAATTTCTGTTAAGATGGGCGTAATAGTAGGCAAAGTTAAAGAGGAATGCCAAGCTTTGTTTCGATATAAATTACGTATGCCGACTCTATTTTCATTTTTTTTTTTAATGACCAGTTGCTACATTACTATAAAGGCATGACTTTTTAAACCGTGACAGAAACATAGAATGTACGAGTAAATCTAGTTGGGAACATCGCTTGATAGTCGTTCACCACATAGAATGCAAGCCGTATACTGTTAGTATGAGAGGAACAAAAGCACGAGAAACGCTTTCATTGTGCCGCGGGATTAGCAGTAATTAGCGGTTTATTGATCCGTCTTGGCGGCTTTGTTTGTTGAGCAGAATATGCGAAGTTGGCACGCCGTCGACTGAGTCGGAGGTGCGAACGTGGCACATAAAGAGTTAAAGAGTTAGTATTGATATTATACACTCGATTTATTTAGTGCTCCACTGTGAATCGAGCGTAAAAATACAGTTTTGGTTATTGCTGAAAGCAAAACAGAAGAACACTTCGAATCGCAGCGTTTATGATTATATCAGTATGCTTTACTTTAATGTAGCTTGTAGATACATGCATAGTACTTCCCGTGTCCGAGGCACTCGGATAGAGGTCATGAACTTCATGTCCAGTTTTATCATTTTTAGTATGTCAGTGTAGTTCATTCTTTTAATGCTAGATTTCATCAGCCCCCCCCCCCCCCCATGCTGAGTCTGATATATCAATACCCGCCTTCACGATGTGCAAAAAATAGCGCGTTACTGAACATGCTCCAATACTCGAGGTTTTTTTTTTTTTTTTTTCCAACTTCTCAGACAAAAGAGCGTACACGCGAGGATTGTACACTTTTTGGTTCAGACGCTCCAGCCACCCTCGGAAAGTTGAGGTTTTTTTTTTTTTGCAACCGTTCACACGTACAGAAAATAACCCGCTAATTGCCAATCGATGAAACTATTGTTCTTGTGCCTCACAGTGGTGTGGAGAGCACGCTGTTGTTAATGATGGGAATAAAAGAACTCAATCAAGTTTCTAAACCCGACCGTTCAAGTACTGTCGGGGCAAATACCGCGCTCATTCAGAAATATCAGCAAGATTTCTGAGGTTATGCATCGCGCTACTGGTTCGCACTAATTTTCTGTTGTGTGTGTATGTGTGTGTGTGTGTGTGTGTGTGTGTCCACATGTGCAAAAGACTGGAGTTTGCTAAAGGGTAACAAAAATTGAGTTCTGTAACATGCTAATTTGTGTACGTGTGAACCCCCTATTACAGGTATGTTGTAAGACTTTTGTTGGACTTTCCTACAAAAGGAGGTTTGATTCTAGCCTGCTCGCTTGCTGTGTTCTATCATTTATTTTGCAGTAACGTGTCTGTTTGTATTGCTGGTATGCCATACGGAATATTGTACCATGAATCCACCTTCCTGGGGACCGTTTCGTGAAACTTTTTGTCAGTGATTTACACTGACAACTGTTAAAAGCTACTGAAATCCTTGCGTCTGATTGGCTGATGGCAAATTTGTCGGTGAAAACCTCCGACGAACTCGTTGATGAAACGCCCCCCCCCCCCCCCCCCCCCCCCGTTGATCTACTTTGCGATTCGTTTGCTTTGTATACGCCCTTGAACGGGAGGCGGTTTTTTCCTCTCTCTCTCTCTCTCTCTCTCTCTCTCTCTCTCTCTCTCTCATGTCATGATGATGATAGTCGTGTATTTAATGTTATAGGATATGACTATAAAACTGATCTGAATAGCAATGGTGATGACAATTACTACTGCTGGCATAAGTGACAGCTAAATGAACAGATGTTTCCTTGTTCTGATTTCACCTCTCCCTCATTTCTCACTCTTGTTTGCCCCCTCCCATGAATGATAAACAACAACAACAACAACAACAGACTTAACCGCACAGCAAGTCAGATAAATGCGTGCTGGCAACCAATAGACCTACGTGACACGTATCTTTTAGGTTGAAAATAACTTAATGGCCACGACAAATCATATCAGAGGAAATAATGGCAGAAGAAAAAAAAAAAACTGACAACCTTTCTAGTGTAAATTTCTGCGAAAACAGGTGGCCAAAAAAAAAAAAAATGCGCGCACTGCAACTATTTCAGGTTATAAGCAGTCTGTAAACCGACCGAACGGCATAATTCTATTAAAATGTCGCCTTATCTTGGCTTCTTTAACAGTAAAAAAACCACACGTTGAACAGTATTGGTGTATTGCACATTAATGTTAACACTAAAACAAAACAAAGGGGTTATTCGTCGCTTCATACTTACAATCAAATCACGTGTCAAAAAAAATAATGATGATATAAAAAAGGTCCCGAATGCCGAAGAAAATATCGCTTTCCTAGATGCCGCTGCAACAAGCTGAAGTTTATAGTGTAAGAGCTATACCTACCCAATTACACAACAGTAGGCCTACATAATATCATGGCAACATATATTGAAACTTCTTTCGATCTCACACTCATAAAATCTGCGTACCACTGCGTGTGAAAATTAGAATGAACATCACGGACATATCAACTGAGAAGTTCCTCTAGATACTTCTTCCCGACTTGGCGATCATCAAACAGTAAAAGACGTGACTATCAATTTATTTGTATCGAATGTAAACTGTTTACTGTAAACGAAAAAAAAAAAAACTATACGGAGTGCCTCCTCGGTTTATTGTCTTTGCCGTAACCATGGAGCTACTACGAAACCAAACAAGAAGCACGCATGGACGGCGCGTTTCATTGAACTTGATAACCACGTGTTTCGCACTTCGGCACATATTGCACTGCGCGAAACGTAGCGATTACCGTACATGTGGCGGACATACTGACTTTGGTCAAGGAATGAAAATGGAATACATTAAGAAAAATATTATGATATTGAAATACCGACATCATGAAAATGTTTGGAAACAACGAATGATTATGGAGTATAGAAATGAAAATGCCAAACAAATATTTTCATTCGCTCATAGGGAAGCTCTCTAGAAGAGATGAAAGCATCTCCCCTCGTATGGCAGTATAAGTTTCCCCAACAAGCTGAGGTTAGTGAGGTGTACACCAGGGCTCGACACTAACGGTGGCTCGGTGGACCGGGGCCACCAAAAACGCACGTCGGGCCACCAAAAAAAGTCGGATGTTTGCCTTTACTTTTGGAAATGGACAGCGGTAACAGTCGACTCCGTATAAGATGCTAAAATAAATGTCAGATGTTGTTTTTATTTTTGGAAATGAATAACGGTAATATTCGACTCCGTACGGTACTAAAAGAAATGTCGGATGTTTGCTTATACCAAGGATGCTTATACTTTTCGATTTGAATAACGGTAAGATTCAGCTCCGTACGGTGCTAAAATTAATGTCAGAAATTCGATTTTGCGTTCGGAAATGAATAACAGTAATATTCGACTCCGTACGGTGATTTAATAAATATCGCATGTTTGCTTTGACGTTCGGAAATGACTACTAATGATATACAACTCCGTACGATGATAAAATAAATGCCGGGTATTTGCTTATGCGTTCGAAAGTAAATAGCAATAACATTCAGCTCTGAAAGATGTTAATATAAGTGTCGGAAATTTGCTTTGACGTTCGGAAATGAATAACAATGATATTGAACTCCGTACGATGATAAAATAAATGCCGGATGTTTTCTTTCAAGCTCTGCATTTGTGGAAAGATAATAATGTACGTTCATCACTTTTTTTTTCATGATTCATTCAAGAATTTCGGGAGTCTGACAGCCATCGGATCTCGTTACGATGTTTTTGTATTGTTTACAGACAAGTATGGCAAACATGAGAGCAAGGCTTCATAGAAGATGAATTACCCTGGTGGCAATCATTGAACGACAATTTCAATTCAATGGGCAATCGTCGGGACCACTCGTGATGTTAGAAAAAATAAACACCTCAGCATCGAGCAATTTCTGTTATTGAATGAGCAATCGTCGGGACGATGTGCGACGTTTCAAACTCATACCAAACGGTGATTTAAGTTCAATGGGCAAGCCTAGGGACGATGCGCGACGCTTTAACAATTACTAAACGCGTCTGTGACCAGTGATTCAAGTTGAATGGACAATCGTCGGGACGATAAGTGCGACGTTTGAACAATTATGGATTAACAAACTCGCCACGGAACGGTGATTTAAATTCAATGGTCAATCGTCGGGACGATGAGCGACGCGAAACCATCACCAAAACCTTTACAAAACGGTTAGTCAAGTTGAATACGCAGTCGTCGGGGACGATGTGCGACGTTTGAACAATCACTGAAACGCTTCGCCGATCGACAAAAGACCTCCTTAATTGATTAGTCGCGACGAAAAGAGACGACTTCGTTCCGACTCGTCGGAACCATCTTTTGTTGATATTTATAATGAGCCAAAAAGAGCGCAGTAATGAGCACATGAGGCCCAAAATTTGGATCGTCGGGGACGATTGGCGACGATCTTTTGTCTCATATCGTCGCGACGAAGATATCTCCCTAACACAGTTTTTCTGTTGTGCCTTACCAGCCTTTGATTTCAAGATGAATTTCAATAATGTCTGCCATAATGAATAAACATTGTTTCTTGTTCCTCGACTAACTTGAAGAAGAAGAAAAAATATATATGAGCTGAAAAATATATAGGCCTGAATATGTACATTCATGAATGTGTACATTATTCATATGCATTTCTATATGAAATTGTGGTCTTGTAATATTACTTCAAAGTACATTCATTTATTGTAATATGCATACACTTAGTTTTCCTTCCATGGTGATTTATCGTATGATTTTTCCCGTTCAAAAATGGTTCTAAAGTTCGTATGTTTGTTAGTTTCTTATTCAATTGTATGTATCTTTAGTATATGTTTATAAATTTTCGATTTCATTTCATTCATTTGTTGTTTTTTTTTCCATTAATCGAACAAATTATTCTCTCAACCACCTGCAACTAAAGCATACAGTTATTTTCTTAATGATTCTCATTTAATACCTTGAGAATACGGATGAATTCCACGTCAGACATGTCAGATTACTGTTTGATGGTCCAATATAATGCGCCGACCTCACATCACGGCAATAGCTCTCAGATCTGTCCGAGTGTATGACGATTGTATTCTTCCCAGTGTTAATTTAGGATATATATCATGTTGTCAGTAAGAAAGCTGTTAATTACTCAAACACAAAACGACAGTGGTTTCCCGGCTCTATCTAGACCTAACCACTGCTGCAGCTATACTATCAAACTAGAACATAATCTTTATCATTACTCTAAAGTTTGAATGTGTGGTATCAAAAGAATTGAGGACGATAACAACATCATGACTATTAGTAACAATGATGATAATGATAATATTGATAATAATAATGATAATGTTAGTAATGATGATAATGATGCTAATAATGACATACAATTAGACTGCAGCAGTATTCAGCGAAGAGATATGAGTTCTTTCTCACTGTATTTCACCGTTGTTTCTTGTGTATACTATAGATGTTCAGAAATATGCTTGGTGTAACATGTGTACTCTGATTTGCTCATGGTGACAATTTTGTACAGAGGACGGTATACCATACTGAACATATACATGTCTATACCTGCAACTCGATGTTTGATATAGAGCTTGCAGCATTACCCCCTACATCCTCTATTGTTAATTCAATTCAATTCAATTCAATTCGAAGTTTATTTCATTTTTCGACAAAACATATAAGTTACACTTCTTTTGACAACAGAGAATAAGTTAAACAGAACATTATGTATCGAAAAGAATGTGAAACAGTTGAGGAGGACCTTAAAGTAATTATACATTGTAGTAAAAAAAAAACAGAAGTGATCGAAATAAGGTACATGTATAACTTTGCTTAAAGTGTGAAAAATGGAGAGACCCACTAAAAAGACAGAGCTTGTAGAATGTGGGCCCCTCTGGAAAAATAACATCAATGGAAAGATTAATTGAAGCATCGTAAATACAAAAGGAGAGGACAAAAAGAGGAAGAAGTCTGGAAGCCCACTGAGAACTAGATTCACAGATAAATAAACTTACTATCATAGACGTGAACAACATAGGACAAGACTAGACAACAAAACAACTGCTGGAGAAAAGGCTGTACGGGACAAAACGTGATGGACAAGACTAACAAACGCGAACCAAACATGAAACAAGACTAAACAGCAAAACAACTACTGAAGAAAAGGCTGTACGGGGCAAAACGGAATGGAAACGCTGAACAAATAGAAGACAAAATAGCAAACGAAAATGCACAACAGAGACAGCGATCTTCGACAGAAGCGTATCAAGAGAAACAGATAATGGTTGTGGAGGGGGAAAAAGTGATTGTAGCGTCTGAAAGGAGAAAAGCAAGGAAATGAAGGGACGTGAGAACATGAATAAGACAGACATTCATGTCTTTGACTCTTTTGGCGAAAGCGTAGATAGCAGCAGACATCCAAAAGATTACAATTTATTCTTGAAAGAGGAAAAAGTAAGTCTGTATGTGAGAAAGAAGGCCAAATGGCTAGTTGTGTCCTGCAAAGTCATACGACTGCAATAGAAAGGACTTCAGTCTCCTCTTGAAAGAATGTATGGATGGGGCGTTTTTTATATCATGATTCAGAGAATTCCAATAATTTGGGCCGACATAAATAAGTGTATTTTTAGCAAGAATCGTGCGTAAGAGGGGTATTAAAATGAAATTCATTGGAACGCCTAGTGGGATATTCATGAAATGATTGGCTTTTTAGGAACATGGAATCAAAAATAGATGTTTCTATTCTATAATTTCTATGTTCTTCAAGCCCTTTTATACATATACAGGAGCTGGTCGCTTGGGCCCTATATTGGTCATAAACTTGACCTCCTGAAGCACACAATAAAGGCCCCTTTTAAATGTGTAGTCCCCCATTGTTAAAATCCAACTTCTGCTGGTAGCCTTGTTATGAGAACTGTATGTCAGCTTTTGCGATAACCTCGACTGGAAAGCTAGCCAGAAAGCCATGTTTAGTCAGTACACTCCTCGAACGACATCATAATATGATCACAAAGCACGAACCTCGTACTTCTCAAAATTCGTGATATCCAGTTTAAACATCTCAAGTCCTCAAATTGTTTTCATTGATTCGTTATTTTTGGTTCAGAAAAAGGCCTTGCGGATTATAAATCGAGCACAATTTTTTGATCATACTGATGAATTGTTTGTTTCAAGTAAATTGTTAAAAATTTCTGATTTGTATTTATATCATGTGGGAATTTTCATGTATAAGTTGAATACTGGTGAACTTCCTAGTATATTTCCTCAATGTTTGTGAAAAACAGTGATATTCATACTTACCCTACAAGACACAGTGAATCCTATCATTTTTCTCCTGTTCGTACCGTTTTAGCCCTTAAGACAATTACATCTACCGGCCCTTCTTTCTGGAATGAGTTAGATTCGGTTCGGTTGCACTCAAGTTCTTTAAGCTCCTTTAAGAAAAATCTCAAAGCCAATTTTCTAAAATCCTATGTGTAATTATTTCGCCGTAATCGCTTAAAAATTTTTTTTTGCATATACTTAAATGATGCCTCGCTCGGATGACCTCACCAGTTTGATTAACTTGCTACTTTTTAAAGCATTTATACCATAAGTTAATCATAAAACATTATATACTATACTTTGTACATCCCGTAAACATTGCAATATTCTCGATATTTTGAATTTTGCATGTTACGTCACTTCTGACTTTGATACACTGTACTAAAACCCTATGTTATATTTTTGGAACCCACATCCTACAAGCTTTGCTTTTTAGTGGGTTCCTCATATTACACGTTAATTATATGTCCTTATACATTTGTGCATTATTGGTTCAAACTGACCATTGTGTGAAAAAAACTTTTCTGCTTCAAATCAAATGGAGTATAAAACTTGTACGAAGTGTGGAATATGGAACGTGAATAAAAAAAAAAAAAAACTACTGTTATACTGTCCGAATGTCTTTCTGCTGTTCATCTACTGTTCATCTACTGTACTTCGACTGATGTACGACTTAAACAAGTTGAACCACTTCGGGAGTGATGGTCGCAATGAATAATTCGTTTCGCGAATTCTGCCCTCTAGACAAGTTGGACGGTTGAGTCAATTTCTTTTGGAGCGTCTTATTGTCTTTGAATTCTCAAAGATAGCAGCAGAAAAGGAAAAATACTAGAAGTGATAGACGACAAGAAGGAGAACGTCATTGAACTTTGGGTTGCCTTCTTCAGATCGGAAATTCCTGCCACTAGATTTCAAATTCCCAAGAAATTCTGTGGCTTTTCTTTGTTTCATTTGGTGACATTTATTTGAATGTTTTTGTTTTCTCTATGTTAATCGGTTCCCCCCGTCATGTATGGTCTTCTACAAACACCTATGCCCCATCATAATATTTTTCGTACTATGACCATGGCCCGACTCTAATGGATACAGAGCTTTACGTTTCTACTGAGACAGACTGTTGTACATTCCGGTGAAGTTTCACCTAATTAACTCATTCGTGGAAGGTGTATGCTCGTATGATTTTAGTATTTTTTCATCAATTCTTCGTTGCTGGAAGGATCGCGATCTTTTTCGTTTCCTCTTGTAGGAAGACGGTAATCCCAACGCAATCCAATACGAGTTTATCGAGCTACGAGTTTGCCAGGCTGCCATAACTTCTGCCTCAAGAGGGCAGCAGACGACGGAGAAGAAGTTCAGAGTTCAAAAGAAAGCAACTGACTACTAACATTCGCAATGAGACGACGGACTGAAGTCAGTTCGAACATCGGAAGCTGTGTCTCTCCAGAAAACAACTTAGGGAATTTGTGCAAAGGCAGGGCTCCACCTGCACAAAATCATGTCGAACAAGAAAGAACGTAAACATCTGCAAAAATTCTCTGCAGATGGTATGACCAAGGGCGTGGCAGATCCGAATCTTGACGTCTATCCTCTGCCTCTTGCTCTATACGTACGTGTAGCTTGGTATGTGGAGAGTGACAGTCTTCGATTTTGCACGAATCGAGCTACGTGATCCACCTTTCACCATGAGAGGACACTGGTTTATCCTATCACGATTGTATGTGCTCCGTCTATGATCCCATCGGCTTCGCTCTCTTTACTAGTGACAATCCGCGGTAAGCAGAACTTACAGAGCCTATGGCGGAGCAAACTCGACTAGGATAGTGCAACTCCTGACGACATCAGACCTACCACGTCAGTGGGCAGAAATGGAGGATGGAGATTGTTCATCTTGAAAACCTCAGGCTTACAAGATGCTACAAGCCTCCTAACTTCGGAACAGCGAGCAGGGGCGGATCCAGGAATTCCGTAAAGAGGGGGAGCGTTTACAAAATTAAGGGGGGTGCATGCACGCACCCCTCCCCCATTTTTTTCCTTTTTATTTCTTTTGTTTCAACAAAAAATATAGGGGGGGGGGGCGTGCGCCGGTTGCGGTCCTCCCTGGATCCACCACTGGTGAGGCATGGTGAGTTGCATCGATTTCTCGGATGCCAGCGAGGACGGGTATGGTCAATGCACACACCTTCTTATCGTGAATAAAGAGGACGTATCATGCTCCCTCATCATCACGCAAAATCGAGAGCGCAAACATTTCAAAGACTCGAACTAGATAGCTGCCTCTGCCATTTCTGCTAAGACGAGTGCATTTCTCCGCAGGGAATTTTTGTATCCACAGATTCGTGAATACAAATTCCCTTTTGGTCACTGAGACTCCTGCTCAAGTGGCCCGGCTGGGCAAGCCCAGATCTTAACAAAGGGTTTTTGATCCGATGCGGTACCTGGCGTTGTGTACTCATAATCTTACCAATGGTTACTACCCTGCAGTGGATCAGTCGGCTCCACTTCTACAACCACATTGGTGAAGGTAGTATAGGCACCATAATCATTACCAGTAGCAGATCAAGCTGGTTGAACTTACCTGACTAGACTTGCGTACTAGTTCAGTTCAGTTCAGTTCAGTTCAAATTTATTTCATATTTCCATTTTCTCAATGATGACATTACAAAATTATTGACAACAAAACAAGAGTACAAAATATTATACAATCATGTCTTTTGATTGTAGAAGAAAAAGAAAAAGAAAATATACTTGACACAAATGTACATGGTCACATCGTATGAAAATGTCACTAGTAAGTATAAGAAATATGATGGGGCCTACATAAAAGCTTTAAAGCTTGTAAAACTGTAGGTTCCCGAGTTCATAGGCATATAATTTTACACGGAGAACGGATATGTTTGTCTTGACCAACTAAAATTACACCAGTACAAAAAAAAAATAGATGAGTAATAAACTAATGAACCACATAGATATCGCACAAACCAGACTGCATACAAATCTCGCAGTGTTTGAATAACAAAAATGCTGTATTATTAAAAGTACACGTCATGCAGGGGACTATAGGAGATAGGAAAATGATATCAGAGCTCACCTATCTACTCCCGTACAGCAGCACAGAATTTCTTCTTTCCCGCAAAAAGAAAGAGAGAAAAGAAAGAAAAGGGTTAAAACCCCTCCGGTCGACACCGATGAAGTGTTGGCCTTCCTGATGGGACTAGCGCCTTACAACCGTAGCTGCTCACAAATTTCTTACCTCACAAGCAGTAAACCTATAGATTTTTTTTTTTTTTTTTTTTTGGGGGGGGGGGGGAGACATTAGGAGGGCAGCTGAAAAAGTGGAGAGAGAAAAGGAGCAGACAGATGGGTAGGAAGCAGGCCCTAAGATCCCCACGCTGGTTAAGAATCATGCAATCCATCCCCCAGTGGGCTGCAGCGCGTTGTGAGTCCACCCCATCTCCATTACGGGCTACCACACTCAGACCTCGTTTACAATGGGTGAAAATGCCGGGCTGAGACCGGTCTCCGCCCGGCCTTCCTTTCACTGTAAACGCTCAAAAGGCCAAATGCGGTACCAAAAACGGCTGCGCATTTGGCCAAGCTCTGGACGTAGTCTCGGCCCGGCCTTTTCTCACTGTAAATGCAAACTGGGCCAAATGCGGCACCAAAATGCGACCGGCGCGCTCCCAATAATACAGTCGTTGGTTATACAAGCAGAGCGCCACTACGATGAAATATTGAAAGGTTTGAATTAAAAGCCCGGGCCGAGCCGGCCGCCACTGTAAATGGACAGAATTGCGGGGCCAAGTACCGCAATTGAGGCCGCGCTCAGCCTACCATGGGCTCAGCCGAGGCTCGGCCCAACCCTTCACTGTAAAAAGGGTCTCTGTCTATATACTTTATGGTACTAGTAGTTGTTTCTACCTCCGGGATGGGGAGTGTATGTTTCAATGAATTCTCACTTGCTTCTGATATACAGCTTGCGAACAAAAAAAATGTAGAGGAGCTTCACTGCCGAGCTGATTCCTTGTGTGTGAATAGTCTTCAGAAGTTGTCGTAACGTCGGTCAGGAGCATTTCACAATCTTCGTAATTACGCTAATGAGGAAGTAGTGGTCTTTGTAACGCATTTAGACCATACGTTTTGGTTCAAGATGCACATTTCCTTATGACAAACCCTGGAAGGTCATTTTTTTTTTTTGGCTGCCTTTCATTTTGTTCTTCTTTACCTACATCTTTAATTTCTTTTTTGTTAAGTGTGTGAGTGGGGCTTTCTGGGGTGTTGGGCTTTTACCAGACCCCATGCATTAGAACAACGAAATAATTATGCTGGACTTTTGTTAAAGTATGACATTTTTTCTTTCATCATACCGACTCTCTACCAAAACACGAGTTTGCAGAACTTCTAATAATCATTTCATGAGGACTTGTGGAGGAGAAAGAGAATGTTTCATTTCAACCGTTCCGGCTGGTTGGTCGCCTTTGGCTCCTTCGTCCAACAGACTATCGTCATCGGCGTCATTTCGAGCTTCGTTGTCTTGTTCGTTCTCCTCCAAGAAGAGTTTGAAGCGTCGGCCACAGCAACGGGTGAGAGAGACTGTTAAACGTTACACTTTCAGTTCTATTCATTTAAATTGTTGACTGTTACTTTTGAGGTAAACTCCCTCCTCAGCAACTCCGAAAAACAACACTTAAAATTTTGATGAAGTTGAAAGGATAGAAAATGACGTCTAAAGCTTCACGTATGATGATAAGGTTCTGCGGAGTAAGATAGCAAGAAATGAGAGAATGTTCAAAATTCTACACGGCCCATGAGACAGATACTGTGTACTTTAACCCGTGATGTAATGTCGGTACTGCGGGCGTACTAATGAGGTACTCTTATGGGACATAAAGTCATTGCATGAAATCTTAAAATCATGTGAAGTTAGAATCCAGACTTTTTTCTTTACCGTCAAAAGTAGATTTAGCACTTTTGGAAAAGAACTCCCTCTCTTTTCTCTGTCTCTATTATATTGAATATATCATATATATATATATATATATATATATATATATATACATATATATATATATATATATATATATATATATATATACTCATATACAATAACTCATTATAAGCATAAAACAGAAACCTAGCTCATGTTGTCATTACTAACAGTTTATTTCAACTCAATATGTACAAATATACGATATATTATGTAATAATTGAAGAGTTTGTTCGCAAAAAGCGATAAGTCCATATTTGCCAAATGAAGATATTTGCGACTAAAGGTCAAGAAAAATAAAGAGAATAAGAAGAAAATGTTGCTTCTTTTGACCATAACTTCAAAAATGTACCTTTACATGTAGTGACCAATATATCATTTAAAAGGTATCATTTTGTACTTTATGACAGAGACCGTACTTCAAAATCTTCAAAAATGGACTTATCGGTTTTTGCGAACAAATTCTTCAATTGTATATCATGTGCACAGATAGATAACCGTGACCATACCCGCTTATGGAAAGTATTTGAGACACAAGGCATAACTTTTTTTTCAATTGTTGCTTTAAAAAATCAGTACAAGTTCTGTCATGAGTAATACGATTAGAAGGGTAAGTTGTAAGGATGTTATAACGCTTGTTGCTACTGTACATATAGGATGGATAGGATCTATTGCCTGGGGAGTGTCAACTTTGTTCGCGCCCGCTTCTGCCGCCATGTACTCTCAATGGGGACCCATACCTGTGACCGGAGCTGGCGTATGCTTATGTACAGCCAGCTTACTCGCCACCTGTTTTCTACCCAATCTTTGGGCGATGTACATCACATTCGGATTCGTCTTTGGGGCAGGAGCTAATATGATAAGTTTTTCTTCCCTCGACCTCATCGCAAGACATTTTCCTGGGAAATCTGGTACCAGGCCATTTGCTTTTGCTAATCTGAGTGTGTCAGCTGGTGGGTGCAAACATTATATGTTTCGTTTTTTTTTTCTGTAAAATTGTAATTCGCATGTTATGATTTATATGCCCCTTATTCTTTCTCTGTTGCTGAATATATGCCTTATAGTAATCTATGATGGACTACTACACAGGTATCATGTTATCCTGTCTTGGTTGATTTTACATAATACGTGTTACGTTGTATTCGCAGTGTTGGGATTCCAAAAAAAAACCAAAAAACAAAAAACATGAAGAATAAGAAGAGGTGCAAGTGTCGTATCTCAGCCATCTCACCAAAACCTGTAATGAGTGACCTACCGGGTGACTGTAATATGAGTAAAACGTTCAACTGTAGGAGTAATCCAGCTAACACGGGGACGTTTTCTGAACGTTCTTGAAACGATCCAAGTTCGTTATTTGGACGTTTTGTCAAAACGTTTTCAGAACGTCTTTTTTATGGAAGGTTTTGGACGTATTTAAAATGTTTCAAATGGACGTTATAAAAAGTAAAAAAACAAAACAAAACATTTCAGACTTTTTAAGGACCTGCAGAAAACCTTTTGGACGTTCTAGACGTCAGAAAACCTTTTAAGAATATTCAAAACGTTGTCTGGACGTTCTGCGGACGTCCAGAAAACCTTTGAAAACCGTCTAGAACGTTCAAAAAACGTTTTAAGAACGTCTAAAGAGTCTTATGACTCTTTCCAGAACGTTTAGAGAACCTTTCATTCCGTCTAAAATGTCCAAAAATCCTTTTAAGAACGTCCAATGTTTACGTTTCATGGGGCATTAAAAAAAAGTATGGTTATGAGATTATACAGGCACAATCTGGGATATACAGTATGTACACTAATCCTAATCCTATATAATCCTATCCTAACTTGTTCCTAATGTCCTACCACCTTTGCCTACTACGTACGAATCTGTATCACATTCTTTTATATACCGGCGAAAACTTAATGCATGAAGACATGGTTAATAAGATAAAATCACATAATCTTAATTAATAAGATAATTACGCCTATTAACATATGAAAAATACCTCCTCATAAGAACGTCTAAAGAGTCTTATGACCCTTTCCAGAACGTTTAGAGAACCTTTCATTCCGTCTAAAACGTCCAGAAATCCTTTTAAGAACGTCCAATGTTTACGTTTCATGGGGCATTAAAAAAAAGTATGGTTATGAGATTGTACAGGCACAATCTGGGATATACAGTATGTACACTAATCCTAATCCTATGTAATCCTATCCTAACCTGTTCCTAATGTCCTACCACCTTTGCCTACTACGTACGAATCTGTATCACATTCTTTTATATACCGGCAAAAACTTAATGCATGAAGACATGGGTAATAAGATTAAATCACATAATCTTAATTACGCCTATTAACATATGAAAAATACCTCCTCATAGCACAATTTGAAATTGTGAATAACTGAACAATAACGTAGGCACAATTTTTCAAAACAGAAAGTTTGAACCCAGCATCAATACTTCAGATTTCAATGACTTTTATGTAGTTTTCAAATGTTAGATTTCTTTATTTGAATATTCATAAATATGCATGAATATTCATGATAAGTAAGCAATAACGAAGACGTAGAGGACCACATAAAAACTTTTTTAACGTTCGACATAGCAAGTCGACATAGCAGACGTAATAAAAACGTTTTGTGGACGTTTGTAAATGAAGAAGAGGTAGCAGACAAAATAAAAACGTTTAGTAACGTCAATCAAAGTTTTTAAAACGTTTAAAAAAAACTGTGCTTTGCGGTAAATTCTAAGTCCCAACCTTGACGTTATCTATACGTTTTTAAAACGTCCATTTGATACGAAGACGTACGGAACCTCAAAAAAAAAATGTTTAGGAAACGTTATGAAAACGTTATGTGCTTGCTGGGAAGAAAGAGGAGAGGTTTGTTTGTTTGTTTGTGTGTGTGTGTGTGTGTGTGTGTGTGTGTGTGTGTGTGTTTGGGGGGGGGGGGGGAGGCGAACAAGATGTGAACTCGTAACAAATGGAAGGCTTTTCCGGGAATTTGGATAGATTCCACGATGCCTCGTCAAATTGTGGGGTTTAGATGAAAAACAAAAACAAAAACAAAAAACGAACGGTGTATGACTGCAACTTTTCATTAGAAATCTGGTAACCTATAGCCTACAAGAGTAAAATGTCTGTAAGTGTTACATCTACAGAAACATGTCAACATCTCCGAAGGAAAGTGTCAAGAGAGGCACCCAGACACGATATGATTTCAATGGAGAAAGGACACACTTCAAATCGCTGCATCAATTTCCATGATGATTGACGAATACAACAACAGATATACCTTTTAGACCCATGGGAAACTCTTAAATTGTCGCACTCCAATCTTAGCCTGTAATAAATGATGATTTGCTAATGGTTATGATCACTTATCAATTGCATAGAAGTTCACCAGACATACTCGCGTTGGCATCAGTATACACACAGACAATTTTTCCTTTGTCAATAGTTAATTCATGTCCATTGTCAAAAGAATGCGTTTCTCGGTAGGCTACACACCACAGTCTAGGCCTATATACATTAGACTGTTTATCTGATTATGACGCTGGTAGTTGCCGTTCTTGATGCTGTATAGAATGAATTGAAACAAATGAATTCTTTTTGAAATTCACTCACTAATTTTGATTACAATATTCATACTTTTTAACCATACTTAAACATTTCTGAATTTTCAAGGTTTGCTCTTGGTGGCTACGATCGTCGATGCTACCGTAGATGCAATCGGATGGCGAATTACCTACTGCGTATTAGCAGCCATCATATTTATGATCTGCTTCCCTCTCTGCTTCGTCTACAAGTATCCCAGCGTGCCTCGCGACGAGATCAATGTCGATGGTACCAATGGAAGTGCCGACTCTCCTTATCCGACAGCATGCGCGAATTGTGAGCAGCAGGAGGTGGAAGAAGGGAGCGCGAAAGCTTCCATCAGCGCCGAAGCAAGCTCCAAAAGCGTCCGAGATGATCCCGATTATCAGTCAGCACTAATGATGCAAGAGACGCCGCCGGTGACGAGCTCATCAGAGATTGGGATTGGGAGGAAAATCAAAGTAAAATTAATAGTGAGAGTTCCTGGAATCTGGATGTGTGGCTTTGCCACAATGGCCGTTTCAATTGCTTCCACTTTCAACGTCATCATTCTGGTAAGCAGAAATACGATAAATGGGTATTGATCTTGTGCAGTCGAGCCCGCAAGGTGGGCTCTACGCCAACCTTGTTTTGGAACATTCCTACTGAGCTTCATGTTAATATATTTCTCCATCTATTTTCAGTCGAAAACGCGTTTGTAGAGGGGATGTGAAACACAACTCACCATATTACTTTTGCGGAACATATGAAAATACAGTATTCAAGAACAGGAAATCAACTCTCTTTCGGTAATGAAGCCACAGTAAAAAACTCAGCTACACTTGCAGCACACACCATGTCACACAATCTTGGCTTCTTTTTCTGAATTTCCTGTCTGTGTCCCCCACCATCCTAGGTTTTTCGTTCTTTTTTCTCTCTTTCTGCCCTCTTTACCCAGGGTAGTTTCATTGAAAGTATAGGAATAAGTTCGCGCTTGTCAACCGTGCTGATTATGGCTCTTGGACTGGCTGAACTGCTGGGACGGCTACTCGCGCTTGTCGTAGGATCAAGTATTCCTGTCTCAAATCTTACCGTCCTAGGAGTCATCCACTTCTTGGGAACCATCATTTGCCTGATGGTGGGGCTGCTTCCTAATCTAGCAACAACTATCATCTACATTGCTAGTAAGTTTACTCTTTTGATCCTCCGAAACGTCCGTATCCTAGAGCCATCATCTCAGCTCCACGTCGTCAGGTTCAAACAACACTTCGCCTTCGAAGGTAGAATTCAAGTGATTTACCTTACGATTCCTGTCTGTAAAGGGAGCAGTGGTCTTTGTTAAGGTTGTTATTACTAGTACCCAATATTACAAAACACGTGGAATACGATATCAATGATTATCTTGTAGATGGCAACCACGTACAGCGATTCCACCTTACACGCTCAAACTGACTTAAATTCTTAGAACATGTCAGCATGTCCAACGGATCTGACGGATCTTTTGCATAAGACTCTCAAAAATGTTTCATTACAATTCCGCGAACGTGTCTTTTACGAGACCCCACTCCGAAGATACGATGACTCAATTTTGCGTGAAACCGTCTTTCGTTCTATACTATTATGCCATGTCCCCTTTCTGCGTATAAGAATTGTCCATTCCTAACCGCCCAAAATTGAAGAAAGAAGAATCATTCAGGTCGGATTTACTATTATCTTTCCTTTTGGTTTGTTGCCTTTTTGTTTCTCAGTTGCCGGGATAGTCCAAGGCATAACATATTCAATCGACCTGCCCGCTGCCATAGAGGTATTTCAGGGAGTGAACAGTTCTGTCATTATCAGTGTCGTATTTGTAGGGGACGGAATAGGCAACCTCCTTTCATCAATGTGTGCAGGTGAGCAAACTTTTCTTACCAGCACGTTTGCGTGCAGTGTACAGTTTAGAAAGTTATTGCATTGGCCAGAAATAGTCCTTTACAGATAGCAGTCTACTTGATTGTCCAATAGTTTTCTTCTAAAAGAACTAATCAATATGGTTGACACACCACAACCAACCATCGAATGGAATATGATCAAACTCCTGACAAATGAAAAAAAAAGTCCCTCGGATGTCGGTATATGAGTCATAATCATGGGCGCCATATATCCACCATTATCGTGTATATTTGTCATTATCTATTTAGTGTTCCTTTAAACTCTGCCCAGGAAAATATCACCAATGGGACATCATGTTAATTGCAATAGGGGCAAGACTGCCTTTGTCGTCCAATGTGGCAGTACACGTGGTGATGTAATTCAGCTATGAGCAGCATCTCGATTGTCAGTACATCTAGTGCTATCCGTGACACTTCAAAGACAAACAAAGAAGGAAACCCCAGATAGGTGAGATCCTTACCACTGATATATCTGTGACTTTTATTTTGAGATGTCTAATGGCGCAGTTCCCTATGTGGGTCTTTAATTTGTCGAGTCTCCCAAAGATATTTATCAAATCTTGTCTGAGCTCTCGCAACTGATTCTTCTTATCGTTACGTGAAACTAGATTTGAATTAGTCAAAGTTGTGTGATATTCATTTAATTGTGGGTAGAGCGGATATATAGATTCTACATGAAATTTCTAATGTTTTCTTTGTTTGTTTGTTTGTTTGTTTGTTTGAATTATTTGCGCCCGTAACAGGCCTTAGCGTTGACCTGACATCCTCGTACAGCGCTGCGTTCTTCATGAGCGCGGGACTTTACTTCATCTCGTCTGCAATCTACGTGAGCTTACGGCTTTGGCCACACGTTTTGACCTTCAGAAGGATCGGATACCCTCCCTAATCGCTATCACGACACATTGGCATAGCACTGAAAGATATGGACGATTCTGACATTAACCCTATAATTTCGCACTCGGTAATATTATATATATGTACATATATATATATATATATATATATATATAGGTAATGATGTTTGCGACATTAATAATAATAATAATTATAATAACAATAATAATGATAATAATAATAATAATAATGGTAATAATAATAATAATAATTCACAATATCATTACGTTATAATCATACAAATTAACCACGACTGCAAGCGCTCCCAATAGATACCACAAGCGCGTTGCCAAAAACATCTCTTTGACTACCACTTGTGTATAGCTATAGACGACAGAATCATATATACATATATAATATGTATATAATTATATTATATGTATATAATTATATTAATATATATATATATATATATATATATATATATATAATCATATTATATGTATATAGTGTATATAACATTCCTGTAGTTTCACTGAGGCTTGGGTAAAACAATATTTGCCGTAGGGTAACGTGACGGAGGTATGTATATGGACTCTGGAATTTGTATCGTTGTGTATGCTTTCATAACTTATCGGGCTTACAGGTAGATATGATTCAAAACGTATTGTCTCACGTGCTTCCTCATCATTTATGTATGATTATATTTTCAGGAAAGGAATATATTTGTTCATGATAAGAAACCGCACGTTGCAGTGTTGGTTTTGTACAGAAGTTCATTAGGTCAATGCCATCTCTGTTGGGTAGGATATTCCAGATAAGGAGTATAAAAGGAACTTTGTTGATAAAATTCAGTTATACCTCCTTACATCATTGTGTTAGGTTCAGGCAAGCTCATCGGGCTGTGAGGTTAGGTTTTATTAGGTTAATGATATTCAGGAACATAGTTAGGGAGCTAGGCAAGTCTTAATATAGCAAGTAGGAATAGTCTGTTTTGTAAAGCGAATTATTTGTCTGAGCCTTAGGTTAATTGATTTTTGTAGTGTGTGTATAAGTACCGACGGTAGGGAACATGATATTGATAAACATTTTAGTTAGCACGTTGTATACAACGATACGGGTTCCAGTCAGTCATAATCCACGAGGTTTCACTCGGCGTCGGCGAGCGGGACTGTTTTCAAAGGCTGGGGCGACTGCCGCTACGGGGTACGTCGCAGCTGAGGGCCAAATCTACTGACGATCCACGGGGTCTACCAGACAACAACGCCAGCGCTGCACCATGCAGCTGCTGAGGGGGACCCGAATCCGGAACCCGGAGATCCAGAAAGCCAGAAGTTACGTGTTTATTTATATTTTTGCGAATCACTTGTTTGAATTTTGAATTTCTACGTTGTAAACACGATCAAAACTCGATTATTAAATATTGATTAACTCTACTTGATCTTTTCCGATCTGAATGTTTCTGAGTCAACGTAGCAGAATAAATAACAAAAAAGGTTGCTCATGTGAAATATATCTTAAGATAATTATTAACATATCAAAGAAAAGGGGTGAAGTTTCGTTTGCGTCGTTCATTAGATGTATCAAGATTATGACTATTTTCATGTGCATTGTCTTGTCATCATAACTATATCAATCTTCATAACGGGACCGTGTTAAGATAGTATGAAGAGAGGAATTCAAGTTTGTGATGTAACATGCAATGGGTAAATAATGACAACAAATATGCAAACTAGAAAGAAAAATGACAAGACTTGAAACATTTTCGATTTAAAGAAAGTAAATATAAAATCTAGATATACTGATCTTTTGTGTGTGAGTGTGTGTGTGTTTGTGTGTGTAAAGCTTTTTTTTTTTGAAGGGGCGGATTCATTCTCGTCCAAAGTGGTTAATCTTTTAACCCCTTTGTAATGGAATACTTAACAGAAGCACTAGTATTATCAATATGCAGTATAACCGACATAATCCTCGGACACACAATTGATTAAATGACATCTCTTCTTTTGAAGTCTATACTATTCGAATATAATACATACATACATACATACATACATACATACATAAAAAGAAAAGATGGTGAATATCCGCGAAGAGTATGCACTTAAGCACAGGGCCCTGGAACTTTGTTGTGCTTGCTAATTTGATATCTTGTTGTCCTGTGGCAATTTGTATGGTGAGAAATACGCATGACATTATGATGACATCTGTCCCTCGTCCATTCACTTATTGTTTTGTAATGAAAGGTGATCGCTATCCGCCTCCACAGACGTAGTTGACCTGCATGGTGAAAGGACACATATGACAAAAACCACAATTTAGTGATTCACATTCCCCCTGAATGTTTCTCACGTTTTTAATTACATTTTTTTTTGTTCAGCATTCTCACAAAGTATGCACCAGATTGTTTGATTTGAATCAAAATTTACAAAAAGTACCCTCGTGTGGGAGGGTAAAACCTTCCTCACCTTTTCCCCACTTAATTGATGATCTCTGATTTTAGATTGTCAAATAAGCTCATAAATGACATGATAAATCACGCAACAATTACAAAATTAAACTGTCGAGTTTTTTTTTTTTCTTGCAGCATAGAATGGTTGAAAATCTATCGTGTTAAATAATAATTGAACTGAACTCAGTCGAATTGAATTAAATTGATCGGATTTGAATTGAATTGAATTGAACTGAATTGAACTGAATTGAATTGAATTGAACTGAACTGAAATTATTTTTTGTTTTAATGGAACAATATCGATTATTTTCCTGTTTTCAAATATTCCACCCAAAGAGTGCACCAGATCGTTAGAATGCAAAGGTTCCCTCTTGTGGGAATCGGGAGCCGGAGACCCGTCTCCTCCTCCTTCCCCACTTTGTTTGTTTGTTTGTTTGTTTGTTTGTTTGTTTGGTTTTTTTTTGTTTTTGTTTTTTGTTTGTTTGTTTGGTTTTTGTTTTTGTTTTTTGTTTTTTTTGTTTGTTTTTTGTGTTTGTTTTTTGTGTTTTTGTTTTTGTTTTTGTTTGTTTGTTTGTTTGTTTTTTTTTTTTTTGGGGGGGGGGTTAACAAACGGCAATGTGTGACACAGTCATGTTGTACTACCCCCCCCCCCCCCCCCCAAACTGAAAATGCGGACACTCTGCTACTAATCCGGTAACCAAAAGGTTCAGGGTCACGGACTTTGCACCTCTGTGGAAAGAAAAAAAAATATTCCCATTGCTCTGCAAGCGGTGTAATTTATGTTCAAAACACGTCATATCCTTCTCCTCACTGCCTGGCATGAAGCGTCTCAACAAATTTTTACGAAGAAGCAAGAAGCAGTCAATACTACTAGCATTCTGTTGAAACAATGTAATCATATTGATACAGGTACATCATCGAAAATAGTCGCTATACATGTACTACGCTGTGAAACTTCTCGCATTTATTGGTACCATGCCGCAATTTCTGGCCTAATTCAGCGAGTAAGTGTCATAAACACTTAACTTTTCTTCCTTTATTTGCATGATGAATTTTCAATATTGAATGTGTTTCATATACATATCGCTATCTTGTGTACCATAGCACTTCCTTGCCCGTACACGCAAAGAAATTTTTCGTAGGCCAAATCCGTTAAGATTAGTGAACGGTACTGTTTGATTCGTAGGAATGAGAAAAGTTTCCTGTATTGGTATAGTGTGCTATTCTCTTACCAACATTTATTTTGAAGTGAATTAAGTAAATTTTGCTATACAACTTGTTCCTTGTCTCTCTACTCTTGAAGAAGAAGAAAAAAATATGAGACATTTGATCTCATATTCGTGAAAAAAAAACCAAATCCCATTGAGGGCTGAATAATAAATCATTGTATTGTTATTATTGTCTTATGTATACATATCGTATATATATGTATATAAGATAAATAAATAAATGAATATATATATATATATATATATATATATATATATATATATATATAGGCTATATGATGTATATGATATATAACATGAATACATGCAATTGTTATTTGTAACGGCTTTCGAGCACATTAATACATTAACATGCATACGTATAAATTTTAGTTTTCCCTCTACGCTGATTGTATGATTTTGCCAGTTCAGAAACGATTATAATACTATTAAATGTGACTATTGTTCGTACATTTGATGGCTTTATTTATTTTATTTCATTATATTTGATTTTATTTCATTCATTTTTTGTCCCTGGGTCATGCAAAATCACTCTCTTGACCACCTGCAAGTAAAGCAATACCTTGAGAATATGGATTAATTACTGTTTGTTGGTCCAATATGCAATGCGCCAGTCTCACATCACGTAAATAGCTCTCAGAGTATCTGTTCGAGTGTTATGTTGTTATATCGATACAGTATTCTCAACAATGTTAACTTAGGATTTTTATCATGTGGTCAGTGAGAAAGCCTCTTATTGCTGGTAAACGAAATGCCAGTGATTCCACGGCTTGGAATTTCCAGCTTCACAGCGACATCTAGACCTAACCACGACAACCATGGCAACCAACGAACTCGAACATAATCTTTATTCCGAAGCTTGTTTTCGTGGTATCAAGACAATCTTTGGAGGACGATAATGATAATATCATGACAATGACAATACCAATAACACTAATGATAATGAACAATAATGATGATGACAATGATAATAATAAAGATAACACTAATGATATTAATAATGATAATAATAATGATAATAATAATAATAATAATAATAATAATAATAATAATAATAATGGTAATACTAATGACGAATAAACTATATAATATCAATTTATGCAGACTTTCAGTTGTTTTCAGGCAGCATTTTCACTGTCGTATTGAATGTACTTCTTTTCCTATAGTCGAATCCGAAGATGAATAACAAGCGATCAATTCGACGGGGCTTCCCGATAGTTTTCTTGATGTTCATGCGGGCATTCTTTGCTTTCGGCACGGTCAAGTCATTTGGCGTTTTCATGGACGAGCTCAACTCTAGTCTCAAAACGACAGCCGCAAACACAGGACTTGCCCTCGGCCTGTTCAGCGGGCTCATAAGTTTGCCAGGTAGGCAATGATGCAAGACCTAAATATTTTTGCGATCCGATTGTCCATGTCTTCTACTGTCTTCATGTTACGGCACATTTTGGTAAATTGCACATTTTGGTAAATTACCAAAATGTGCAATTTACCAAAATGTGCCGTAATTTTATAATATGGTCAAGGAGTAAAGGTGATATGGTCCTGCAGTAAAGACAGGGAAGACACTTTGTTGGTGTTTATTGCGATCGCTTTTCGTCCGCCGTCCGTCATCCGTAGTGCGTCGTGCATACACTGTTTACATTTTCATCTTCTCTTCCAGATGCCTTTATGAGAATGTAGTTTGTTTATGGCAAGACCCAAGATGGCCCCCTTGGGCCCTAGAGGGGGTGAAAGTTTGAGGGGTGGGGGTCAAAGGGGAAACATGCATTTTCATCTTCTCCTTCAGAACCAGTGGGCGAACTTCAATCAGACTTGTTGGGGATCATCTCAACGGGTAGGGACCCAAAGTTGTTCATGTGGAGCATGTGGCCCCAGGGGGGGGGGGGGCCCAGGGAGAGAGCCCTCAAGGGGGAAAAAAGGAGTAAACTTTAAAAATCTTCTTTTCAGACCCAAGAGCAAAGCAGTCTAGGTATTTTGTATGTAGATACCTTTATATGTGAAGAATATAGTTTGTTCATGGCAAGACCCAAGATGCCCCCCTTGGGCCCCTAGATGGGGGTGAAATTTTGAGGGGTGGGGGCCAAGGAGGAAACATATTTTCATCTTCTTTTTCAGAACCAGTGAGCGAATTTCAGTCAAGCTTGGTGGGGATCATCCTTAGGGGGTTGGACCCTAAGGTTGTTCATGTTGGGCATGTGGCCCCCATGGGGAGGCCCCCCCCCCCCCCGGGAAATAGGTAGAAATTTGTGCTCCAAACGAAAAAAAAAAGCATTTCAATCAAGATATGTTGTACGTGGATATCTTTATAGCTGAAGTATATAATTTGTTTATATGAATACCTAGGGTATCACCCTTGGAGAAGGGGAGGGGGGCAAGGGGGAAAACACAGATATATTCTCAGATGACAAATCCACACTCCCGAAAAAGGACAATTTTAAGCATTCGCGTGGCCACGGGGGGGGGGGGGGGGGGGAGGGGGGAGGGGTTATTCAGATTTGGTTCGGAGGGAGGTCACCAGATTCAAAAAAGAAAGAGGCAAAATTTAAAACGGGAGGGGGGGGGCGGCACCAGTGTATTTTGATGAGGGGGTTGGGGGCAAGATGACTCATGAGTGAATATATCGAAGCATTAAATGAACAGGCGTCTCTTTCCCCACCCTCTTCGTTTTTCCCTTTTCTCATGAAATTAATATTTTTCTAACTCCCAGAAGTTCATTGACCCGCCTATGACCTTTGACCTTGTGATGACCTTTAATTCCCCAAGGGACATCTACCTTCCAAGTTTGGTCACAAACTGACTTAGGGATCAAAGGTTATGAGCCACAATCGAAACGCGCCATAAAAAACTTAACATTGGGCCCTAAAAGTTCGTTGAACCCTGTCTGTGACCTTTGACCTAGTGATGACCTTCACCTCCCCAAGGGACATCTACCATCCAAGTTTGGTCACAAACGGACAAAGGGATCAAAAGTTATGAGCCATAATCAAAATGCACCATAAAAACTTAACATTGGGCTCTAAAAGTTCGTTGACCCCTGTCTGTGACCTTTGACCTTGTTGTAACCTTCAACTTCCCAAGGGACATCTACCATCTAAGTTTGGTCACAAAACGACAGATACATCAAAAGTTACGAGCCATAAACGAAACGCGCCCTAAAAACTTAACATTGGGCCCTAAAGTTCATTGACCTCTGCCTGTGATCTTTGACCTTGAGGTGCCCTTCATGTTTGGTAAAATGTGTAACTTTGTATAACCACTGTTCCCTCCAAGTTTGATTGAAATAGAAATCCTCAGTAGAGTGTTATTCAAGTTTTGTAGCGTTACGGACAGACGACGGACGGACGGACGACGGACGGACAGACGCCGCAGGCGATCCCTTAGTCTCCCCACACCTCCGGTGGGCTCGACAACAACCAGAATCAAAATTCAGTGTTTAATGAAGGAGATGTATCATTTCCATTAATTTCTGGAAAAATTTGCATACATTTGAATAAATTTGTATAATTTATGAATTTTAGAATTCTATATTGAACTTTGGTTGTCCCAACCAAGCCCTATCAGATAAAACAAGCAGAATAAAAACCCACTGTTAAATGTAGGAGAAGTAATTATATATTCGTTAATTTCAATTCTGGAAAAGAAATCGCATAAATTTGCATAATTAACGAATTTCAGAATTCTGTGTTGAACTTTCAGAGCCTTACCTATCTCCATAAGTCAGAGCAATCAGACTCAAAATCGGCCCAGAAATGACAGAGAGGAAGCAAATCTTATCATTTCCAGCACACATACACACACACACTCACACACACACACACACACACACACACACAAACACGCTGTTTCATAGTCCCCCTTAAGCCCGCCCGCACTATATGCGACTCACGACTATACGATTGGCAGACTTTGGATTTGAAATAATCAAGCGCTTTTATTCTGAGGCTATGGTGATTTATTTCAGATCCAAAGTCTGTAAAGGGCTTTTTACACTTGCAAATTTTTTGCTTAGTCCCGTAAGGCCCCCCCCCCCCCTTAGCCCCACCGTTGGTACCGGACTTTCCTTAGCCCACATTCTGTTTACACTCGTTTTTGCCGAAGTGGGCTAGCCCCACCGATAGTCCCGTACTATCTGGCCCTGCAAAATAGCAGGGTTAGCACCGCAATTGCGGTGCTAACCCCGCAATTGCGGTGCCAAGCAAACGAGTGTACACAGAACGAAAAAATAATCCGGGGGCTAAGCGACGGAGACGAAGTCCGACCCCCACTGACCAATCAGAAACGAGATAATCAAGTGTTGCCGTTGCGTGCGTGTACGTGTACAGTGCACAGCGTAATCATGAATATGCATGTGGTTTGGAAAGTACCGGACTAAGAAATACGAGTGTAAAAAGGTCAATTTTCTCCTTAGCCCCGGACAAGAGCTTAGTACGGGACTTATTGGCGAGTGTAGAAAGCTGACAAAATTGGTACGGGACTAACGATAGTCCTGAGTCAGAGAAAGTACGGGGTTAAGAAACACAAGTGTAAAAAGGGCCGTAGTCGTATAGTCGTGAGTCGTATAGTGTGCGACGGGCATTAGGCTACCTAACTCATTCGGTGGGGACAAAAACCAACTGCACTTACAATTTGTTTTTGTGATGATTGTGGAGGAGCAGAAAGTTACCAAAATGTGCCGTCAATGTCCTGCACATTTTGGTAAATTCATCAAAATGTGCAGTTACCAAAATGTGCCGTAACATGTCACGGCACATTTTGGTAACTGCACATTTTGGTAACTTACCAAAATGTGCAGTTAACCAAAATGTGCCGTAACACTTCATCGTAGGATGTTTGGGCCAGAGTCCACTGGGAGCTAAAACAAAGAGAAAAAGAGAGAGAGACCTGTAGATCAGTAGATGGTCCACTATAACGTGTACATAACCTCTTTTTAGATTGGTATGAAAGCAAATTAATCTTGGTTGTCACCTTGGTAACCTTGGACAAATATCTTTGTCTAGTTTGCATAAACAGCCAATATGGATATCAGCTAGTTAAATCAAATACAGATAATTCAGGGGTTTGCAATGACGAGGAATCAATTTATGAGACCAGTTTGATAGTTATTATAATAACAGAGATAATTTCCACTAGGTTGCCTCGGTGGCAGGCAAGCTTAATTTACTTCAGTAAACATCTAGGGCCCCGATCAACAACAACAAGAAATTTGTACTTAACATCTTATCCAGGCCATGTGTGTAATATCTAGTACCATTTTCTGAACTATGTAGCTATTGTACATTTCTGCTAATGAGCAAAGTGTGCCTGATAGTATGCTAATTAAGACACCTACATCATTTAAAAGCATGAACTTTAGTTATAAATGCACTATTCGTCATAGAAACCTCTTTAAAAATCGTGCTATCCGTGTTATCAGGCTTCATGGATAAAATCTTACAAATTACATATTGTAGATATGCTAATAAGGTGGCTATGCTAATAAGGCTTATATATGTATATATATATATATATATTGCATAAGGTAGCCAAGATGGCAGGCAAGCTTAACATTATGTCATTTGAATTACAGAAACGATTCGAAATGTTTGTTACTGTAAGCAGCTTTTTATGGTTTATATATTAATTTCTGTAAAATGTGTATTTTCTAACACACTCTTCCATGTATGACACACAAAAAATCACTTTTAACTATTTGAAGACAAAACGACTAAATAAAATAAAAAAAGAAAGGATCTACCACTTTTCATTCGCCTTTATAGCACCACTGGTTGCCCTTACCTGTAGAAGGCTGCAAAAAACCCCACGGGTACTCATCGTAGGTGGCGCCACATTAGCTGCGACAGGTGTAATCTTCTCTTCCATGGTGACAAGCCACGGCGTCTTCGTCTTCTGCCTGGCAACGGCCGGTATGTGTAACATCGGGGGGGGGGGGGGGGGGGACCGTAACTCGACGTGCCATGATTTTTTTCCCCAAATACATGTATCAGAAAAGATATCATTCTTTTAAATGCAATATGCCCCTTTCTCTAAAAGAGGTAGTTATCCCCATACATTTTTTTAAGGCTCTATGCTTTCTGGAGGGGCCAGGTCAAACATTGCTCTCTCAATGTTGTAGAAAAATGACTTATTTAAAGGACAAGTTCACCTTCATTAACATAAGGATTGATAGAATGTAGCAATATTAGTAGAACACATCATTGAAAGTTTGAGGAAAAACAGACAATCCGTTCCAAAGTTATGAATTTTTGAAGTTTTTGTGCATACCCGCTGGATGAGAAGACTACTGCAGTGTATGAGTAACTTAGATGTCACATGCGTACAACAATATAAGGAAAATATAAAGAGAATTTAACAAAATTCCATCTTTTGAAAAAAGGACACATTCCCCTGACTCGTTACCGACAAATGTTATGGGTAATATTATTCCCCCTGCCTTTAGAAAGAGGCAAGTCAAGTGCTCTTTTATTATGCGAAAAAAGTGAAAATATGTTGAAATTTCTTTTACATTTTCTTTATACTGTTGTACGCATATGACTCACAAGCTGTAGTAGTCTCCTCACCCAGCGGTTCCAACACAAAAATTTGAAAAATTCATAACTTTTGCATCGATTGTCCAATTTTCCTCAAACTTTCACTGATGTGTTCTACTAATATTGTTGCATTTTCTCAATCCTTATGTTTATGAAGGTGAACTTGTCCTTTAAATCTCTCTATTACTCAAGTTTTAAAACTGTAAGTGTTCGCTGTGTAATCTCTCTTTTTTTATTGAATTCAGTGTCATGCTTTACATCTAGTAGAATTACCCTACTAAACCATTACGGTAAAATATAATATACCGCAAGCGAGGTGACTAAATGGAAATATATATGTATCCTATGTAAGAAGAAGAAGGAGTCTTGAGTACACCATTTGTAGTTCCAACAAGGTGTTTATGTGGAACTACAAATGACGTACTCGAGACTCCTTCTTCGTCCTATAATAACATTCGAAGTCTAACACGTGGAGAATTCATATATATATATATATATATATATTGCATGTAAGACAAAATGGGGTTTGAATGAGGAGTGTTGTGGCGATGTGGATGAGACCACGATACTATCAATAATGAGTCTTTAATTTGAGTCCATTAGCTCCAGTGGTTATGCTTATAGACAAAAGCCCTTTATCCTCTTATTGCCTTACTTTTCGGAGGAGGACTTCAAATCTGTAGGTCCCTTGGTTCTTTAATGATATTTTGTAGCATACATTTCATCTTTAGTGAAAAAAAAGTCGTAATGTATAATGAGATTACCAAATATTTTTCTCTTTAGGTTTTGGGCATTCCATTTTGGCTATATCGTCCCCCATTGTGTTAAATGAGGTCGTTGAGAGCACGGACTTCAACTTCCTTTATGGATTCGCTAAATGCGGATATTCACTTGGCATGGTGCTCTTTCCCATCATCGCTGAAGTTCTTCTAAAGAAGTACGGCTGGAGAGGGGCCACGTTGATTCTTGGCGGAATGATAGCACACTTAATACCCCTCGGTGCAGCAGTGAAGCTTGACATGTCAAAGAGACGCAGACGACCAAATGACAGAAAAACCCCACTCGAGAGTGCAGCCGGAAGCTGTATGAAATCTGGCGACAACTCCCAAAACTGTTTCGGGAATGAAAATGACGAGAATGTCCAGGCAGACATTAATAACGAGCCATGCTGTAGCGACAATATAGATGCAACCACTTATATTTTGCGGCAAGATGATATGTGTCTGACAGAACTGCAAACAGAGCTTCCATATTGTGCTAGGCCGATATCGATAGGGCTTGGCGCCAAAAACACATGTGTTGGAACATGTGACAGCAAGCTGTCTCACATTGAGAATGACGCAGAGAAGTCAACATCCGCGGATGACTTGAGATCAGTGTCGACTCATGCAGACGACAATACTACCATAGATGTGGATTTTATGAAAGAACACATCTACGTAAAGACGAGTTCAACAGCTTCCCGAGCATCAGACACGAACATTTGTCAACAGGGCAGGAATTCCTTTATCGAAGAAAAATCGTCAGACTCTGTTACCACAGAACCACTCCTGTGTTTAGAAGACGCGGCGCAAGGCAAAACAGATGATATACACGCAGAAATCTCTTCCGATCAAGATGATCCACTGAATACTACAGTTCTGAATAGCGCACAGACGACACAACCTGTGAGTTGTCGATGGCTTGGTAACATCTGCCGCATTCTCACAGGATCAATATTAATCAAGAATCCTTGTTTGAGTCTCGTCTTACTGATCAACGTACCGTTCGGAGTTGTCTACGGCGGTTGGCATGCATTCATGATACCACGTGCTCTCGAGCACAGTGACAATGCTGTTGACGTTTTCTCCTTGACATGCGTAGCGGCCGTGGCTTATTTCATAGGTCGCTCTTCCGCCGGAATTCTTAGTCGTAAACTTTGTTCTTCTTACCGTCTATATCTCATCCTCACCGTGGTGAATTCGGCGGCAATCATCGTCGATGTCATCGTCAGCAAATATCCGGTGCTGGTCGCATCAATGTTCTTGTCGGCGTTATCGATCTCTGGAAGGGCGGTCCTCGCTGTTCTTGTTGCCAAAGAGAGGGCAGCAGACAAGCACTTCTACATCATTATCGGATTTTTCGAATTTTCGCTTGGCATTGGAATCATACTTGGCGGATACTTCTCAGGCAAGGCTCTAAAAACCGTTCCACTGACCCCTAGCCCTAATCATACAATCCTACAATCCTAATCCTATCCTGAACCTAAACCGAAACTCTAACCCGAAACATAACCCTTAACCTAATCTTTACCCTAACCTTATCACTAACCAGTATTTAGCAGGGAGTAATTGCCCTGATAATACCTGAAGCATAATGAATATATAACTACATGTATTGTTTGCATAGTTACAGGCTCTTCTTACCGTGGTTACAATGGATAAATTTCACTGTTTTCTGACGTTCAAAGAGCAAGAGATTAAAAACATTTTGGTTTAGTAAAGATAGATGAAAGATTAAGACATGAGAGATTTAAAATTTCCGCTAAATCAACGCCTGGTGGTGGTGCAAACTATAGGCGAACAGAGTACAATCAAAGTCACCTGTGGTTAAAGGTATACTTAATTCCGGTTTCAATACAGGGGACCTCAGGTTTCCATTTATTTGTGAGAAAACGAGAAAACACTTTTGAAATATGGAAGAGCAAGTAACAATTGTAGAGGAATTCAAGATTTCTGATGGAAACTTTGTTTAATTTGTTTTCTGATATCACCCATTTCAAAACCAAATTTTCATCAAATTAACTATCAATTCCTCTTAGGGTTGTATGCTCTTTAATATTTCATACAAATGGTGTCTAATCATCTCGCAAAAAGTTAAAATTTGAATCCCCCATCTCCACCAAATCTATACAATTTCTTTAAAGTGCTCATCAGCTCATCAGGTTAAAACAAAAGAAATACAGAGAAAAATGGGGACGTGCGCGCCCCCTTTTCTTTTGAAAGGCGCCTCCCCTTTACGGAATTCCTCGATCCGCCCCTGCCCCGTATAGTGTATAATTCTAAATCCTTTTATGTTCTACTCATTTTATATGACACTCTGTCTGCACGAGTTGTCTGTCTCTCTGTCTGTCTGTCTGTCTAATTTTAACATCGCTGCACCCTTCACAGGTCTGGTTGCGGACAGATCGGGAAGCTTCGATGACTCTTTCAAGATGCTCGCAGGTGTAGATGCACTGGTCTTCTGTTTGATGGTAGTGACGAGATGTCGGGAGAGGGGGCGCATCGTATCGGCAGTGTCCGAAGAAAGTTGATTTTAATACTGGAGAGAACATACTCGTCCTTATTTGGTAAGGTATAATAACCGAACAGACAAGAAGTTATCGCTTGAGTAAAGGATATTTACGAAATATTCAATTTCTATCGATTCGTTAAGAGTCTTTTATGTGATATTACAATTTAACTTTTAAAGTGAGCTATGGCAACTGTTCATGTTGCGCCTAGGAATAATCTATAGCTTGGACATATATGTGACATATTTTTGTTTTTCTTTCGACAAGTACAGTATTATAAGCGAATGTGCAAAAGTACGACTTCCAATTTTCTCTTTAAAGCCGTCTTATTACGTGTATGAAGAAACTATTTTGAGGGCACCTATGCATGGAGTCATTATGTGAAAGGGATGGTACAGTATTGGTGGAGAATGAGTATTGGGCTTTTAACTTTTCGTGAGATACCAAGAAAATCCTTATGAAATAGTACAGAACATACATTTTAAAAGGAATTCAAAGCTTATTTGATGAAAATCGGGTTTGGCATGACTGAAACAGCCAAAAACAAAGTAAAACAAAGCGATCGTAAAAAATAAGTGTGGGTCTCACACTTTTTAAAATCACTCTGTTTTGTATATCTCAGCCATTTCCACACCAATTTTCATCAAATGTTGAATTCCTCATGGAATTACATGCTCTTTCATATTTCGTAAGAGGTTTCTCATTATCACACCAAAAATATGTTAGAAAACTTAAATTAGGTCTAAGCCAAAAGTATACGATCCCTTTAAGTCAAATGTAAGAGACAGCGTATAAGCGTAGACGCATGCATTTATCAAGGGCCTCTATATGACAACTTTTCACAAAGTTTTTGTTTTCTTTTCTTTTGGTTCATTCCCCTTACGAAGAAATGATGGTGATTGATGCTCTGACGGTGAATCTATAAGAATACTGTATGGGGTTAAGCTGTCCTTTAGTGCCCGAACCCACTCAGGATCAACTTTCTAAACACGTGCTGACATTCTATACAGACTAGCAGCCCACAACGCTGAAATAGTATACAAATAATGACTGCTATGAGGGGCACAGTTAAAATTATGGGCCCAAGGTGATGTGAAAACCGTAACCATGCCCGAAGCGAAGCTGAGGGCATGGTTATGGTTTTCACATCACCGAGGGCCTACATAACTTTAACTGTGCCCCGAATATCGAGCAGTCATTATTTGTTTTATATACCGGAAATATAGATTCCGAAATATAGATCCCGAAAATATAGATTCTAGTCTCTTTTACAGCACTCGTAATCAATGCTGATCGACAGCGCGGCGGTCGTATCATTGGTGCGTATCTATGTGTACAGTGTACGTGTACGGGGTTGCGACTGTCTCCAAACCAGTCCGCTAGTCTCTTTTACAGCACGCTGATCGAATGCGCGGCGGTCGTATCATTGGTGCGTACATATGAGCGATCTATGTGTATGGGGTGGCGACTGTCTCCAAACCTATTTACTAACTGTGCCCGGGCCCCGGTCACAGTAACTAAAAAATAGGGCACAGCTATTTTCATGACTCCCCCTTTAACCAATCAGATGAGAGGATTCTACAAATGAGGTATATACTTCAAAATATGCAAAGGGCAGTGGACTATCAAGATGTGTTTTGCCGATGCATTTGGCGTACTTATAACTTGCTGATCACAGCATTATCACATCTAATCAAAGCTTGTGTATTGGTCGTCCAAATTTCTCCATGACGTGGTGTCCATCAGCTGTCCGTGTGTTTTTAACTTCTGTTGCCATAGTTATCACTGTTTTCCTTGAAATCGGAAATGAAATATGATAACTCGATATTTCGCCATTCAGAAATACATCATCTTTTCTATCCTCTATGAATAACTAAAAAAAAAAAAGGATTTATAAGATAAAAAGTCATAAAGCATGTTCACTTGATATATCTTAGCACATGGCATGTCATGGCTTTCGATGGTGCTGAAATAAATATGAAAAATGGTCTGCTTTGCTAAGCCCTGCATCGAGTGATGGATTCTGTACAGTGCATTCCCGTTATAACGAACGCGGCTATAGCGAATTCCAGTTATAGCGAAATATAAGTTCAGACCGCAACATTATCGGTCTATGTTTTTCTATTGTTTATTTGTTCGGTTAGAACGAAATTTCGATATAACGAAAGAAAAATGCCCGTCCGTGAATTTCGTTATAACGGGAGTCCACTGTATAGGGTCTAAGAAGGTGTATGTATTGGCATCTCTCAAGTTTCGGTAAAGATACATCAGTTCCTTTTATCATACAAACTATCCTCCTTTGAACGTCGGTAATCAAAGAACAACTTCCTCCATAAGCATCAACATCGACAAAAAGAACCAAAAATAACCCGCGTTTCTAAACGGAATAGAATTCTTCATAAATGATGGCTGCCGATTGATTAAACTCTTTATGATAATTTGTAATGGTATATTACTACAAGTCATCCCATAATGCCATTACAGAAAAGAGACACCAGAAAACACCTAGTATATTTTACGTACCGTTGAAAAGTAAAACAGGCATGAACCTTCGAATCAGCCATGAACTTGAAAACTGGCCTTATCAGTGTAA
Source organism: Diadema antillarum (assembly GCF_040938485.1). NCBI lineage: Eukaryota > Metazoa > Echinodermata > Echinoidea > Diadematoida > Diadematidae > Diadema > Diadema antillarum. The sequence continues at coordinate 5,940,971 of NW_027270890.1, read as the reverse complement.
TTACTCACCTAACCAAACTTTATTCCTCGTGGTTTAATAGAAGATTTTTTTTTATCCTCTACAGCGTACTTTATTCATTCATTTCCAAAGCTTTACATCAAGCGATTTCTTTTTTTTTTTAAACAATGAATGAGCACATACTCAGAAAGTACAGATTCTTCATTGGTTACCAAGTAAATGATTTCATCATGTTTGTTACAATCTCAGAAACATTATCTAACAATATTTCATTTCTAAAACTAATCCATATTTTCAAACTATTGTATGAATGCCCTTGAAATAAATGCATCATGTATTGTTTATAAATTGCATACTGCGCATATATCAATATCTTATTTATATTTTTACATATGGACTCTTTGATTCCACTCCAATAATCAACAATTTCTTGTTTAATAAAAATTGTTTCTCTAAAAGCGAACTGAATAAAATCAGTAATCTTTTTCCAAAACATAGACGCTTTAGGACACTCCAGAAGAACATGACCAAAGGTTTCTGTTTCAGAGCAAAATATACACAAATTGTCACTTACAATTTTCTATTTGAAAAGATTATATCTTTAAGGTAGAATACGATGAAATGTCTTGAAGTAGCATTGCTTGTAACTTTGTTGTTCCTTAGTTTTCGAAATTTTTGTTTCAAAACAGTATTCCAATCAAAATCAGTACTCAAATCAAATCTGTCTTTCCAATATAACAGTATAGTTAGATCACTTTTCTTACTCTCACATAACAAACTATGAAATTGTTTCGACGTTGTTCTAGATGGTCTGATATAATCATTGTCCTTTATTGCATATAAATCAATATCGTAATCTTTGTGCGCGTTTTCACATCGATTTACTTCTAATATATGTTCCACCCATATCTTTGGAATTGCCTTTCTAAGTTTTGAATACTTAAAGTCCACTAATGAATTATCACAAATAGCACAACAAATTGACTCGCGAGATTTAAAACATCCATTTTCAACTACATCATTGAGCGTCAAGATGATTACCTTTCTTGTGCCATTCTTCAAAAAAACAATTTTTTCCATTAAAACACATATTACTATTATACCACAATAGTTCATCTAGCATCTAGTATGTTGCTCGCATGAAGAAAATCAACCTAATTCGCACCACGAAAGTAAGCAATGAGTGTAGAAATGAGGTACAGTGTAGTTTATGCTTCTTGCATAGTGCTAACATACCTTTACATGAACAGTTCGTTTTCATTATCAGAGGACTTGGACCTATTTTCTCGACCCAAAATTTGAACATAAACTTCCATGGCGAGTCTGGATGACAATTTTGATAATTTGCGAACCACGACAAATACAACGATTGAAATCAAGCATGTAAATCAAACATATTCAAACCGCCTTTTTCAATAGGATTTAATAAAATAGATCGCTTCACCTTTTCTCTCCTAGACTTCCAAAAGAAATTATAAATCAATTTATTCAATTCCATTATGAACTTCTCTGGAAATGGTAGTACTAAAGCTACATACAGAAATTGTGAAGTGATCAATGATTTGATAATTACCACTTTACCATACAATGTTAAATTTCTCATTCTCCAGAACTTTAAAATAGCTTTGACCTATTCTAATTTTGAAAACCAATTCAATTGTTCAGATTCCTTTCTGTTCTTTGTTAAAAATACACCCAAATATTTCACAGGATCACTCGTCCAATTTTAGTCATTTACACTATTTTCTTGAAATTTCATTCTTACTGCTTTTGTTTTCATGGCATTCAAAACTGGTCCAGCAATTTGCCCAAAACGTTTAACTTCCCCGACTGCTATATTAGCAGACTCTATCGAATTAACAAAAATAACAGTATCATCAGCCAGTTGTAAGATTTTGAATTTTGAACAGTGATACCCTTTATATAACTGTTCTGCTTAATTCTCAAGGCCATTACTTCAGCTACAAGTATAAATAATAAAGCGAAAAGTGGGCAGCCCTGCCTTATTTCCCGTTTTATTTCAAACTTCTCTGATACCCATCCACTATTTATAACGCTCCCTTTATCGTCAAAATATAATGCTTTGATCCAACCAATGAAATATTCATTAAAATTCATTTTATGCAATAAATGAAAAACAAATTCATAGCGAACACAATCAAAGGCCTTTTGAAAATCGATGAATAATGAAATACCAGGTAAATCACAGTAATCACAGTATTCAATAACGTCTTGAACTAAACCTAGATTGTGCATAGCCGAACAACGTTTGATGTAACCTGTCTGATCAAAGGAAACCATCTTTTGTACTACTTTCTTCAATCTTTTGCACAATACCTTTGCTATAATCTTATAATCTATGTTTGATTAGGATATTGGTATCCAATTATCCAAACATAGTTTGTCCCCCTTCTTATACAATAATGCCAAAATAGCCAGCTTCTCAGATTCAGATAATTCTTGTTTCCGAAAACCTTCATTCACACTTTCGGTTAATAAGGAATTGACATCCTCCCAAAAACACATATAAAACTCAGCCGACAGTCCATCACTACCTGGTGACTTATTATTTTTCATATAGTTAAAAGGGTTTCGGAACATTCTTTTTCAGTAATGAGCCGTTCACATGACATTGCCTCTTCATCATTAAGAGCTGGAATTTCAATGGAGTTTAGATACTCATCACATTCATCGACATCAAATTCTGACTTCTGTGAGTACAGCTCTTTATAATAACAAGATATTTCCTTGAGTATACTTTCTTGATTTGTAACACACTTTCCGTCTCTTTTTATACAGTCTATTTGTTTTGTTTTTTTAGCATTCTTTTTTCAACTCGAAGGAAATATTTAGTGGATTTTTCACCATTTTCCATCCATTGCTGTCTTGACCTTATAAACGCGCCTTTACATTAAATTTTTGTGTTAAGTTATCATCATATCTCTTCTGAACTTCTGTTAATTTTGTGATCCACCATGAACAATATCAAAACTGCAGCTATACTGCTGCACGTACTTCATAGCACTAAGCTCTATCACTTGCAATTCTTGAGCAGAATAAATTATATCTAAAGATTACTTCACTGGGTATTTTGGATGTACAACGCCCATTTTAACAAATGAAGATTCCAGGGACGCAACCTGTCAAGTTTAGTGAAAATCCGTCATGAAACTTTTAGTGGAACACTGTTTTCAGACTTCATGATTATTTACTATTTTGTTGCCTTGACAAAGTGCATTGTTTCTTTTTTTATGACATCATTCGTGCATATACTATAATTATTGTATTTGAAGAAAAAAAATGCCTTCATCAGACGAATGAAAGAAAAGTCGACAACTTGGACCGCTTTGAATCATGTTATTCTTTTCTTTTCTTTTTTGATGATGGAAATGAATAAACTATTGAATTGAATTGAATTTTACGAAGAAGCTGAAAATGTATTTAAAAAGATACGCACGAAGAACAGCAGACGGCTCAAGAAGGACGCACGACGGACGATGAATGATACCAATACCTGACTTGAGCCTTTGGATCAGGTGAGGTAATTAACAAAACACGGCTTTGACGGACTCTCAACTGCCAAAGAAAACATCGCCTGAGTGTATAAGACATGCATTGCTGTATAATAAAGGAGCCATTGTTGAAATACCTGTTCAAAATTCGGCCCCAAATACCATATTACACCAAAAAGTCCAAAGGGCTGCCGTACACCATTATGTAAAAGATATACCCTAGGACACATAAACTGACTGGAAGGTACCAAGTGCGAAATTCTGAGGATCGTGTCAGAATTGTCTGTATCTTTCAGCGTTGTACCAATGTGTCCTGATTTCGACTAGGTCGTGTGTCCGAGAGAGCCCTCTTAAAGATCAAAACGTGGGGCCAAAGCCGTAAGCTCACGTAGATTGCAGACGAGATGAAGTAAAGTCCCGCGCTCATAAAGAATGCAGCGCTGTACGAGGATGTCAGGTCAACGCTAAGGCCTGTTACGGGGGCAAATAAATCAAACAATGCACATTAGAACTTTATGCAGAGAGTCCGTTTTACTGAGAATTATAGTGTTCATCATGAACAGCTTTGACTATTTCAAATCAAATTTCAAGTTACGATATACGAATAAATCAGGAGCAAAAACTCAGTTAATCTTGAAGCAACTTGACAAATATCTTTGGGAAATTTGACAAAAGAAAGACCCACACAACTATGGTGTAAATGTCCATTGGAAAATGTCCATTGGACATCTAAAACTCAAAGTCACAGGTATGTAGGTCTGGTTCTGATACCAATTAACCAGCATTTGAGTATATGAATATAAGAACGACCCAAGTCCATGGAAGACCATTTCGAGTAAACTAAAAAAAACTTCATATCTTTTTTGTTTGTCCAATAATATTCTATCTAACTGTGATGGGATGGCAACATTGTTATATACAAATTAGAACATATATAGTATTATGACAATTAACATTAACATTAATTGTGGAGAGGCCATTTTGTGTCATGGACTTGGGTCGTTCTTTGATTCATATGGACTTGGGTCGTTCTTTGATTCACATACATGATATTCTGCTATAGAGATGAGAGAAGGACGAGAGAGGGCGCTATAATATGAATGTAAGAATGACCCAAGTCCATCATTCTTACATTCATATAAGATTTAACTCATTTATTTCAGGCACTTCCGGGGGTAATTAGGATTTATCATTTATACACAAGATGAGTCCATGCATAAGCTACAATTTCCCATGTCAAACTGAATTTGGCCAAAAATTGGACTTGGGTCGTTCTTATATTCATATACTCATTTCCTTGTTGTCACGCATAGCATTGAATATTTTGAGAGTGAAGATGCTGCTCACAGCCGAACAATTTCAGCATGTGTTTTGTGACATTGGACAACAAATGGAATCTTGTCCCTCGTGCAGTTTACAGGATGTCCTACTGGTGAACACTAAAAAATGAATATCTCAAATATGTGATAATGGTAAAAATATGATTGTACATATTATTTGATTCATTATTGCCTGTCTGCGTACTGACTTCCAAACGACTTATTTTATCTACTTTGATCATCTTTCATTTGACAGCTGTTTGTGGCTGATCATCCTTTTTGATTAGTTCGTATGGAAGCATCTGTGGGACTATCAAGTAGACTGCTATCTGTAAAGAACTGTTTGTGGATTATGCAATACCTTTCGAAACTGTACATTGTACGTACACATGACAAGATTTTTTTTTTTCACCTGCACAAATTGATGATAGGAGGCTGCCTATTCCATCCCCTAGAAATATGACACTGATAATGACTGAACTGTTCACTCCCTGAAACACCTCTATGGCAGCGGGCAGGTCGATCGAAAATGTTATACCCCGAACTATCCCAGCAACTGTAAAACAAACGAACAAACAGGCAACAAAAACAAAAAATGACAGTGAATCCGACCTGAAAGGAGCATGAATTCGTCTTTCGCCACTCTCTGGCGGAGGGACATGATATCATATTGAACGAGTGACGGTTTAACACGTAACAGAGCCGTTGTATCTATCGAATAAAGTATCGTAAGAGAATATGTTTACCGTATCTTTGTGAATCATTTAGGAAGAGTCATTATGAAAAAGATCTATGGTATTTTGCGGACTTGTTCCGGGAAGTTCAAACAGTTTCAGTATATTAGATGGAGTTGCTTTAAGTGGTTTCTGTTTAAAGACATTAAATCTTATCGTATTTCCCATGTGTTTTTCTACACTAAGTATTGACAACTTTGACAGGGGCCATCACTCCCTTTACAGACAGGAATCGCACCGTAAATCACCTTGAATTTTACCTTCGAGGATGATGAAGTTTGTTTGAACTTAGGATAAAAAAAGTAGACTCACTCGCAATGTAGATGATAGTCGTTACCAAGTTGGGAAGGAGCCCAACCATCAGACAGACAATAATTCCCGAAAAGTTGGTGACTCCTAGAATAGTAAGATTGGAGACAGGAATACTTGATCCTACGACAAGCGCGAGTAGCCGTCCCAGCAGTTCAGCCAGTCCAAGAGCCATAATCAGCACGGTTGACAAGCGCGAACTTATTCCTATACTTTCAATGAAACTACCCTGGGTAAAAAAAAACAAAAACAAAAAAACAAAAAAACAGAAAGACAAATGAAACAGTCAGGGAGCGCGTGGGAACGAGAAACACAGAAAGGAAAATCAAAAGACTAAGGGAGAAAAAGGGGGCAAGATCATGTGACATGGGGAGTGCTGCAAGTTTACCTAAACTTTTTACTTTGGCTTTATTATCGAAAAAGCGTCAATATCCCATTCCTTGATATTTTCATGTCTCGCATTAATAATGATGGTGAATTTCTTTATTCAAGTCCTCTCTACGTGCATTAACATTTCGTTCGAAGAAAAAAAAAAGAAACCCAGCGAAATAAGTTACCATGAAGCTCAGTTAAGTAGGAATGTTAAACTCACTTTGTTTGTTCTTTTATATGATTCTTGTTACTGAAGAAAGAGTGATGTATGCCATGTTATTTTTTATTGTCGAAAAACGGAATAAATTTGAATTGAATTGAATTGAATGTTTTATAGTTCTAAACCGATGTGGGCGTCGAGCTGCAAGAGTTGACGTCTATGGCGCGCCATTTGCACAATAATTCGGAAAAATTGAGATTATTGCCTAAACACTCAGTTTATCAGTCGATAGAGAAACTATGTTTATTGAGCGATAAACTCAGTTTATCGATAAACTTTGTTTATCAACTGAAAAACGCAGTTTATCAAGCGAAAAACTAAGTTTATCGTGATAAACTAAGTTTTTCGCTCGATGCACAGTGTTACTCCCGAAAAACTTAGTTTATTCTACTGATAAACTGAGTTTTTCAGTGATAAACTCAGATTGTTGCAATAAACTATGTTTTCATTCTATAAATTTTGTTTATCGACTGATAAACTGAGTTTTTCGGCAATAAATGCATTGCGGCAAGTTGTCAACTTAACCACGCGCGTCGAATAACGCAACAGACGTCATTCAACAATCATTTTACTCGCTGTTTTGAACGGGTCGCGGAAGGTACAAGTGGGCAGCCAGAGGAACTGCAGCATTCAGAAGTTCTAGATTTTCCACGTGGAATATTTGCCGTCGTGACTGCTAACTGGAAATGGATACTAATTTTACCGTAAGTCTTGCAGTTATTGGGAGCTGAGCGCCACGTCCTAATCCTGCAGTTAATTCCATACAAGTGCCTACTTTCGTCAAAGCTGAAATAACCATAATCATCGATAAACTTAGTTTTTCGCTTTATAAACAGAGTTTATTGTTAATCTTTAGTTTCTCGATAAACTCTGTTTGTCGAAAAACTCTTTTATCGATCGAAAACTAGGTTTATCGGGCAACTCTGCTTATGAAGTGAAAAACCACGTTTATATACTTAGATTTTCACTCGATAAACAGAGTTATTCTCCTCTCGAAAAAAAAATAACCCACTGTGTTTATCGATTGACAGACCAAAGTTTATTGACGATAAACTCAGATTACTGGAATTAGTGAGGAAATGGCGCGACATAGACGTCTGCGTGAAATTATTCGAGTTTGATAAAAACTGAATCTTTTTGCTTACCAGAATGATGACGTTGAAAGTGGAAGCAATTGAGACGGCCATTGTTGCTAAGCCACACATCCAGATTCCAGGAATTCTCACTATTTCTTTGACTTTAATTTTCCTCCCAGACCCACTCTCTGCTGTACTCGTCACTGACAGCGTATCCTGCATCTCCGGTGCTGACTTATAATTGGGATCATCGTGGACGCTTGAGGAACTTCCTTCGGCGCTGACGGGAGCTTTCGCGCTTTCTTCCACCTCTTGCTGCTCACTATTCGTGCATGCTGTCGGATAAGGGGAGTCGGCACCCCCGTTGATACATTCTATCTTAACCTCCTCGCGAGGCACTCTGGGATACTTGTAGACGAAGCAGAGAGGGAAGCAGATCACAAATAGGATGGCTACAAATATGGAGTATGTCATTCGCCATCCGATTGCATCAACTGTAGAATCGACGATCGTAGCCACTACGAGCAAACCTTAGACATTTAGAAATAAAGTGAGGAAATTTCCAGAAATTTGGATCTGTCTGTTTGCACTCTGTACGACATCAAGAATGACAACTACTAGCGTCATAATCAAATAGATATGTAGTCAGATGAACTATGAGCGTTGTGTAGAGAGAAAAACAAACTGTTGTAGATAAACATAAACGTAATTACTGACAAAGGAAAAAGAGCCTGTGTGTATATACTGATGTCAACCCAAGCATTAATTTCTTCCGTAAAGTATATGGAAACACTGGGGAACTTCTATGCAGTTGATAATTGAGAACATAAACAAGATTATTATAAATAATGGGCCGGATGCATAAACGCTAGCAATTGCTTGTGCTAGCCTTTTACTCGAATGCGCATGCATAAAAACAAACAAACAAACAAACAAGCAATTGCTTGCGAGCAGAAGCTTTTGCTAGCAAGCATAAGCAATTGCTTGCTGCCCGTAAGCAATTGCTTAGAGACCAGGAATTTGCTTAAAAACGTATGCATAAAGCATACCTTTTTCTAGTTCTTGCTAGCTATTGACTCCAAGTTCTGTAAATTGAGCTTGAGCTTTTGCTGAACTGGGACGTTCCCTTTTAAGTATCATTTTCATATTTATAAAAGAAAGACCAGACTTGTGCGGGAGTGGTATGAATCTACAAAAAAAAATTACTCCTGAGTAGTGTAAAAAACTTTTTCATTTCAACAACGGGAATGTCCAGTTGTTAGCACGCAAAATGTGATGAAAAACAGATATGATGTCTGACTTCGGTGGAGAGCAAGGAGACCTCTCTCCATGTGCGATCTGGCAGAACCGGGCTACCGTAAGCAGATGGGAATCAGCAAGTAATACGTGTGTGTGTATAGATGTCTGTGTGCGTCTGTGTGTGTATTTATGAGTGTCATTTCACAGCTCTTCTGCTATATCAGGAAAAGTTTCCGCACACACACGCCCTTTCAAATAAATGCTGCCACACTCGCCTTTGTTCTTGATTTCGCAGAAGCGTGGCGTCCCTTTTGTTGAAAACGCAAGCAATTGCTTGTGCGGGACAAGCAAAAGGTATAAGCACAAGCAAAAGGTTATGCATATGGATTTAAGCAATTTCCTCAGCTAGACCTTTTGCTAGACGAGTTTGTGCTTTTGCTTGAAGCAATTGCTTACAAGCAATTGCTTGTTTTATGCATTCGGCCCAACAATAATAACACGCTAAAATTGTAATACCACAATTTCAGAATTGTCCATGCATCAGAAAAGCATATTTGTCGTTTTATTCGTCAATCATAAGCAAATTAGTGCAATAATTTGTATGTGTGACCTTTCTCCATTGAAAACATTATACAGTCGTGTCTGGATGCATTTCGTCACCCGTGCCACTGGATTTTTTCTGAAGCTACAACACCTTAAGAGAATTGACTCCCGTAGGCTATGGGTTACCGGTTTCCTAATGTAAGGTCGCAGTTATCTACTATCCGGATGTTTTAATCTACACCCTGCGACTGGCATCGGGGAATCTGTCCTAATTCCCGGACAAACCCCCAATTCGTTACGAGTTTACGTCTTGTCCCCCCCCCCCCCCCCCCATAAAAAAGTCTCATCCTTCTTATTACTCATGCAGTTGAACGTTTTGCACATATATGTAGTTCCCCCTTGGGTCACACGCGTTACAGGTATAAAAGACAAGATTTGATGAGATAGCTGAGACAAGACATTTGCATCTCGCCTTATTTTTCATGTTTTTGTCATCTCAACACGGCAAATGGAAAGTGTTAGATAGTATGAAGTCTGAACAACCAACACGCGCATGCAGAGTCAACCGAGACAACATGATACCTGTGCAGTGGTCTATTATAGATTAATTTAGTGTGCACAAAACAGAGCAATAGGGAAAGAATGAGAGACATATGAATTGAATAGGAATTACTTTTCTTTTTCAGAAAGAAGAAATATATAACGTTTGCACTCTCACCAGCTGGCCCGCACATATTAGCAAAGGCAAATGGCCTGGTACCAGATTTCCCGGGAAAATGTCTCGCGATGAGGTTGAGCGAAGAAAAACTGATCATATTAGCTCCTGCCCCAAAGACAAATCCGAATGTGATGTACATCGCCCAAAGATTGGGTAGGAAACAGGTGGCAAGCAAGCTGGCTGTACATAAGCATACGCCAGCTCCGGTCACAGGTATGGGTCCCCATTGAGAGTACATGGCGGCAGAAGCGGGCGCGAACAAAGTTGACACGCCCCACGCCATAGATCCCATCCATCCTTATGTGTACAATGTATACAGGGGTAACGATTGTTATAACATACGCACATGTATAATCATGGGGCAAATTATTTGTGTAGGGCCCCAATTTTTCTCTTTTCTTTATTTCTTTAAAACAACAACATAATCATATTACTGATTACTATTTTTTTCTTCCCATAGGCGAGTGTAGTTACCTTAATATATATTATACACACATATATATATATATATATATATATATATGAAGAGTGTTACTGCAAAATAAGCTAAGCGCCATTTTAAAACATTTCAAGGTAATTTCATCGTAAGATAGAGCAAAATTGTGACCGTGCATCACAAAACAAACAAAAAGTCGCACCTCTCCGTTTTACGTGAGGACTCAAACAAGGTGAAATGGTTCAACCAAGTCAATCTCGATTTTTTTAAATATATTTTCTGAAAGAGTTATCCGTCTCCTACATTATTCTTCAGTTTCGGATCATAACATGAATGGGAAAGTGCGTTTTTAGCAGTTTTTCTACAATCCTTTTTGGGGGAAGAGTAGAAAGATCAGATATATCTAAGAGGCCACTTTTCATGTCTTGAAATCCTTTGCACACTCTTCACTTTCAATTCTAATAACTTTTGAAAAGATAATGCTACTGCTTTGAAAGTTAGCATTAATCATGGGCAGAATTTGTTGATAAAACTTGCTCAATTTCGACGTAATCTGATAATCGCTTCATTGTTATTGTGGTTTACACCCTGTGTTTTGTTCCTTTCATTGCACAGCTAGCACGACTTGGTAAAGATTAAGCGCTTGAATAGACAGTGTACTTCAAAACCTCTTTTCTCAGTTCACACTTTTCCATTAGTGTGTGCATTCTTTCCAGTATTTAGGTAGGTTATGATAGGGGAGGCCATTTGTATTGCGTTATACACCATTTTAAAGCTTAGAGTCTGCTCTTTCAGAATCTACCCTTAACTAAAAAATCCATATATGGCGAATTTTTGTTGGTTTTGTGGTGCAGGGTCACAATTAAACTTTTCCTGTAATACCTCATTTAGGACGTAGCAAGGAACATTTTAGAAGTTATGATTAAAAATATCCTGTATTTTCTTATCATTTTCTTTCTTAGCAGCTTTAATCAAAAAATATTTCAACAAGAATGGAGTTAGCTCGTTTTGCAATATTATGCAATGCCTATACTGTCACCTGCAGTAGTAACTGGTAGACACTCCATAGACACGGCTATACTACACAGAATCATGTCACAGCAGAAAAACACATAACAGCGTAAAGAGATAGCGGAAAATGAAATATATATTGTACTGATGTAATATTATTTCATATCTATAAGGAGTTCTTTTCAAAAAGATGTTAAATCCACTTTTGATGGTAAGTAGAAAAAGCTAGATTTTTATTTCACATGCTTTTCAATGCATTCTTGCAATGACTCTTTGTCCCATAACGGTACCCTATAAGTGTGCACCTCACAAGCCTGACATTAGGCAAACAAACTTGAAGAGTCGGGTATCGGACAAACAAGGCCTATGTACATGACAGACATTACATCACGTGGCTTAATGTAGTTACTTAAAAGATCTTTATCAATAAACTAAATATAATTCTGTTGTCTTCACAGCTCAGTAAAGTTCAGTGTGGTGTTCCTCAGGGTTCACTACTTGCCCCCCTTCTTTTTATATTATGTATGATATAGACACTGTTTCTGATAAGCTTTCTTTTATATCATACGCCGACGATACAAATATTAATTTTCATGTGGCAAAACTTGGGTGTCCTGTGCAATGAAGTTAATAATGAACTTTAAAAGATAATTGTTTGGTTCCAAGTTATAATAGGTTATCTTTGAATAGTAAAAAATGTAATTATATTCTTTTTAATAATGGGGAAAAAGATGATGGTAGAAATGTTAACATTTACTTAAACAATGATGCAAAATGATGCTTAAGTTGATAAAACAAAGTTTTTAAGTGTATTCATTGACTCTTGGAAATTTCATATTGCAGAAGTTGAGCGAAAAATTTCTAAAAACATTGGTATTATTCGTAAATTTGCATATTTTTTTTACCTGTAAACACACAACGTATGCTTTATTGCAAATTTATTCTACCTTACCTGACATATTGCAACATTGTTTGGGGAAATATATTTGAATCAAATTTGAAAAGATTACAGGTTTATCAAAATCATTAGATATTCATGTAATGTACGAAACATATATAGGTCATGGTAATGTTCAAACAGATACATTGTTTAACGACTTAAAGTTGTTGCGTTTAAAAGATCTCAATACATTCCAATTGGGTTTATTTATGTATAAGTGTACAAATGATCTTCTCCCTGATCACTTATGTCACTTATTTGAAGAAAACTCAGAATACCATAAGTATGAAACTAGATCATCTTCATTAATTCACATTCCAAAACATAAAAAAAGTCTTATTCCGACACACAGTGCGTTTTTCGGGTCCCAAAGTCTTTAATAATCTCCCAGCCCATTTAAAATCTGTACCTTCTTTAGGTCTATTATTTAAATGCCATTGTAAATCGTCTTTCTTTTTGAAATGATAGACATTTTTTTTTTTTTTTTGCTGATATTGTCAAGATTCTGGATGTTTCTTCTCTCAGGGCCTGGTAACGAGTTATTTTAGTAACATGTACATTATAATGGCACTTCAATACTTGGAATCCACTTTGCATACACTAGTTGTTGCTGTGACGGACAGGCCTCGCGCGAGCTTTCAGGTTCCAGGAACAACTTTTGTTAAAATGACATGCATAAGATTTGAATATATCGGTAAAGCGGTCTATGCACGATTCGGTTGGAGTTGGAGACAGTGCATTTCATTCTTTGTCTTGTTTACATCTGTGCAGAGGATTCACATTACTAGCACTTATAAATATGTAACGTTTAACTTTGATATATGCAACTTTTGTTAGGCTGTAGCTCGTCACATATTTTCACACTTTGCCCCTCTGTTAGACCGCGATATTTCTTGAACTATTATTATATTGTGTTATTGTTGTTTCTTGTGTTTGTGATGTAGTGTGTTTTTGTTTGGCAGCTCAGTACAAGCTCTGTTTTTTGAGGTTCTGCCTTCCTTGTACAACTTTATGTATGTGATTTACAACATGAAAAAGATGGAACATAAATGTTTTATAAACTTGAACTTGAACTTGAATGTAGGCAGTATCCGTCTCATGAGCCGTCTGCAATTTTGAAATCCTGTATATATATATATATATATATATATATATATATATATTATTCTACTACCCAGATATTAAATGTCTGAATCCAACCTCAATAAACTTCGAGAGAAATTATGTTCATAGGATTGGTCCACGGTATACAGTCAAAGCGACATTGATTTAGCCTTTGAAAATTTTATGAATATTTTAATTGTTAACTATGATTCTTGTGTTTCTCTCCGAGGACCTCACCATTCTAATTCTAAAAAAATACCAATACAGCCATGGGTTACAAAATCTCTTCTCGGGTCCATTAACCGCAAGAATATTTTTTTTTTCATAAGTATCGTAAAGATCCACCCCCTTTAAACAAATTAAGATATACTCGTTATCGGAACATATTGACATCCTTAATACGTATAGCCAAGCGAAGTTATTTTTCGCGGCAGTTTGTTAAATACAAATCTGATGTGAAGAGTACGTGGAAGGTGATTAATGTAGCGCTCAAACACAAAAATAATACCGATCCTCCCAAAATTCAGCGGACGGCCGCCAGATTAACGAAACGGTCATTATGGCGGAGTCTTTCAATGATTATTTTGCAAGTCTTGGTCCACATCTTGCCAGTAAAATCCCGAAATCATCAACTGAATTTTATAAATACTTAGGTAATACGAGTTCTCAATCAATATTTTTTGAACCTATTGCTGAAGAAGAAATTAAAGATATCATCAAGAATTTGAATGATAAAAAAGTTCAGGATATGATGGACTTACAAATTTTCTTTTAAAGAATGTGTTAAGCGAAAGCATTACACCTCTTACATACATTCTTAATCAATCTTTATTTAATGGCAAAGTCCCCACTAAGATGAAAGTCGCAAAAGTTGTCACTGTCTTTAAGAAGGGACAGAAAGATTTGGTGAATAATTACCGACCAATTTCTTTGTTGACTTCAATCTCTAAAATTCTTGAAAGGGTGGTTTCCACACGATTATTAAAATTTCTCACAAATCATAACATTTTGTCGGATTCTCAGTTTGGTTTCAGAAAACATTACAACACAACTCATGCTTTACTTTCTTTTGTAGACAAGGTATCTCATGCCATAGATAATTTTGGACATACAATTGGAGTTTTTCTTGATTTTTCTAAAGCTTTCGATACGATAGATCACATTTTGTTTGATAAATTATGTCATTATGGAATCCGCGGGACGCCCTTAGAATGGTTTAAGAGTAACAGAAAGAAAGCAATCTGTTAATATTAACGGCTATGATTCGCAATTAAAACCTATTTCATGTGGAGTCCCACAGGGCTACCTCTTGGGCCCACTTTTATTTATATGATACATAAACGATCTTCCAAAATCGTCGCAAATTTTATCATTTATTTGTTTTGCCGATGACACAAGCTTTTTTTTTCACATCGAGACCCTAATGCATTAATTAATATGATGAATATTGACCTCAGGTCTGTACAATCCTGGATTTATGCGAACAAATTATCCTTGAACATATGAAAAACTCAATATATGGTATTCAGT
The DNA here is from genome assembly GCF_040938485.1 of Diadema antillarum. Taxonomy (NCBI): domain Eukaryota; kingdom Metazoa; phylum Echinodermata; class Echinoidea; order Diadematoida; family Diadematidae; genus Diadema; species Diadema antillarum. The sequence continues at coordinate 5,925,950 of NW_027270890.1, read as the reverse complement.
AATTCTTTGAATGTTATCCCGTATGATATCAAAATACATGATTTATGTTTAAAGCAGGTTAATAACAAACTGTTTTTTGGGCTTTGGATTGACCGAGAATAATCCTGGAAAACTCACATTAATTTTGTAAGTAAAATTTTGTCCAGAAATATCGGGGTTTTGAACAAGCTTAAACATTTCTTTCCTGTTTATATTTTGCAGAGTATATTCTTCTTTAATATTTCCACACTTTAATTATGGAATTTTGGCGTGGGGAAATGCAATTCCCTCATTATCAGATTTCCTTCTCCGTATTCAAAAGCGTGCAATAAGAATCAAAAACCACGCCGGATATTTTGCTCATACCAACTGTTTTTTTTCATCAAAACAGAATTCTGAAAATTCCAGACTTATTTTATTACAATCTCGGAATTTTCATTTATAAACTAACAACTAATGAATTACCATCTGTTTTTATCCACATGTTCGAAAGGAATCGCTCTATCCACTGTTATCCCACTCGCCAGAGTAACGCCTATCACCTTCCCCGTACTCGCACTATTTTTGCAAAGAAAACAATTATATTTACTGGACCCAGATATTAGAATGACCTCCCTCAAGATACACTTCTTACTTATCTTTATTCACCTTAAAACGCAAATTAAAACAGCTATTACTTAGTGGATACGCATTATCAAGTGTTTAGCAACTTTTTTATACTCTCAGTCTTTTGTCCTTGTCCGCATCACCAAGTTATTAAAGTTATTTGATGGTACCGAAACATCTTTAAATATATAGCATCCTTTTTCAAACACCGCGAGATCCGTATACTGTCTAGTTTGTGCGATATCTATGTGGTTCATTAGTTTATTCTTTATCGATATTTAAACTGGAATAATTTTAGCTGGTCAAGACAAATATATCCGTTCTCCGTATAATGCCTATGAATTTGGGAACCTATAGTTTTACAAGCGCTAAAGCTTTTATGTAGGCCCCATCATATTTCAAATACTTATTTGTGACATCTTCATATGATATGACCATGTACATTTGTGTCAAGAATGGCTTTTTTTTCTTCTTCTTCTTCAATCAAAAGACATGATTGTATATATTTTGTATTCTTGTTTTATTGTCAATAATTTTGTAATCTCATCATTGAGAAAGTGGAAATATGAAAATAAATTTGAACTGCACTGAACTGAACTGGACTTAAACATTATGTGTGAAGCAGTAGACGTTATTTTCTGACAGGTTAAATAACTTCATCAAAATTTGAATACTGACTCTGAAGTTGCTGAAGAGGACGTTTACCTCAAAAGTAACAGTAAAAAAAAAATCGATCTCTCACCCGTTGCGGTGGCCGACGCTTCAAACTCTTCTTGGAGGAGAACGAACAAGACAACGAAGCTCGAAACGATGCCGAAGACGATGGTCTGTTGGACGAAGGAGCCAAAGGCGACCAGCCAGCCGCGACGGTTGAAATGAAACATTTTCTTTCTTATCCACAAGTCCTCATGTAATGATTACCTGCAAAGTTCTGTAAACGCGTGTTTCGGTAAGGGGTTGGTTTGATGAAAAAAGAAACAAAACGAAAGGAAGCAAAAAACTTGAAAAGAAAACAAATCAATAACGTTCGAAAAGGAATAAGGTCGGCATACAAAGCGTTCCTGAGTAATTATTTTGTAGCTACATCAGAAACGAAATGAGAAAATAGAGTGAAAAAAAAGGAAATATATATATATATATATATATATATATATATACATATGACATATACTTTGCCGCAGGCCCCCCCCCCCCCTCAAAAAAAAATTGTTGTATTGAAAAATGGGGTGTGCGTGAGAGATAGAGAGAGAGGGGGGGGGGGGACATAAGTATTCTCTTGACCATGCTTCTAGCAAGGTAGGTCTCTTCCTCAACAATGCTCATGCAAAGAAAACGGTGCAAACCAATACATGATGAAGCTGAGCATCTACCAATCCTCTACAATGATGACTCCATGTTTTAATGAAATAACTGACTTTAGAGATTTAGGCTCCTATATGGCTGACTTACTGAAACTTTTCATGACACGCAAGGCACGAGCGTAGAATACATGTAACACACTAAATCCTATGTGGCAATCAATTTCAAGAACTTCAAAACTTACCTTTTTAGAACTTATGCCGAAAGCGAACTCTTATAAGTATCCTAGACATGGACCATGAAAAAGGCCCCGCAGGAGCGGCTTGATGTCACATACAGCCGGCTTTTTATGAGAGTGCAGGATAAACTCACTTGGAAAGAGCACACAACGAAAGAGGGAATCTATGGAGATATTCAACCCCTTTCAAAGTCTGCTTAGCAGGCCCTATTGGCAGCATATCACACTGCGTGTATAGGGGGAGCTTATAGTCTTCTGATTTGGCGCGACATATTGTATCGTATTTGAGGTAAACGATTTTTCCACATTGAAAAAAAAAAGAATCATACAAATGTGCGACTTTCAAATTGTGCAGAACGGCGTTTCATTCATTCTTCTACATACAACTAATGGAGCGAGATAGCATTGTAATTTTGCCGGCACGTGAAATCAGCGGAATGCAGAAACATTATTTGCTCAGTTATGCTTGATAGTTATCTAAAAAAAAAAAAAAAAAAAAAAAAAAAATCTATTCCGATACAGACGCCTTCAGGGAAGGGAAAAAACTGTTTATTATTAGAGTACATCATCTACATTGCAAGAAATAATAGTAATGATAATGATGATGACAATGATCGAGTGATAATTTACATAAACTATTCGTATAGATCTACACAAAGCATGCTAGTAGCCTCTACACGCCTTGCAATATCTGATAATCAAGTACATGTACGTGAAAATACAACGTGAACGCATACCTTGCGTATTCTAAACGGAGGGTATAGGTATAGGTATAGGTTATAGTGCAAAAGGGGGTAATTCCACTATAATCATGAAGAGCTCCCTTCTGTTCTTGATACTCCGCACATATTTCGATATAGATCAAAGGTCAATATCGCAACACAGTTCAGGTACAAAATCGATACTATTCACATTCAATTTTTAAGGAGTTAAGAGCTTAAGCGCTTAACCTCTTCACTGCTAAAGATGTAGGTCCTACCTAATGTAGCATGTTCAAATTTACCGCATTTCTATGTCTGTACTTATTCAGAATATATCAATATATTTTGCTGGAAATAAATTTTCACTGGACTGAACCTGCAACTGAACTGAAGGGCTGTCCACACGTAACATACTCGTTATCATCATCGTTTTATGATATCTCTATAATTTATGAGACCGACTTATTGAGATAGTTATCCACGTTTGCCTCCACTCATTGTTACTCAAGATCCCTGAGCCCTTGTTCTTAAACTATATAGGGCCTACCTGAGATGGAACCAAAACGCTGTCTTATTCACTTTGAACCCACGTTCGAAGCCGCCAATCATGAATATTTGAAATATATGTGCCAAATTGGATCTGCCTTACAGATAGAAATACAAATGATTCCTGTCTCAGTGTATTATGGCAGTCACTATGTGAAAGGACAGTAAACAATTTTTGCCATTCCTACAAAAGCGAGCGAAAATGGTAAGGATACAGGGATGCAGAAATGGAAATAGCGCAAAGAATAATGAATTAAAAGTCAAACTTACTCGACTGGATATGTATTGTCAGTAATCTCGCATATGCTATAGAAAGACCTTTACAAGAAGAATTTACACAATATCAGCTTTATTTGTCGGCATAAAATCGAAAATAATAAGACCAGTTTTCCAGGAATGTGCAGTTTCAAATGTTTTGATACGCAGCAACTGAGTTCCACTTTCGCACTTTTTTCTGGACTAGATTGACTTATGTTTTTATGCTTTATTTCTTTAGGTGAAATTTCATTTCATTGCATTAATGAACAAGCAAAACTTACCTGATATCAACAGATTGGAGTTCAAAATAGATCCTCGGATTGCACTGAAAGACGGCAGCTTCAAACCTCGACCATGAAAGGTTGAAATGCACCTTTGAATTCACTCTTTTGTGCTAGCAGGTGTTCGAATGATCATGTCAAGCTGGACTTGTGACTCTGGAGTCTCCTCGTGTTACAAACAGCAACTGCCTGTACAGTTATAAAAGGGGCACAGGGGACTTTGCAATTGGATGGACATGCTCCAAATGCATGGCGCTCCGTTTCGAGGAAATGCCTCTACGACTGTTGTTTGCGCGCATGGACCGGATTTTGGTTGCTCGTGCTGTTTTGGTTGCACTGTGGTGTGTACGAAACGATCAATGAAGCACCCATCAAAGAAAAGGAATACGATCAGACGAAACGAATGCTTTGAACAGGCTTCGTTGATCTCTAGTTTGAATACAGTAGCAGAATTCTTATAGTTCACTGGGACATTGATAGATGCACACACATAGTCCCTAGACTGGAATATTGTTAATAACCTAGGTCATGATTATCTGTTCACCCTTTTCTGTCTTTCTGTTGGTCCGTGCAGAAACTGTTGGTCATTAAAGTCACGATTATGATTATGTCGATAATAGTTTCTTCACTGATCACTGCTACTGTAGTTTATGACTTTTCCCCTCTAATTCAAAGAAAACATGACTGATGCAGGGAGATGATGGTGTACTCTGAGGGTGTGTGTGCGGGTGTATGTTTGTATGTTTAATGCGGATCCTGAAATACATTTCAGGGAGGTCCTATGTGTAGGCTACTCGGCCTTATGTGAGCAATCAATCATCTGCATAGGCGTATTGATGTCAAAGTTTTCTTAAAGTTGGTGCAAGGTTCCAAGGATATACAGTTTTCATATTTGTTTCGATTTGAATGAAACAGATAGCATTCTGTTTGTTTAATTTCTCTCTAATTGATGACGTTACCAAAGTTGAATGTGTAACCTGTAATGAATCGATAGCAATGAGTAAAACTATAAAACCAGACAAAGCGAAGGAAGTACACGTAGGATAACATTATCATATCAGCTGATTAAACTTTGGACTCCTTATTTGAAGACTGAGAAGCGGCGGATTGCCATTTTTGATATGAATGTGAAGTTTGTGAAGACCAGTGCTCACTAGCTGTTTTCACGACATTTTTAGTTATTGCAGGGGGTAGCATAAGACGCAGCTCAAGGTCCGAATGTAAAGACTACAAATAAGTTTTGTCTTTCATATCATTGCCATCATTTTTTTTTTACATGCTATTGAAGCTGAAGAGCCGTAAAGGAAGCCGTCAAATCCTTTGTTGCCAAAAAAGAAAGAAAGAAAGTTAGTATTTGCAGATGAAAACCAAGTATTAGCGCTTCAAAATAGGTCTAAATGTGAGTTAGGGATAGAAACTACCAATTAAACGTTTGAACCAGTATAATGACAAGTATTGTTAAATATACAAACTGTAAAAAATAGTTATAATAAAAATGTTTCCAGACGAAACCGTCTACAGTTATGGTTTGATGAGAAAATAGTGATATATCTTCATACTTTGGCTTCATTGGATATTATATACAAATTGTATGTTATACAGTGTATACATATATGTGACCGTGCACCTCAAAACGAACATAAAGTCGCACACACAGATTTTGCGTGAGGACTGAAAATAAGTGAAATGGGTCAACCTAGCCGAACTTGACTTTTTCATATTTTCTGAAAGAGCGGGTCTTCTTTTACATTATGCTAAAATTTGGTATCATAAAACGGGCAGGAAAGTGTGTTTTTTTAGCAGTTTCTCTCGAACATTTTTGGTAAAATATTGTGATTAGGTGTGTCTTTAGAATCCCTTTTTCATTTCCGAAAAACCTTGTCCACACTCTTCACTTTCAACTCTAGTAACTTTTGAAAGGATAGCGCTACTGCTTTAAAAGTGGGCATTAATTATGGACAGAATGTGTTAATGAGGCATGATTAATTTCAATTTAATCTGATAATCTCTTCATTGTTGTTACTCTGGTGGTTTATTTCCTGTTTTTTGTCCCATTCATTGCACAGCCAGCACGGTTTGGTAAAGATTAAGCGCTTGAATAGACACTGTACTTCAGAGCCTCTTTTTTCAGTTCACACTTTTCCTGAGTTTGTGCTTTCTTTCCAATATTTATATAGGTTAGGAGAGTCCATTTGATTTGAGTTATACATCATTTTAAAGCTTTAGGTCTGCTCTTTCAGAATATGGTCTTAACTAAAATTCATGTCTGGCGACTTTTTGTTTGTTTTGAGGTGCAGTGTCACATATATGGAAGGATGTTTTGTGATACAACTGGCCAACACATATGCATCAAAAGTAATACCTCGGGGGCAAAACCCCATTTTGGGGGGAAATCAGACATGGGCTGTTGTAAAAGGTTGTTGGGTGTCAAAATGTTCAGGGGATCATTCTTGACAACTTCTAGGTGGACTACCTGAAAATTATGCTGTTGGTTAAAAATGGCGGCCATTTTTTTCAAAATGGCCGCCATGTGTAAGTAATACTGATATTTTTGGCAAATAACTTTTGAAAATTACCTTTAATCAACATGTGTGTGGTATCAAATTGAAGAAAATTAAATTATCTACAAGAATATACCACATTTGAGTGGTTTAAAGGCAGTTTGCATAAAAATTTCTCGGCCAAAATCAATTTTTTACTAATTTTTCCACATTATGTAAATTTTGCAAAATTACTATTTTGTTCATATTCCAAAAATTATAGCAACTACAGACCTCAAAGTTGGTAGAAAACTGTCTTTATATATGGTTAACAATGTGTGAAAATTACAATTTAATTGTTTTCCTAAATGAAAAGTTATGATGTTCCAAAGTGGACACTTTATATAACATAAAACGGCAGTTTTCTAGCTTTTCTGTTGCATATGCATACAGTGTATGTACAACTTTCGTTGGCCTTTGGATATTGAATAAAATGTGCCTTGAGCTATGACTGTAATTCACATGGCCAAGATAGTACATGTCAAGAGGTCGGTATTTCACGAAACCATTAGTGCAACATGGTCTATGTCAGTGTGCACAATATGAGGGTGATCAGGCATGTACAATATACATAATGTTCAGCTGAAACCGGAACCTATACCGGTAATTTGCCCAGTTCAGATGTTATCTGAGCAAAGGGTCGTTATTTCACAAAATGGTCTATGTATCGTGATCCATATGTGTGCAATATATGGGGTAATGTATTCTCAAAGATATCTTAGTGATGTATTTCTGACCTTTGACCCATATTTGCACAGCCGAGATGGCTTCTGAGCAATAACTAGTTATCTAAAAAAAATTATTATGGGTCTGTATACATGTATGTGTGTAAAATATGAAGGCGATCATATTTACCAAGATAAGAGATATAATATCTGTGACCTTAGACCCAAATTTGGACTGCCCATATGATGTCCTAGCAAATTGTTGTTATTTCTGCTGACGATCCATGTATCATGGTCTATATGTGTGTAAGATATGGGGTGATACGTATCATATAGTGACGAATTAGACAAAGAATGAGGTATTAATTGACCTTTGACCATTCTTTGCACTGCCAGGATGGCATCTAAGAAAAAAAGTGTTTGTTTTTTTTTGTGAAATGATTCTTGCAACCATGGTCTTTGCTCGTGCAAAAATATGGGAGTAATAAGGCATGTATTTACCAAGATACAGGATAAAACATTTTTGACCTTTGACCCTAGTACATACAGCCAAGATGGTATCCGATGAAGTAAAAGTAGTTGTTATCTCATAAGATGGTGTACACGTATATGGCATGGACAGTGTACAAGCCATGCAGCAAGTTCAAACTGATGGTGTGTAGGCCTACATTTCAGAGAACATGAACAAATACTGCACATTTCCCCATGTAGATGTATTTGGATTGGACAATCAGGGTTATCCAACAAGACCGACATTCATGAGTCACACAGCCCACGAGTCCTACACTAGGCAAATAAAGCTCATGAGAGCGACACTAGGTAAAAACAGCTCACGAGTTCGACAGACACAACACAAAGTTTAATGGGTCAGTCTCGTGGGCCTTGTTTGCTGGTGTCGAATTCATGGACTGTATGACTTGTGGGCTGTATAACTTGTAGGCTGTATGACTCTGTGGGCTGTATAACTCTAGATTGTATGACTCGTGAGTGTCGGTCTTGAGACGAGCACCAGGACAATCTTGACTGGAAGAAAAAGACATTAGAGGGTGGGAGTTTTAATGCCACTACTGCCATTGTCACTGAAAACCAGGACAAACACTCAGAGAATGTCCGGGAAGGTACTAAACTGTCCAATCCACATTCACACAAAAGAAAGACGCTCTTTGATGATGAAGACCAACCCTTTTACAAATGCCATATCTCAGGTAAAGACATTTAGGTCACTTCAACATATAGAGAAACTCGAGAGTTTGATGACATCTTCAGATATGCAGGTCGATAGGAGTTTTGCTTGTGTGGCGCCTCGGAGGAATGATCACATCTTTGCGATTGTGAACTGGTACAGACGAATGGAGAAGCAAAACTTCCTGGTTTTTCTGCCTTCTGCGCTGATCTCTATCCACAAAGAACATCAAGTACCATTGGCTATCTATCTTTGACCCCATCTTCCCGAATGGATCCGGCTGGTCTAAAGGAGAAAATGATGCGACTTGTCAGGTATCACAATCGGCCATCAACATTTAATAATCACAGGATATCAGGCTATATATGAACTTGCAGTCGCCATCACAATCAAGCATCGTGGATAGTTCTTGCTACTGGGCTGCTTTCATCTAGCTCACAACTACATGAAAGCAGTTTGCAAGATAATCAGGGAAGCAGATGTAGAAGATCTTCTCGTTGCTGCTGGTCTATGCCAGGAGGAGACCAGCAAGAAGATGTTTGGTGAAAAAGCTGACTATTACCAGGCCATACATGCCCTGAGAATCCTGAGCGAAGCTATGTGGGGTTTGTACTGGGAAGCATTCGAAGCATGGATGCCTGATTTGAAGGAAACCAGCCACAGGTAGAATCTATCCTGAAGATGCTGTTTGACAAAGACATTGCAACCTCCAAGAAGTTAGGCATGATTTAGAAATCCAAAGAGCAGTAATAAGCCCCGCAGGAACAGATGTTTTTCCAAGAATCCGTAATTGAACGACCAACTGCAATCTTCTGGACCACCTTCTCGGAGATGTTAGACATTCTTCACAGGTTTAAGCCCTATCTGCTGCCAGCGAGAGACTGACTGGGTAGGACATCTCTGTGAATCATCACAAATGCTACCTTACCACCAAGTAGCAAGGCACTACAAATATGAACATGGTCTTTGCCTCTCTGTCACAATATATCTGACTGAGAGGAAGAAACTACCTGTAACAGCCTCAGATGTTAATAAAGCATTATGGTAGGTGCATCATTTGTAGGGAGGAGAATGGATGGCAGTCACAATAGTGTATCTCATGTCATGCTTCTGGAACAGCCCTACTAGTGCACATGCCAAGGAAGGAAGTGTCTGAATGGCATATACACTAAGCCATGCAGCACAGATGAGTGGGTTTACACAAAACCATTCATTAATTGCTGTCTCTGAAGAGCTGAAATCTATGCTAAACATCTTCATTCTTACAGCCCCCACCATGAATCAAGTGTAAATCGAGTTTAATGGATGAAGACCTGGCGATCAAGAATGGCAGCAGTTGAGACAAATCTGTTCAGTGCAATTACAACTTCCCTGTACAATAAAGCGTAACAACTGGACAATGCACCGATTCCAACGTAAAGGACAATCTGGTTAGAGTGAAACAAATTGGTCTAGAGGCATTTTCTCAATCACTGACTAGTGATTAGAAGAAAACAAGTAGCTGAGCACATTCAACACATATAACAAGACTCCAAAGAAGTCTGTGGATAAAACAGCAGCATCAGGTCAGAGTAACGAAATAAGTGACCATTTGCTTTAATACATATATGATTCTGCATTATTGTCAGTGGCTTAGAATTAAGACTTTGTTGACTTCATTGGGAATCACGAATGCAGTGAATACCCACTATCTCTCTTCAAGGATGATAGCAGCATGAGAACAGGCACCAAGTCAAGCCGTGTCAAAGTTCTGATAAAAGACACTGAAGTGACCAGCAGTGCCCCAACTCGACAGAAAGACAGCAGTAGTCTTTGATGCCATGTATGCCATTTGACGTTGGTCTTTTCACAAAGATGACATTTTCAGAACCATTGCAGGTAGAACGATACAAATTCCTGCTGCTGAATGAAATGTACCTGCTGGTACCGAATTCATACACTTCTGCTGTGACAAATGCAGTGGGCCATTACCACCTCTAAGTCTGCTGAGCAAGAACACAGGTCAAAACCTGCTGAGACATAGGAAATCAATGATCATTACATGGTCCCTGACACACAAGATTTCTTTGTAGTGGCATCAAATGAGGCTAAACTCCTAAACTTCCTCTGTGAGAAATGGTCTTCACTCTGCTGTTAGCTCGCCTCATATCTACCTAGGTGGTGGCTTTACAAAAGAAGCGAGAAGCATGTTAATCGCAAAAGAGTCTGTTATGAATGTCCCTGCCCTGAAATCAACACAAAAGGATGCTGATACAAGGGTAATACTGCACAATCTGTACAGTGCCCCGAATGACAGAGTTAAAAGAGTTGTTATCCATGTGAATGATACAGACATTATACACTGTAATTTCTAATAGGGGAGAGCGGGGCAATAACGGACAAATTTTTAAAATTCCCATTCTGAGCCAACAAAAGGGCCCTCACTCTTTATTCTTTTGTGGGATATACATATTAGGTATACGCATGGTGTGACATGTACAACCGATGAAACTGCTCATTTAATTTTGAGTTACCTTTGTTGAAAGAAATTGCCATTGTCCGCTATTACCCCATCCTCTTTGGGGAATAACGGACAGCTATGAGGGGAATAGCGGACACAAAGGGGAATAACGGACGCTTACCCTTGTATTGTTTTTAGCTGTTGATAACTGCATTTAATCCACATCTGAACTCAAAAATGGTAAAATACAAGTACTATTCTAATGTGTGTAACTTATATCTAAGAAACCCAACCACAGTGGCGTAGCTAGGAATTCCATAGGGGAGGGGGTGGCATATTATTTATGAACTGGCAAAATTACCGACTAAGTAGAACGTAACACGGCTGCAGGTCTTAAATTATTTTTTCCGACGTAATGATCAATAATGGGGTGGGAGAAAAAGGGACACGCCTCCCCCCCCCCCTCTTTCTACGCCACTGCCCCCCCCCCCCCACTCCTCCATCTCCAAGTCTCTGACTCATTCTTTTAGTTTGTGTAATGGTCAAGACGGGCATTTTTTTTTTTCATCTCAAAATCATTTTAAATTCAAACTACATTATTTTGTACACTTAATTATGAGACGACTCCTAAAATTTTTTAATTTCAGTACACCTACAGGCTACAGTCATTTCAAGATGATAGAAATTCTGAAAATGGGTCGGGAACACTATATGCAAATATTTCGCTTGTTTTAAACATTATGAACTATTCGGCCGTAGTTGTAAAATTCCACACTTTTCTACACTATTTTACTCTTATTCATATTTCAAGTGTAAGCAACTGATATAAAATTGCTGAACTACATTACGAATAGTATCGGAAAGGTAAAATACAACTTTAAACAACCCAACACAATAACAAATTCAACTTCATACCCCTAATTTGGGGATGTAACCACCCACCCCCTCCTACCTCGAATTTGTGGATAGGATAAATGATAAGTTTGAAAATGACAACAATTATTTTAAAAGCATAAATTTTAAGGCTTGTTAAAGGTAGTGGATCTCATTTGCAAGCCAGCTCTAAACATCTTGAAATTTGGCATGAATGAAGAAAGTACTATTCTGATAAAATGTATGAATTTTCAAAGTTGTAGGTTGTAAAACATTTAAATGCGATATAAAAATCTGAAGTAGTTTTTTACTGATTTTAACACACGCGCAATGGGAGACAATTAAAGTATAACTCATACTGATTAAAAAATCACATTTATTGATAATAATTCAACTTAGAGTTAGTTTCCAGTTCTGATTTTCTCAGGTGAGTTTCTAAATGGTGTTTGCTTCTTCCTACCAGGATATTTATTCAGTATCATTTTTTGGGGGGCTGCAAATGAGATCCACTACCTTTAATGACGAATAGGCCTAACAGTCAAACTGATTATTAAAAAAATATGTCTAATTATGCATGCAGTTCATAAATAATGAATGAGAGGTGAGCACATAATTAGTTATTTGCCTCGAAATACAACTGAAATTATGAAATCATATCGTTCTGTACTGGACATACTCAATCAATGTTCACATTGCATCTCAGCAGAGCCGGAAAGTAATTAGATTTACTTATTTTGATCTAAATTTCTTCCGAAACAGTACCGAGTGGATTGATCAGCGACATAAGTCACAAACATATCCACCAGAACCTGCACCTGACCCGTAGTCTGTACAATGCTCATGGGCCCAATTGTTGCAGCGGACACATCGAATCCAATCCTCCGTAGGGGGGTCAAGATACTCCTCTTTGCAGAAGATGCAGAACCATCTTTTTGCTGGTTTCATGTTCTTCTTTCCAGCTTTTTTGACGCTCGCCTTTTGTTTCTTCACAGTTTGTTTGTTTGTCTGGTGGCGTATCTTTCCTTTTTGTTTGTTTGACTTAGCCTGATTTTGTTTCTTTTGTTGTACTTTGTCCTTTCTTGATTGTTTTGCCATGAGAACTATTTTAACTGGCGTGGATGTGATGATTTCGGATTGTCCCGCCTTACGCTTTCTTGGCCTACTCGATGGTTTCCCTTGCCCTTTAGGCAAAGGAAAGAGCTCGTAAAAGGATTGACTATCATCACTGGTATCCATGCTGACTTCAGCTGTACCTTCGCCTACAGAACAATCTGATTCTGTATCCTCTTCATTCTGGTGGAGATCAGGTGGGGTAGCATTGAGGTTTGCAGCTTCATTTGCATGCAGATTCATCCTTGAGGGAGCTTCGTCTGTCCCTGAAGGAGTCATGATTGGAGCAGTATCGTCTGTCCCTGAAGGAGTCGTGACTGGAGCAGTTTCTCCTGTCCCTGAAGGAGTCGTGACTGGAGCAGTTTCGTCTGTCCCTGAAGGAGTCGTGACTGGAGCAGTTGTGTCTGTCCCTGAAGGAGTCGTGACTGCAGCAGCTTCGTCTGTTCCCGAAGGAGTTGTAACCGGAGCAGCTTTGTCTGTCCCTGAAGGAGTCGTGACTGGAGTAACGTCATTTGTCCCGGAAGGAGCTGTGACCGGAGTAACGTCATTCGTCCCGGAAGGAGCTGTGACCTGAGGAGCCGTATTCACGGGCAGAGGTTCTGGAGGCATAAGTGTATCTGCCGGTGCATACTCTTCATCATCAAAGACATCAGGGTTTATTGGCCATATGCCAGTGCATCGGAATCCAGAGACTGCTTTGTCTACAGTCGCAATCTTGGAGTATGCCTTGTTGAATATGTTTGCAACATCGTAAGGAGTGATCCTGCGTTTGAATGTTTTTACGAAGTTGGAGCTCTGTCTGGCAAACGCATTTTTTAGGGGGCCATATACTGTTCGATCAAGGGGCTGCAGTTTGTGTGATGTGTGTGGAGGTATCGAGACCATCACGACACCATTGTCGCGGCAGGTTTTCCATGCACCCAGTGTAGCATGAGAAGTATGGTTGTCGAGGATGAGGAGGACTTTATTCTCTGGAGTAGCACCAACAAACGAAATGAAATGTTTCAACCAATCGACAAATAGCTCACTGTTGATCCAACCCGATTCAGAGGCCTTCCCTGTAGATCCCGGAGGACATCCATTCATGAGTGCTTCAGTGTAATTCTTCCTCGGAAATATCAACATGGGTGGAACATATGTGCCACATGCACTGATGCAGCCAACCGCCGTTATAGTTTGCCCCTTTTCTGCACTGGTCAGCTTTCCGACTTGTTTTTGTCCCTTTCCAGCCACAACTTTGTCAGATTTTGCTATGTTGGGCGATGTTGACAGTCCAGTCTCATCGACATTATAGATCCGCGAAGGGCTGATGTTGTTCTCACTCAGAACAGAGTTGACATTGTCAAAAAACCTCCCAACTGCTGTTTTATTGAACCCAATTGCCCTGGCAAAACTAGTGGCTTCTGGGGTTCTCAAAGCAAGCTGTGCGTTTCGACGAAGGAACCCCGCAAACCAATCCTTCCCAGCCAACTTCGTCACAGGATTGAAAGGGTGTTTGATTTTGTTTCTTTCGGCGTATTCATACGTCATGTGTCGTATTTGCTCGGGACAGAGTCCAAAGAATGAACGGCAAACCTCCATTGCATAATTTGCAAGCTCTGCTTCTTGTTCGGCCGTAAAAACGCTGTACTTTCCGAGGTGACATTCATCTTGCTGTCGTCTTGCATGCTTGTTTTTCCCACTTTTTGCATCATGGAGTGTGGACTTTGGGATGCCCGATCGCTCAGCCACTCGGCGCACGGATTCTCCTAGTTCGATTTGCCGTAATGCGGCTCGAAGATCCTGGGACGTCCACGACTTTCTCTTCCCTGTGGCTTTATACTTTCTCACCATCTGAAAAACAGTAATAGGTATTTTAATCATCACATGAAATGATTTGATTGAGAAAACTTCAAGAGAAAAAAATTAGGGGGTAATAGCGGACATATTGGGGTAATAACGGACATATGTCCGTCATTGCCCCAAGTGACGTTCGACTAATAATCCCTGGCTACACTAAAACAATCACGGAAATATTTGCTCACATCTCATTGACAACAATCCCAATCCACACCAAATCTTTCGAACATAGGGTCATCACTCATTATCGATAACAATATATACTTATGATCGATTATATAATGCTTAATATCTTATTTTGATGGGTTTACTTACCGTTAATTGTGATAATTTCGCCAATAAAGGACGAGTGGAGCTGACACTTTGCACATGTCTACGTTATTCGTCTAGCGAAATATGGGCGGAGTCTGGATCACGCCACCTACCGGCAAGATGGTGAAGTACTAGTGTCCGTTATTACCCCACGTCCGTTATTGCCCCGCTCTCCCCTAGTATATGTATGCCTACATTCTGGTGCAACACATGTAAAAGATCTACCTAAACTATGGGCGAGGACAACTCAGGATGCGTATTTACAGATCTATGATTTGGTATTTATGGCACCTGGAACTTCACAGTGTTGTGCAATGCCTGTCATCCATAGTCTAAAGGTATAACCCGTATAAAGGTAGAAAATGCCCTTGTGGCTGATATGAAAGTGCTAACTTCAGAGCATTATAATTTTTTTAATGAGATATGCAATGAACCTGTAAGTTTAACAGAATACTGCCCATATGTATGGACTGTTTTCCAGAAAGTTTGAATTCTCTAGGACAGATGATTTTTGAAGTATGACAATTTGCAATTTTGCAGAATTTAAATTTTTGGTAAAAATTGTAATAAAAATTATATTTTGGCTGGAAATTTTTATGCAAAATATTACCAAACCAATCAAGTGAGGTATCATCCTGTAGCAAATTTAATTCTCTTTAATATGATACCTCGCACATGGTGGTTAAAGGTAAGACTCAAAAGTTATTTGTAAAAAATATAAATATTAGTTAAACATGGCGGCCATTTTGAAAAAATGGCCGCCATTTTTTTCCAGCAGCACATTGTCAAGGTAGTCCACCTAGAAGTTGTTCAGGAGGGTCTTCTGAACACATTGATACCAAACAACCTTTTACAACAGCCCATGTCTGGTAGACCTGTCTTGCCCCCTGGGTATAATATCTTGAATATTTTTTAAACCACTGCTTTATACCAAAGGTAAACAAGACCTTGGGGACCAACTGTGTGCTTTCCTTTAATAACTTTAAAAAGAAAGTAAGTGATGATATGTGTATATATATATATATATATATATATATATATTATATATACATATATATTATATATACGTATATATTATATATATAATATATATATTATATATACATATATATTATATATATAATATATATATATACATATATATTATATATATAATATATATATATATATATTATATATATATCTCTCATTATTATTAAGTGTAAGACGTTATATGTTTTGCGTAATGAGCAAAAAAAAAATAAAAGTTAGAGACTAGCTTTGTAGATATCATGTATCAACCCCTCATTTTCGTCAGTGGGAAAATTCTGAAAGCAATTGAATTTTTCTTATCACCATTATCACTATTAACGGTGGAGAAAGGAAAAATGCAAAAAGAAATTGAAGAGGAAAGTAAAAGCGATTATTTAAAGCACTAAAATGTCAGGTTTGTCCTTACAGAGGAAACAGGTTGAAGATTTTATGAGGGTAACACTCACTGAAGTAGGATTTGTTAATAGGATTTTAGGTCATGCTGTGCAAGTCACTGTCCCACACCGGTACGACTTAATTCTCCGGGTTACCTCTTACGAGGTAATCCATTTCCCTCATGCATGTCGTTACCATGTCTATTATTTGCTTTTATTCCCTTCAGTTTTTTTTTCTTTTTTTACGGGGGTTCGGGGATCAAAGTGCCTAATACATTTAGAGTTTAGGAATGCAATCTTCTATTGAAATCTCGGTATTAATCTTTCGCGGATGATATTTAGAGGTGCATTTATATGAAAGTGATACAGTTCGCTCATGTTATAACGAACACGGTTATAACGAAATTCTGGATATCATAAAATGAAATTCAGGCCACAACCTTATCCGCTTTATTTATTTATCTATTTACTTATTTATTTATTTATTTATTTATTTATTTATTCACGGTTTGAAAAACAACTACCATGGTAGCCTAACAAGGCCGAATTGAGGTAATTTACATAATAATACAACATAAATAAAAAAGTTACATTACAGAACAAATATACTTATATGATAACATTGTAGCATTGCTTATTCATTACAACCGAGAGAACTGAAGACAGTAAAGAAAAACGTTTTGCTACCGGCGGGGGCGCTCTTCCTTCAAAATAGTTTATTGTTTATATTCGGTTATAACGACATGTCGATATAACGACCAAAAAAAAAAAAAAAAACCGCCGGTCACAGGGACTCCGTTATAAAGGGGGTCCGACCTGTAGTATAAGAGCATGTCTAGTTTCAGAAAGACGGGGTGGTATATTACCCTTGTTTCTAATCATGGGTTTTTTATGTTCGAGCGTGTGTGTGTGTGTGTGTGTTTATGTAATATCGTCTAAGTTTGTGTCGGTTGTTATATTTTTTTTTCGTGAATGTTAGATGTTGATGAGTGGTTAGCAATCAAACATGATATTGGTAGCTAAAGTCATTTGATATGAAAGCAGAATAAAATCAAGAACTTCCACTCACCTCTTTGATTTTGTTGTTTTTGTGTTAAATTAATTTTTTTACTCTTGACTTGAAGATACAAGGTTCAATTGATGAATTAGCGTCAATATATAATATCATAGTGCGAGAAGATAAAGGTTTTCATGGGTATAGGTCATCCTGTAAGTAGTTCAACGTATATGTGGTTTATTCCCAAGCTTTTGGTCTGTTAAAGACCGTCATCAGGGCCCTAATGTGATACCAAAAAAAAAAAATGGCTCACTGGTATTAACATGGCTGCACTCGATAGCAGTAGGGGACTATAAGTCTAACTGAGTCTATAATGACCATTCATCAATGAGATCGCAGTTATACAACAAGATACGATAATAATGTGAGTAGATCATTTCAAATCATTGGGTACATTTCATAAAAATATATGATCATGATAGCAGACTGAACATTCTCATGTTACTGGTTACAATGAGGGTATACAACAACAGTGTCCACTTGCATACATCCTCGTGTTGTATGCTATATAACATAAGACTATAGTAAAAATGTGGAGCTAAACATTTTCATATTGTTGACAATAATACAGAGCATGGATAGCAATGCAAGACCTGACGTTGCGGTATTCAACGTGTGAGTGGCTATATATAACACAGTACAATAGTCACGCGTCGTCTTCTGATGGCATTCGTGTCATTGCAACATAAATAATATTACCAATAACTTATCAGTCGTTTACGTATTATAAACCAATGACATAACATAGCAAGACAATTATTATTACAAAGCGTAAAAAAGCGTGAGTGATTCACATAACAAAATACATTGTCAGTAAAACGTGATGGAACTCATCACATGCTCCAGTTAGAAGTTAAATGTTCTTGTACTTATTCAAAGAGGAAATCCAGATCGGGAAAAGATGTTAGTTTGATGAGAAAGAAAACAATTACGTAATTACAACGTTCAAAAATGATCAAAATTGGTTGAAACGAAGCAACGTTAAATATATATATATATATATATATATATATATTTATATATATATATATATATATATATATAACCATGCTTTTATGACTTTTTGCTTATCATCACAAAATAGTTCTTGGACATTTGATATAAATGCTCAAATGACTTAAGATGCTTTAAATGATGTATGTTGAAATAGATTATCATATCATCAGAGTGTATTGTGTAAGAGCACATTATAAAACAGGATAATTTTCATTTCACACATACATGTTCACATGCATGTTTTTTTTTTAAATTTTCATTTCCAATCAAACACAGATAATACACTTTGACATGATTACATATATTGGAACATAATAATACATATTGGTCCTTAAAAGAACTTCATGGAAATGGAAATTGAGGGGCTGCTAAAAAGCGAACTTGTAGATTGCAGTCCCCTCACTTACGTTACATTACTACAATACATTAATTATATATGACTTTATAACACAATACAACGATACATGTACCGTACAAGCTAATCATTGAAAGTATACAGTTTTCATTAAATCGAATCGGATGGTTACATGAAGTACTGTGTATACGCTTCCACATGTATACACATACACATACACATACACATACACATACACATAATTGATTCTGTCCATTCAATTTGCGTTTATTATGTTATATCAAAATCAATAACAAATAAGAAAAGGGCAACAGGCTGTAATTGCAAATTAATCTTTCCTTTATAAATTGACATGATTAATCCTTCTCTTCTTATACGGGAATTGCACTCCCATTGGTATCTGCATACAATTACTAGAAAAAATTGTTTAAACATGCTTTTAGATTTTAGCACTTGTATTTCAGGATTTTCAGGGTGTTGCTTTCTTTATAATGAAGTTGTTTAGTGACATATCACCTTGTCAGTAATCCATTATGGCCTTGCTTCTCAATGGACCACTCCTTTTCCATACTTACGTTTCTGTCAACCTTCATAAGTATGCAATGATGTTTTTCATTATTCAGCTTCGTTGTCCATAATGTTATATGCTTTAGGCCTGTGATTCACATTGTGTTATGTAATTCTTTTGTAAAACTAATCAAACACTGCGATGGTGTCAAAATGTATTTTTTAATTTTGTTTTACTCTTAATTGGGTGGATATAAATGAAACTAAACTGATGTGAACCAAAAGAAATGTATCCCTTGTCAATCCCTCCCCCGGTATACAGAGTAGCTTTAAACTATCGCCTGCTGCCCTGGATTCTCTTCCCAATTTTAATGAGAGATGCTCTTAAGTGATGAGTCAATCTTTAACAAATGCGTTGACATACCCCTCCAGCTTTATCATAGTAGCGTGCGAGGAGCTCTGGAAATTATATTATGACAGACCGACTATGCTACAAAGCAAGCTTAACAGACAAGTAATTAGAATGCTGACCTTTAACCCAAATAATGAAACACGCTTATGACAAAGGAACACATTTTCCACTCATCCGTATACAGCATGAAGTTTAATAGCGAATAACTTTATAGTAAGTTGCAAGCTTCCGCAATTAAAGAACATTTTAGATTGCTTGTGGAAGAGTACAACACAAATGCAAATCAATATTGGATTCATATTGCAGAAAAACAAATAAAAACCTGACATTAAAACATAAAAAGAACAAGTCAATTTTTAAACGGAATTAACTGTCATCCAAAATATCTTGCATCCATCCTCTAAATGAATCGCGGTACCTCTTCCCATAAACTGGGTTCAACTTTAAACGTAGCGCAGGCACTGATCAAGCGTAACTTTCAGGAGTTCCAGGGCCTACCGTACACCATTTTCGAGGACGATAATGTTTAATTTCCCTTTTAAGACACACTTGCTTATTATTACTTTAAGAAAAGGAAACGAAAATAAAATAATAATCAATATGCACTATTTTAGCAGATTCAATTGCATATGAAGACAGTTGGCCCCTTTATATACGCAGCAATACAAATTGTATTATCAAGATTTATGCGTCATCAATATAAAGAAATGTGGACCAAGTGCATACAAGTTCTTTCATTCATTCAAGCGTATGGCCCAGTGTGCCTGGTTGATATCGTTTGACTAGCAGCAGGTACTGGGTGCGAAACTTTCCATTCAAGGTCGTGTCAGTTTGTTTTTATCTTTTTAGCGTTCTACCGATGTGTCCTGATCTCGACTGGGCTGCGTATCCGTGAGAGCCCTTCTATAGATTAAAACGTGGGGCCAAAGCCGTAAGCTCACGTAGATTGCAGATGAGATGAAGTAAAGTCCCGCGCTCATAAAGAACGCAGCGCTGTAAGAGGATGTCAGGTCAACGCTAAGGCCTGTTACGGGCACAAATAATTCAAACAATTCACATCAGGATTTCAGTTTAGGTCTTTGATGGTTTTGATATTTAGTGCTTCAAAGGTAACGGAGAGAAAATGAGTTAGACACATACCATGGCGTTTAATCTCAAAATGGTAGCAACGGACAAGAGGTTGATATACCTCACTTACCCGATATTTCTTGTTTGATTCGTCTGAAAAGTCTCCCACATTGCATTAAATATAATTGTAATCAAACTGAAACTGCTCAAAACGGAACTGCATCAAAATAATACTTAAGAGATTGGTCAAAAAGTGGTGTCTAGTCCTTCAGCAGTCTGTAGAAATTCACACCCGGGGCATTTTCGCGAACATAAAGTAAGATCACCAAAAAATGAAGATCACGAATAGGTGATGATAATTGATGCGTGGTAGTTTTTTTTTTTTTTATTATGATCGCATGCGTACCAGAGTCCAAGCGAGATGTTATTTTTGATACACAACTGTCATAGTTTCCAATTTTACGGCTTTCAACTTTACTGTTTATGCTTTTGTTCACTTATTTCTTATGATTAATTAGTTTCGAAATCTAAGCTTTAAAGGAAGACATATGCTTGTGGAGCAACTGAAGTCGATTGTTATCTGCAAATTGTAATTGTCTTTGATGCACGAATCCTGAAAATATACAATACCATTCAAAATTGTATAGATACACATTGGAGCAAGCGTTCGCTCACCTGCACAAATTGATGACAGAAGATTGCCGATTCCATTCCCCAGGAACATGACACTAATAATGATCGAACTGTTCACGCCCTTAAAGACCTCTATGGTAGCAGGTAGATTGATGGAATATATTATGCCCCGACTTATCCCGGCAACTGCACGTAGATCAAAGAGGCAACAAACAAGACAATTGGCAGTGATTCCAACCCAAAAGAAAGAGCCGTTTTTTATCAATATTCTAAGTTTCTCTAAGGTACAGGGTAATTCTTAAATCGGTTGAATTAGATTAGAAAAACATATGTTATTACTGAATCTTGGATGTACTTATACTAAGAGAGTTCATCGTATCATACAAACTAATATTGGAAAAGTCATATGAAACAATTTGAGTGTATTACATGAAGTCATTTTTGATGTCAACACTAAAAAAGTTCAGTGGATACTACCATTTTTACTTAAGAGTAGCAGCCATAGATTTAGCAAAGACCGTCACGCTCTTTGTAGACAGTGATCACCGTAAATTACATCAAAGATGGTGCATTATTGAATGAAACAGAGGTCGACTATTGCTGTTTTAACCAGACACGGGTTGAGGGACGCTGCGTCGAGCCAACGGGGAAAACTCACTCGCAATGTAAATGATAGTCGTTACCAAGTTGGAAAGTAGCCCCACCATCAGGCAAACGATAGTTCCCGAGAAGTGGACGACTCCTAGAACGGTGAGATTGGAGACAGGAATACTTGATCCTACGACAAGCGCGAGTAGCCGTCCCAGCAGTTCAGCCAGACCAAGAGCCGTAATGAGCACGGTTGACAAGCGCGAACTTATTCCTATATTTTCCAAATATCCACCCTGAGAAACGAAGGCAGGAAGAGAGCAGAAAGGGTGTGTTGGTATGGAGAGATGGAAGAAACAGAGGAAAGAAAAGAGGAAGAGAGATAGAGAGAGAGAACCAAGAAGAAGTATGATATTGGTTATGCCAAGATTTGATGTATAAGCTTTCACTCTGCAGCTTTTTGTACTCCAAGAGAGTCAATATCATAGTCAGGAATTTGTGCCATAGCAGTAATATGATCACTTGTATTCCAAATACCCTTTTTATCCAAAATCCTAGATTTTCTCCGTCCTTTTCGCCCAAAAAATCAGATAAAACAAAAAATGAAAATAGAGATATAAAGAGGAATTTATGCAAGCTCAACAGCAATTGCAGTGTGGACGTCGACTCATGAGCATACAACTGCATGTGATTATCCGAACTTGGTAACAGCAAGAATCTTTCCTCTTACCAGAATGATGACGTTCAAAGTGGAAGCGATACCAATAGCCATTGTTGCTAGGCCCGACATCCAGATACCGGGAACTCTCAATAATCCTGCAATACTCCTTTTCTTCCCAGACCCAGTATCTGTTGAGTGCACCCCTGAATTCTTCTCCTTCATCATTTGTGTTGATTTATCGGTCTCACCGCCATTGGTCGGGGAGTTCGCTTCGGTGATGACGGAAGATTCCGCGCTCCTTTCTTCCACCACCTGTACCGCACTATTCACGTATGTTGTCGGATAAGAAGAGTCGTCACTTCCGTTTGCACTTTCGATCTTGACCTCGTCGAGAAGCACGCTAGGATACTTGTAGACGAAGCAGAGAGGGAAACAGATCACAAATAGGATGGCTGCAAATATGGAGTATGTCATTCGCCATCCGATTGCATCGACTGTAGAATCGACGATTGTGGCCACCACGAGCAAACCTGAGAAAGTCAGAGACATATCGAAGATGATTAAGGGAACTCGCGAATTCTTGTAGCCAAAATAGGTAGAGTGAATTTTCCAGGAAAAAAAAAAACAGGACTTGTTTTAAATCACTCCGAAGGTGACTCCCAGGGTCTAGCCGGTTACATGTATGTAAATGGATTAAGAACGTGAGCAAACGCAAAGGGTAATCTTTTGACCCTGAACATTGGCAAACATTTTCACACAGAATTATACTGTGCATTGTGATAATGCTTGTATTCCCAGAACAGTATATATACATATGTATATATATATATATATATACACACACTATAAATATATATATACATATATATACATAGGTACCTATAGCAACACTGACGAACTTCTATGAAGTTGATATTCACATAAAGATAGTTATCAATCAATCATTAACAACAAACTTAATCTCCGATGTTTCAGTGTTTCCATGTGTTGAAACATATTTTATATGACTTCATTTGTCACCGGTTGTAACCGTGTAAAAATAGCACCGGGAAGAGCGCATTGAGTGTGGATGCTTTTCACGACCTATTCCTCCAGAGAAAGTGATTTTTTTTAAAGCTTTTACGTGGGAAGGGACAGGGTTAACGTAAATTAAGGATTAAGCTTTTCCTCAAGTAAAGTCATATGAATCTATTAGCCATGCATTTGTTTGTTTGTGTGTGTGTGTATGCGTGTGTGTATGTGTTATCTACAGCCTTCGAGTGTGAGAGCCATTGGGAAACTTGCCCTTATTCCCGGACAAGCCCCCAAATTGTATGGGTTCCTATATTGTTCCCCAATAAACATCATCTCCTTCTAACGTATGCATACATATAGAATGACAAAGTAAGGCTAGTAATGCAATTTAGTTCCACAGACAGGATTTGTGTAATAACGTTACTCTCATTACGTTCGTTTGTTGCCGAAGTTGATATGTATGTAAGATAATCCATATTTTGATCAAAGTATTCGCCTTTGTCGAGCATATAATCAACTAGTGCGCCAATAATACTTGTGAAATTTACAAAGACATATAGCCTACTATTATAGTAATGTCCTTCTACGAAGAAATGAAATACACGAAACACCATCAACTTCATCTTGAGTTTGATTGAAATGTACACATTGCACAGGCCTACACCAAATACGCATGGGGACACCTCGGCTGGAGCAGCGTGGCTGCGCCCAGTAACCGCAAATTGTCTGCTGCCCTCAACTAACCCGAAACGGGTTATATAAAAAGAGAATAGAGTCATCTCGTTTATTTTAATAATTTTTCATGTCGTCTCTAAGGAAGACGTGTATATGCGTCGAAAATTTGGTTTGAATAAATAGCCCTGTTGGACTAAAATGCATCTATACACTATACTCTCTTAAAAAAATCGAGTGAAAATATTCACTTTTAAATTAGTGAATACAAAAAAAAAGAGTGAATTTAGAGTGAAATTGGAGTGAATTTTGAGTTCATTTTTCACTCATTTTGGAGTGACCTCAGGGATCACTCGAAGATTTTGGAGTGATCCCTGAGGTCACTCCAAAACGAGTGAAAATGAACAATTTCACTCAAAATTCACTCGAAATTATTTAAACTCGAAATCCACTCTTTTTTGTACTCACTCCTTTAAGAGTGAATATTTTCACTCGATATTTTTTTTTAGAGAGTACTTCATCTTTTCTATACTGGTACCAATACGTGGACTACAAACAGCAATTACTCGAACAAAACATAGTTTCTTGGTGGTTCAAGCATGACATGTAAGTTAAAGACAAGAAATCATGAAACTGAAATACAGAAGGGCACCGAAGGGAACAGCCTGGATAAGGATGTGCAGAAAGGCCTATGCATAGAAACTGCGTGTGGTGATTGACAAGATGGATAGGACGTTGGAAGCTAAGGCCCCCCCCCCCTTAGCCCCACCGTTGGTACGGGAATAAGCAAAAAAAGTGTAAAAAGCCCTTTTGATATCTTATTTGATCTTCTGTTTCTTATTTCATGCTTTCTGTTTTTAGTGTCCAAACACTGCGAACGCAAACCACTTTCATGTCATCAAATTATCCACACGTACGTATTGTGTAAAGTCAACAAGACAATCTATCACGACATAAGTGCAGCGTTTCCGTTATACACTCAGCAAAAAAGAAGAAAGTAAACATTCTCACAAAACATTTTGATAAATAAGTGTATCATAAACGATATTGCATCTGATTTAATTGGCTATCATCTAGGTTGGTTAATACAATGAGACATTTTGCGCATGACCGAACACACACGTCCTTTTCCTCGGGAACTAACGTAAAAATTGCGGAAATTTACATTTTCTTATTAATTTACAAATGCGCTTTAAGACAACAATAATCTCCAAAGACCAATTTTACACAATGAGAGGCATGAATGACCTAGCAATATGAATCGCTTTACATCCTCGAAGAAATACTAATTGAAATATTTTTAGATTTTTACCACTTTTGTTAACATTGCTTCTTCTCGAATGTTTTTGAATTCTGAATTAACAGAATATTCTTCATTTTCTTTCTTAATTTTTTGCTTTTCTTCATCTTTGGAGCTGCAAAGACATTGAATAGATCATATTTTTTTTTTCAAATGTGACCCTGCACCTCAAAACAAACAAAAAGTCGCCAGACATGAATTTTTAGTTAAGACCATTTTCTAAAAGAACAGACTTTAAGCTTTAAAATGATATATAACTCAAATCAAATGGACTCTCCTAACCTATCTAAATATTGGAAAGAAAGCACAAACTCAGGAAAAGTGTGAACTGAGAAAAGAGGCTCTGAAGTAGAGTGTCTATTCAAGCGCTTAATCTTTACCAAACCGTGCTGGCTGTGCGATGAATGGGACAAAAATCAGGAAGTAAGCCACCGGAGTAACAACAGTGAAGGGATTATCAGATTAAACTGAAATTAAGCATGCCTCATTACCACATTCTGTCCATAATTAACGCCAACTTTCAAAGCAGAAGCACTATTCTTTCATAAGTTATTAGAGTTGAAAATGAAGAGTGTGGACAAGGATTTTCAGAAATGAAAAAGGGATTCTAAAGACACACCTAATCACACTATTCTACCAAAAATGTTTGAGATAAACTGCTAAAAAACACACACTTTCCTGCCCGTTTTATGATACCAAATTTTAGCACAATGGAAAAGAAGACCCGCTCTTTCAGAAAATATGAAAAAGTCTAGTTCGGCTAGGTTGACCCATTTCACTTATTTTCAGTCCTCAGGCAAAATCAGTGTGTGCGACTTTATGTTCGTTTTGAGGTGCACGGTCACAAATTAATTCGTGTTTGTGAAGTGTTAAATTTGACCTTTGTTGTCATTATTATACGCAAAAGCACGATTGACAACTTGTTTATTTCAGCATGTTTACTTTTGTACCTTGGAAGAGAAAACTGAAAGTGCTCACTCAAGCGTAATATTTCCTTTGTTATTCACCTACCCGTTTAATAGCCAATTTGACAGCCAATTAAATTACATGGGGCCGTATTCTGAGAGCTTATTAAGTGTCTGATTAGCACTTAATTACCGAATCGGTATTCTGAGCGCATGATTAAGTAGGGGGTATATTAACTACCATAGCAACAAGCGTTTTGGCGGGAAGGACCTACGCGTTTGCGCGTATCAATGCGCGTGCACCTCTGAGAGGACTTAATCACAGACTTAATTACGAATCGGTATTCTGAGGGTGTAATTAAGTATGAAAGTTAATGAAAAACTTAATGATACCAAAGAGTGTCATTAACTACTCCGATATCACGCATTACATCGTGTTTTCTCTGCCACAGCGATGCTTACCGTCTTTGGTAACCGAGGAGCGGTTGAATCTTGTTATCATGGTATCCGTAGAATTCAGAGAAAAAAAGAAATATAGCCGATCTTCGAGGAATTTTGTCATTTTATTTGAGCAAAGAGGTTGAGACCTTCGCGTGCGTAGGTGAGGGGTTGTAATCAAAATACCGGAGTGTGCGCACGGAGCTCTTGGGCTGTAATTACAGGGGCGTGGAGGAGCGCGCATTGAGGGCATATTTGCGCGTGTAATCATCATTTTGGCTTCTAACAGCTCGTCTGATTGGATGGAATAACAATTAGATGGGAGGGACCTAAGATAATTACAGGGGACTTAATCATACCTTAATTACGTCCTCAGAATACCGATTTTGCCCATGATTAAGGGCCTATTAACTTCACGACTTAATCACGAAGTTAATTACAGACTTAATTACAGACTTAATTACGACCTCAGAATACCACCCATGGTATATAAAACATCAATATTTTGCCAAATATTCTGTGAGAAATATGACATTGAAAAAGATATTACTTTCTCTTTTCTTAGCTATTCAAAGTGTAGATTATACACCAAAATACAACACAACTTAAAGGGGCATACGTTATAATGTTCGGATACATTATAAATTTCCAACGAAAACAACACCAAATAACGTTTCTTTTGCACCTACCCGCTGCCCCGCTGAGATTAGCAAAGGCAAATGGCCTGGTACCAGATTTTCCAGGAAAATGTTTTGCAATGAGGTCGGCGGAAGAAAATGCAATCATATTAGCTCCTGCTCCAAAGACTAAGCCGAATGTGATGTACATCGCCCAAAGATTTGGTAGGAAACAGGTCGCTAGCAAGCCAATTGTACATAAGCATACGCCAGCTGCGGTTACAGGTCTGGGTCCCCATTGAGAATTCAAGGCGGCGGAAACGGGCGCGAACAAGATTGCTACTCCCCAAGCCATAGATCCCATCCATCCTAAAAGTAGATAAAAAGTAAATACATATCCATGACCTCAGTTGGCATTGTTACGATACCAGTGATAACAAATTAGAAGTTGTCTATTTTTTTTTCTTTTTTGAGCCCACATAGTTTGTAAAAATGTGACCGTGGATACTGCAACAACAACAACAACAACAAAAAAAAAAACATTTAGGCAAAATTTTTATGAATCCGGTGATCTTTAAATATTTTCCAATCTTTAAGGTGACCGGAAGACGTCTTTTCCGATTAATCAAAGTATGTTAAGCTTACTATTTAAACTAATCCCTTACTTATTGGGAGGAAGTCTTCAACAAAGCAGTTAACAAAATTAATTTGAATGAATTAAGCTTAAAATACATGTATAATGTACTCGGCCTTTCGGGTACACGTCATGACACCGACATTTACGATTCATTCACCCCATGAATTACAGCTCACAAGTCATACAGTCCACTAGTTATACAGCCCGCTGGTTCGACACTAAGTAAATAAAGCCCATGAGTTCAAATTGTACCGCTTTGAAGAAAACAATTTGACAAACACGAGCCACAAATCGAGGTGAATCGCTGCGATAAGAAACATTTTCATCCGTTGAATGTATACATTATAGTTAGTTGTTACAGCGAAAATTACAACTTGAACTCTAGCTACAGGCAGGTATTAGCAGGTGCATAGGATGTATAATAAGGCCTACTTAACTAGTGAAGAAAGAACGAAAAGGGCGAAAAAGAAACCTTACAGCCCGGCCTGTCCACCGTCTAGCTAGAAATCGGGAAATTTAAAGTCGGACGGTCGTCACCCCTAATGGTACGTTATTGTGTAACTCTTGCAGTGCTGTCCATAAACGTGTGGGACAGTGCTGCCACTAATAACGTGTGTGTGTGCGTGTGTGTGTGTGTACGCATCATGCACAAACATTGTGACCGCGAGCTGCGGTGATTGGACGAGAGAGGCCAGAAGATGCGTGGCTCTTTTGACCTCTCTTCATGCGCATGCGCACTATGAGTGTGCGTCCATTCGGCACTGATCGGAAGCTCTCGTGGCTCGGACAACCATTTTGGGTCTGGTGATTTAAAGTGCAGAGTGTGTTCGCTGACCTATTGAGCCAGCGCTATTCTCATTCGGTGCCACGACATTTGATACAGAATGGGGGGGGGGGGGGGGGTTGGGGTAGCGTGTTGCGTGTTGCGTTCGTCTCCGTGCCGCACAAACCACTCGCGACGATTGTGAAAAATAGCTCGATGACATCTAGAATTAAACCTTACATAATACTGTTCTTGTCCTCTATCATTTTTTATGCCTTTTTGGGGTGGGGTGGTCCAATGAAGAGGACTTTTTTTTATTAAAAACACAAAACAAAACAATGTCGCTCCTTCACTCAGAGTGGTAGAACTGCCCCCTAAGAGCCACGCGTGTAGAAATACATACTACTTGATGTCGTTGATATGACACAGATGGTGCTGTACAATTGACTACAAATCTCCCTCGATTGCATGACGAAATTACACCCGCCAGTATGTCATATTCCCCTTCATGGAACACCCTGTTCAGGTACATATTTGTGATTAACAAGCAGATGGCGCTGTTCATTCTGTCTATCTCGTGAACCTAATTATTGTGTAGTGTCGGTCTCGTGAGCCTTTTGTGCGTAGTGTCGAACTCATTGGCTGTATGACTCGTGAGCCGTATAACTCATGGTCTGTACAGTATGCCTTACAAGGACCTATTTTTGATGTGGTCGCGTGGAATGTATGACTCATTGGTGTCGGTCTCATGGGATGACCCCGGAGTTTATCACCTGTTGCAGTGGCCGACGCTTCAAACTCTTCTTCAAGGAGAACGAAGAGGACGACGAAGCTCGAAATGATTCCGAAGATGATCGTAAGTTGGACGAAGGAGCCAAAGGCGATCAACCAACCGATGCGATTGAAATGAAACATGACTCTCCTCTTCGCAGGTCTATCGATATGATGACTATTACCAATTTATGTCAATCTGTGTCAAAGGAGTCGGTATTCATTCATTCATTCATTCATTCATTTATTTTTCATTTCCAACAAAAACATATAAATATATTACAAAAATTGAATACAGTGCATAAATTTCATCATACAAAGTAAAGGATAAATTTACAGAAAACTTGTAGGTATAGGAAAATGTTGGAAATGGGGAGGAATGCTAAAAAGCTGAGCTTGTAGGCTGCATTCCCCCCACACGTAATACAAGAAATTATATGATCGATAGACTGATAAGCATTGAAAATGGATGAAACAAAGAAACTAAGACAAAAAGACCTATAACCTAACTTATCCGAAACAAAAACCCTGAACAAATCCCTACACTACACTAAGTCGCTGTCATGCCGGAAAAGAGAGGAGAGAAACAAAATAGTATGTGTATGAAGAGAATGCACAAATAGTACAGTCATGATTTAATCAATATCATTTTTGATGATTAGGAATCCCATCCCGACATGTTTTGATAAGCGAAAATAACACATAATATGGAAAATATAAAAGAAAAAATAAACAAATGACTTCAGAGTATAACTTGGAAGCCAAACGTAAAGTGTAACTAGAAATGTCGCTACGGCGACTGGTATACCTTCGCCATAATGCATGGTTCTCTTAATAGGTCTACAGTACGTCCAGATAATGTGTGATGACAGTTTAACATATTAGGTGAAGTAACAAAGTGACAGGTTTGTCACAAATGTGTTTTTTAATTCTAATTTCAATTTTAATTTTAAATTCAATTGTATGAATCATATTGTCTACGAGTGCAGGTGTTAAGTGATTTGACCTACAACTACACAAACACGTTGCCAATATTCTGAGCTGATTGGTAGGAACGCCGTCAACACGGATGTGCTATGGGCTCGCCAGTTTCTCCCCTAGTCGCTAACATTCTACATGCAAGAGTTTGAGACCACAGCTCTGAGTAGTTACACATGACGCAATCCACGTATCTGGCTCCGCTACGTGGACGATACGTTTGTCATCCCTCAGGAAGAAGAGAGTGCTCCCTTTTTCAGTCACATCAATGGTATTCCTTGGACATGCACATTTTCTTCTCGCAAAGACCATACGAGGATCGGAAACTGACAGTCTTAGACGTTGAGGTACACGTCGAAGCTGGTGGCACCCTCTCCACTTCAGTATACAGGAAACCAACCCACACAGACCAGTACCTGAATTACCAGTCGCATCACCATTCCCTGCTTTACAAACCTACTGTCATCAGGACCCTCTTCCACAGGGCAGACACAATATTAGTCCACTGTTCTTCCGAGGTCACAAAGGACAAGACCAACAGCAATTTAAAAAAAACATTTAGTCGGATGTGGATACCCTGACAGGGCATTTTCAAAAGTTGACATTCCGAACAACCTAGCAAGAACACACGGAGAACACACGGCTACAGGGACGGAAAGTCGACCATCATGGTCATGTCATCACTGTCAGACAAGATCAAGATATTATTCCAGAAACAGGGCATTACCACTGCTTCCAAACCCCACATCACTAAAGACTGAAATTAGTTGTATGTCAAGAACCGAGTCGTCAAAGAAAAGGAGCGGAACGTACCGGTCTACGGCATTCGATGTTCCCTGGAGGACTGCAACGATTTAGGGAAGACTCAACAATCACTGAGGGCTCGCATGAACCAACACCGAAGACCCAGCAGCTCTGAGAGTATCCCAGATCCGGCAGTATAAACGTCGATAATCTCTAGCAAACACTCTACCAACACCAATGAGCTGACCATCCTGGATAGCGAATCCAAATAGTTTGAAAGGGGTGTAAGGAAGCCTTCTGGGAACGAGTGGAGAGACAAACACTCAACAAGAAAGGAGGTTTCCACTTTAATTTAGATAAAGGTCAACAATGGAAGTTCTTTACGTGTAACACAAAGAAAATGTGGGTGATTCAGAGAATTGCTGTTGTGGAGTTGGTTTGTTGTTATTTTTGTTGTTGTTATCACACGAGAAAATACATTTCAGGAAAAAGGTTTAAGATAGGTAATTCAGATGTGAGACACAATATAATATGTATGCATGTACTGCAGATAAATGTAAACAAGATTTGTTTAAATTGTGTGCAAAATAATTCTTATGTTATGTCCGATCTCAATGAAATATCAACCATTTTCAATGATTGAGGTTTTTTTTTCCAAAGAATTCAGTTTTGACTGTTCTTTCCAAAGTCGAGAGAGTCCATCAAACTGTGTAGTCTGAAATGAATAATGGCGGTGAATAAAACAACAAAATCAGACAAGCAGATGACGCAGGACTCATTGTTCGCAGAGCGAGAGTATGGGTCGCCATGTCTTGGAATAGTAAAGAACCACTCTTCTGTACCTTAAAAAATACATTGAAGTATTGAAGGGAGTAGCAGCAGAACTAAATCAAGGTTAATATGTCAATACAGAGCTTTTTTTTCAGGCCATTTTACGATTTCTGGATATGCATTACAAGAAGAAAAGGAAGCCATTAGCAAGAAGTCAAAACCGCTTTATAGGGTAAGTTTCCGTTAAGGGGGTATCGAACTCAGCGGCGAAAGTTTGCGAAAGTAACAAATTTGAGATTCGCCAGATTTTCTGACGAATGTTCCCGAAAAATCAGAGTTTCGCAAACAGTTGCTAGTATTTTTAAGCACTTTAATATATCTCAATATACAATATATTTAGCACTTTGATCCCTGACGAAGGGGGGAGCTCCCCGAAAACTTTGATTTTGTATAAAAACTAAGCCAATTGGCATTTAATGCACTCCTCTATCGTGACGTTACTATTACTATTTCTAGTACTGCCAATACGCCGAGCAATTACAATACAAAGCAATATATGTATATATTCATATTTATAGTGCGAGAAAGATAGTGCCAACGGGCATGATGATGAAGGTCTTAAAAAAGAAAACCTGAAAGCTTGGAAATAAACTACATGTATAACGTTGAACTAGCTACGTCCGTTAATGCCCTATCTTCTCGCACTGAATAAATAATGAAGGAGCTACACTGGTTATGTGGACGGTCGGGAACCCTTCTCTCTCTCTCTCTATATATATATATATATATATATATATATGAAATAAATAATTGCTTTTTATATAAACCTTTAAACACACACACATCATGCGCTTGAAGGTTTACATAAAAACAGACGAATTATGTTTGAATTAGAATTATGCCTTGAAAACTATTTCTTGTTATACAGCGATTACAGTATTATTGAAAAGATTAATTTTATATGATGACCTCACTTTAAACACTGTGAATTATTGTTTATCTGATGTTTTCATCATTCAAACTCTTCATACGCAAGATGTAGTGGAAGTGACATTCAATGTAGGTTAAATGAGAATATTACACTCTTTAACAATATATTTCCATACAATGGTAAACATCAGCCGGTGTTACAACGATGACAGCTTACAAAGTAAGAATCTTCTCTATGTCTTAGTCGACTTTGTTCATGTCGTAGAAATCTAAATAGCAGAAATGAACGAAATCGTTATTAAAATCGGATAAAAACCTGGAATATTAAATCATTCATAATGAGGCTTTATATTTGTAATTAACTCTAAGACAATAGCATGGTTACCTTCTTGCGAGTTGTTGTTGAGTCTGTTGATACTACTCGGTCCTCTCCAATAATATAGTCTTTATCAGTTGACTTTCATCCGTTGAATATCATCCCGACCTTCCCTATTGCTTCAGTAACTAACGGCTTGGAAGCAGTTGAGGATAACGGTGTGTTTTTGTTTGGGAAATAAGTAGTGATTATGGGCAATAGCTGTTCAGACATCCACTGAGCAGGGAACAGATAAGATACATGTGTATATACCCAAGATACTTTGGAAGACCTTTTCTTGTTGTCGTATAAAGCTTTGCCGTTCATCCGCGCTATATGTCACTGCTCTCTGTGTTGCTTCGGTGCTACAACTAAAAAAAAAAACTGTTGAGAGTGTTTTGTTGTTCTTCTTCTTTTGCTTCTTTTATCAGCGTTGCTTTAAAGAGAATTTTGCTGAAAGAAATTCAATGAAGGGAAACGTGTAGGAGATAATAGAAAGCACTAAAAAGTCACGTTTGACCTAACAGATGAAGGACGTTGCATACGACAGCTCAAGTGCACTGTAGTTGGATTTGGAAGTAGGATTGCACGAGTCTTAAACAAACTCCGCACGAGTAAGAGCGTGCTATTAAAGGCAAAACGACGTATGTCGAAAATTTGGAAAAATGGACTTAACCATATTTTTTTTATTAGTTGGACTGTAATCTATAATTCTTTAATCAGATCTTGAAATCGAAGTGCACCCATTACTGAAAGATGACGACCCTTACCAATTGGAAATGATAGAGCTTAAGCGACGATACACCAGCTCATTATCAACACTTGTCCGTCATAGATTTGGCTAAACATTGTTTATTCCCGTCTCCATGCAATACGTTGTTTTGCGATATCCATGTTTAATGGTCGTACACTTAGCTCCTAGGAGTTACGTGTCACTACCTCACACCCGAGAAGATTTCATTCTCATCTCGTGTATTTCCTTTTTCTGTCAGCTCCGTACCAGCCAACAATCATATGCGGGTCCCACGTGGGCAAACAGGGGTAAAAGGTAGGCAAGCCGGTTTAGAGTTGGGCAAGGCCTACTCGAGGGTCATCCTTCAAGGGGCCCTTGTGGGCCAGCCAAGGGCAAAGATGGGAAAAGCTGATATGGGTTTCACATGGGCTTGCCACTTGGGTTTCACATGGGCACAGACAGGGCAAGCAGGGAGCATGATGGGCCTCTGTAGGGCTAGCCCTACCTTTTTTATGTGTGTGTGCAATTGTAAGTGTGCTTGTGTGTTTGTGTGTTTGTGTGTTTGTGTATGTGTGTGTGTGTGTGTGTGTGTGTGTGTGTGTGTAGAGCCTGTACATTTGCAAACATGAATATTTGATACCAAATCCCTGTTGGGACGTATGGTTTCTATACCTATACCTACACGGGTCCCATCCCAGGGGCCCCACATAGGACCGTAAGGGCACATGCCATGAATTTTCATGCATATCTATGAATATTCAAATGAGATAGTTGGATGATCTAATTTAAGTTACCATGTCTTCACGCATTACTGTATTTTGCAGGTTATATAAAAAACCGTGACACAGAAACATCAGCTAAGATTTGTAGTAGGAGGTAGGGCATTGAGGGTAGGGGTAGGACATTAGGATTAGCGCATAATCCCAGAGTGTGCCTGTACACACTCGTCTGAGTAGTATGCCCTAATCAACCTCTCCTTTTCCTCAGATGAGCTTATATCAAGACCTTGGGCTCGACAGGGTCCTACATGGGTTTTCACATGGGCCCCAAGAAGGGTATACCTGGACAAGCCCATTACAACTAGAAAGTGATTAACTAAGTGAGGGCAAACATATTATGGTACCAATATGATGCCCATAGGCGTCCCATCGGGCAAGCCCACGTGGGGCCATTACAGGCCCCGCGGCCAAACCATGAATTGGCCCCAATTGGGGCCAATGAAGTAGCCCATATTGCCCACATGGGCCCCGTTGTTGTCAGCCCACTTCAACCCGTATCTTACCCAAATGGGCCCCATTTGGACGTGTTGTCTGGAGTGAGACCGTACTACAATCAACTGTAGTTAAGAGCATATTTTGTATCAGAACAGCGCAGGCTGTAGCCTATAAGGGGCCTGCGTAGGTCTATGAATGTGCGAGGTTATGTATGTGTAGGTTCAACGTAGTGTCTGCAAATTTTGTTTGTATTGGTTATTTGTTGTTTATTTGAATGTAAGCTGCATAAATCGTCTCTGTATTTTTTTGTTTACTTGTGTTTGTCTGCTGTTTTTCTCCGTTACTAAGGTTCAAGGGTTCGGTTTATTGTATTTGGATATATCTGATCATCTTCCAATATTTGCAATTTTATGTTAAAATTACATAGTCTTTTATTGAAAACCCATCTAAACCTGTAACGTATAGAAAGGAAACGCCTCAAAATATTGGCAAAAGTTTTGGCACCTGAACAATAGTTTGATGTTTACAGTAACTTTGATGTGAATATTTCGAATGATAATTTTGATTGAAAAATACAATATCATTATGATAAAAATTGTTCATTGGTAAAGTTTAAGGAAAGTACTAGTAATAGACATGGGAAGAGGTCATGGATAACAAAATCGATTTTACGTTC
Organism: Diadema antillarum; assembly: GCF_040938485.1. NCBI lineage: Eukaryota > Metazoa > Echinodermata > Echinoidea > Diadematoida > Diadematidae > Diadema > Diadema antillarum. Next base: position 5,889,879 of record NW_027270890.1, on the reverse strand, counting down.
AATAGATACAAAGAAAACTATAGGCTTTATAAGATTTATATAAATGATCCTACTGATTATAATTTGATAGAATATAAGATATACCGAAATAAATGAACAACTGTTTTAAGATTTATATAAATTATCCTATATACTGATTTTAATTTGAGAAAATATAAGATATACCGAAATAAATGAACTGTCATAAGAAAATCACGAAAAATATAGTATTTTGATAAGTTAAGCCAAGTGAAACCAAACATGAAGGCCACATGGAGAATAATAAATGACTTGGTTGGGAAGAAAGAACAACATTCACCAAGTAATGATTTCAAATTAAATGATGTTATTGTTTATCAGGAAGATGTAGCCAATACATTTAATTTCTTTTTTTTTCTTTAGTTAATATTGGTCCTAATCTGGCAAATAAACTCGATGATATAGATGACGATTTAATTTTCAAGCCCTACAAATTCCAAGGAAATCATTAGTATTACGAAAAAGTAGAATTCTTGCCGGGCAAGTGGCTGTGATATAGAATAAGTACATTAGTACTTTATAAGCAAATTATTATATCAAATTGCTGATCCACTACCCACTTTTCAATCTCTGCATACTCTCTGGAAAATGTCCAAATTCTTTAAAAACTGCAAAGGTAAACCCAGTGTTGAAGAAATATGATCCTTGCCAAATTAGTAATTATAGGCCTATTTCTGTTCTTCCTAGTATTTTATATATCATAGAGCATAGGTTGTATAAATTGTATAAGATTTTGCATAATCAAAAAGTTTTGAATTGAAATCAATATGGCTTCAGAAAGAATTATTTTACAGATTTGGCTTTGGTCCAGATAAATGATAAACAAAGCAATTACAAACTCAATGCCAAGTTGAAAACATGACACAGGAATCTTTTATTTATCTAAAGCGTTTGATACGTTACAACATGATATTTAACTTAAAAAATTACAGTTTTATGGTGTTCGCGGTGTTGCACTTTCGTGGTTTAGGGATTCTTCCTCATGTAGACAGCAATATGTTGTACATAATAATGACATGCTGTCAAATTTCTTACAGATCAAATGTGGTATGCCCCATGGCTCAATATTAGGTCCCTTCTCTTTTTGTTATATATCAATGACATTGTTAATTCGTCGTCTATGTTATGATGTATATCAAATACCGATGATAAAGATATTTTTTTATTCCCATGATAATAGATACTCTAGAGTCCACAATTAGCAGAGTTATTACATGTACCAAACTTGTTTAAAAATGATAAATCACTTAGTATTGATAAAACAAATTTTATTCATTTTAAGCTTATCTTTATGGTTGTGTGGTTATGTAGAAGGATGTCGTGTTAATCTGTCTCATTTTCTGACTTTTGGACTGTGCTGGAGGATTTACGTCTGCAGAAAGGATTCTGCATGTTTAAGCTGTAAGTTGAACACATGGAGATCCAAAACTTATATTCTATACTGATATCTGATAGTTTTGTATGCCGTTCTCAAACTGTTGTGGCAAAGTTTATCATGTAGTCCCATGATCATTTTGGAGTGGGGTGGATTTCTTCTTTCTTGCCACCCCCCAGACTTTTACATACTGCAGTGCGCACGTACGGGTCGGCGACCAGCGTCTATCCCTCATAGGACACCTGACTCATTTGATATTCTGCAATCCTGTGTTCTCACCTTTGGTTTGAACAATGCCTCGTCAAACAGCAGCATTGGTGAAGGAAATTCTTGAGGACAAAACATTTCTAACAGCCATCAAAAATGCTGTTGCAGAGGCCATTGAAGTCAAAGTGAATGAACTTCTCCAGCGCATTTAACAACGGAAGGGCAAAGTCTTTGACCTGCAGTGCAAACTTGAAAAGTGTGAAAAAGGACCTTGATCAACTAAAGAAGAAGAGAGAAGGTGCAATAAATGAGATCAGTGAGCTGAAAACAAAAATGAATGACCAGGAGCAATACTCCCGAAGGAATTGTGTTCGTTTCTTTGGAGTTCCAGAGGCAGACAAAGAGAACACTAACGAGACAATGCCACATCACCAAGCAGATGTTTGGTGTGGATCTCCCGTCCAGCGCCATTGATCGCAGTCAACGGCGTTTATCAACTCGTACAAATTCCTTGAAAGCTGTTTGGATAACCTGTTTCTGCCGAGAAAAGGAGTTGATAAACGCACCCTTGGATAGTTTGTAAAATCTTGTCAAAATGTGAAAAGAGTGGACATGAACGTATACACAGTGTTTTTTGTTAGGGAAGCTTTTGCATACTGCAATATTCTTTCTTCTTCATAGGTCTATATCTAATTGCATTTTTTTTCAGTTGAAATTTGCTATGCTTGTATGCAGTTTCATTTAATGTATTTTTGTGAATGTAATGAAAACCCTGTGTATGTGTATGTTTCCTTTGTCCCAAGTGTGTACTACATGTCGTAGGCGAACTGTATTAGATACCTCCAATTCAGATTGTGACACGTGTATATTGAATGGTCATGACGACGAAAGCATTTCCAGTGAATGTATGGCTCTTGATAATGTGAATTATATTCTTCCGAATGTTCAGAAAACAACAATGTTTTGTCAATGGTACATTTCATTGTAGAAGTGTGAAGAAAAACTTCGATAACCTTTGTAGCATCATTGCCAGTATTTCTTGCCAATTTTCATGTATAGCATTGTCAGAAACCTGGTTAACAGATGTCGACCCTATTCATATTTCTAATTATAAATTTTTAGGAAGTGGGAGAAATGATAAACATGGGGGTGGGGTTGGTTGTTTGAAAATGTACGGAGTAAATGACGCAAAGATTTAGAAGTTTTAGATTCAAGCATAGAAACCATTTTCATAGAAGTATCTTTTAAAGCAGGTATGTTTATTATTGTTTATAGGCAACCTGAGCAAAGTGTGAATAACTTTTTATCTGCATTGGAAAAAATCGCTAAGTGCAATAAGTTGTGAAAATAAACAGTGGGTTATTGTAAGTGATTTTAACATAGATCTTTTGGCCGTCACTCAGCTTGCAAATAGTTTTACTGATCTTTTAACATTTTTTCTTGTATACCAAATTATATAAACGTTTTGAAGATCGTAATAGTATCAATATATTTATTAGCCCATGACAATCTGTAGAATGGAATGATATGAATGAAAGTAAAATGATGTTGACGGAATATGTTCTGCTTTCATGAATAAACTGACCATTGTTTATGATGACTGTTTCCCTCAGAAAGAAGTACTGTTTAAAAAACAGATGTAAATCCAAGGTTTACAAAAGAATTGGAAAGAATGTGTATAAAGAAATATATTATTATATTGTATCGTTAATACATGAAGAACCCCACAGATTATAGGAAATCGGTTTATACGTAATATAGAAACAAAAAGAAACATTATCATAAAAGCCGCTTTAATAAAATAGGCAAGGATGTGAAAGAGGCATGGCGTAAAATAAATGATATTTTGAATAAAATTACGGACAAAGTGCAATATTTGCATCTTCAACACAATGATAAGGACATATCTGATCCTCAAGATATTGTGAATTTGTTTAATGATTACTTCAGGTTTATAAGGTCCGATACAGTAGATACGATACCAAATACATGCAGAGCATTTAATGATTACTTGTGTTTTAGAAAGTCTTCTTCTTTCTTTATAAAAACCCTTAAAACCAAAAAAAAAAGAAGATATTTGATGTTATTTGAAATTTCAAAACAAGAAGAGTCCAGGCTGTGATGAAATTGATTCTTATGTGTTAAAGCAATTCTATTCAAAATCTTGCCAAACCACTGTGCAGTATCTTTAATTTATCTCTTGAACAAGGTGTATTTACTACGTCATTAAAAGTTGCAAAAGGTGATACTTCTATTTTATCAAATTACAGGCCAATTTCTATTTTATCTGTTTTCAAAGCTATTCGAAAAACTTGCTCATAAGCGTCTTCTTTCTTATTTATGTCATACTAGGATTTTATATCCCAAACAATTTGGATTTAAACAATTTTGGATCGTAAGCAGTATGTATATGTAAATGGTTATTGTTCTCCAATTCAGAACATTAAATGTTGGTTTACCACAAGGCTCTGTTCTAGGTCCTTTACGTTTTACATTGTACATAAATTATCTGCAATATTCACTTATATCAACTGCAATACTACACTCAATTTTATATGCAGATGATAACAATTTATTCGTCTCTGCCAATTACATCAACAGTACCTGTGCAATACTGAATAATGAAATTGGTTCTTAGCAAACAAATCGGAGATGAATATTGACAAGACATCATGTATGATATTCAAAACAAGAAATAAAGTAATAGATGTTAACGATATTCATATCTGTATTGCAGGTATCAGAATTCCAATTGTACATACAGCAAAATTGTTAGGAGTTGCGCTTGACGTAAACTTGACATAAAAAAAAAAACAGACTCTGGAACTCAATTAACTGTTATCCAAAATGTCGTGTCAGTTTTGCTTTTATCTTTTTAGCGTGCTACCGATGTGTCCTGATCTCGACTGGGCTGCGTATCCGCGAGAACCTTCTTAAAGATTAAAACGTGGGGCCAAAGCCGTAAGCTCACGTAGATTCCAGACGAGATGAAGTAAAGTCCCGCACTCATTAAGAACGCAGCGCTGTACGAGGATGTCAGGTCAACGCTAAGGCCTGTTACGGGTACAAATAATTCAAACAATTCACTTTAGGATTTCATTTTTAGCTCTTTGTCTTTGGCAAAACTTGGGAACATATCACACATGACTTTGATGGTTTTAATATCTAGTGCTTCAAAAGTAGTGGACAGAAAACGAGTCAGACACATACCTTGGCGTTTAATCTCAAAATAATGGTAGCAACGGACAAGTGGTTGTTATACCTCACTTACCCGACATTTCTTGTTTGATTCGTCTGAAAAGTGTCCGACATTGCACTAAATATAGTTGTAATCAAATGAAACTGCTCAAAACGGAACTGCATCGAAATATTACTTAAGAGATTGGTGAAAAGGTTGTGTCTAGTCCTTCAGGCAGTCTATAGAAATTCACACCTGGGGCATTTTCGCGAACATGAAGTAAGATCACCAAAAGTGAAGATTACGAACAGGTGATGATAATTGGATGCATGGTAGTTCTTTGATTATGATCGCCTGGGTACCAAAGTCCAAGCGAGATGTTATCTTTAATACAAAACTGTCATAGTTTTCTGTTTTACGGTTTTCAACTTTACTGTTCGTGCTCTTGTTCACTTATCAATCATGATTAATTAGTTTCGAAGTCTAAGCTTTAAAGAAAGGCATGTGTTTGTGGAGCAACTATTAAAGTCGATCGTTATCTGCAAATTGTAATTGTCTTTGATGCACGAATCCTGAAAATATACGATACTATTCAATATTGTATAGATACACATCGGAGCAAGCGTTCGCTCACCTGCACAAATTGATGACAGAAGATTGCCGATTCCATTCCCCAGGAACATGACACTAATAATGATCGAACTGTTCACGCCCTTAAAGACCTCTATGGTAGCAGGTAGATTGATTGAATATATTATCCCCCGACTTATCCCGGCAACTGCACGTAGATCAAACAGGCAACAAATAAAACAATTGACAGTGATTCTAAACTAACAGAAAAAGCCGTTGTTTATCAATATTGTACGTTTCTCATATAATAAAGGGGCAGAGTAATTCTTAAATCGGTTGAATTAGATAAAACATATCTTATATAACTCGCTCTTGGATGTTTATACGAAGAAAGTTCATAGTGTCATTTGATCTAATATTGGAAAAGTCATATGAAACAGTTTGAGCGTATTACATGAAGTCGTTTTCGTTTTCAACATTACAAAAGTTCAGTGGATGCTACGTTTTTACGACGCGTAGCAATTATGAATTTAGCAAAGACCGTCACGCTCTTTGTAGACAGTGATCACCGTCAACTACATAAAAGATGGTACATTATTAAGTGAAACAGAGGTTGATTATTGCTGTTTTAACCAGACATGGGTTTAGGCAGGGCTCGACACTAACTTTTTTGTTTGGTGGCCCGATGGGGCCACCAAAATCCTCAATTTCAAATTTTGGGTGGCCCCGAAAAAAAAAAACAATTAAAAAACATTAAAAGTCCTGTTTTTCTTAATGAGTCAAATATCTAAGTTTTATCCAGTCATAGTAAGAATTGGAAGTTGGACATACATCTACTCATAAATAAACCTAAACAAACTCGCAACACTCACTCTCAGGCACTCCTTCAGTCCTTTTCATCCATTTTTTAAACAAATATAACTGCTAATTTCCGGCGCAAGAAGTTACGAATTAATTGACGTACTTTTTAAAAAAAAATTGGTGGCCCGAGGCGGGCCATCAAATTTGCCCTTTTTGGAAATTTGGTGACCCGACTTTCAATTTTGGTGGCTCCGGGCCCTCGGGCCACCGTTAGTGTCGAGCCCTGGTTTAGGGACGCGGCGTAGAGCCAACAGGGGAAGACTCACTGGCAATGTAGATGATAGTCGTTACCAAGTTGGGAAGCAGCCCCACCATCAGGCAAACAATAGTTCCCGAGAAGTGGACGACTGCTAGGACGGTGAGATTTGAGACAGGTATACTTGATCCAACAACAAGTGTGAGTAGCCGTCCCAGTAGTTCAGCGAAACCAAGAGTCATAATCAGCACTGTTGACAATCTTGAACTTATCCCTATATTTTCCAAATAATCACCCTGAGAAACGAAGGCAGGTAGAGGACAGAGAGGGTGTGTTGGTATGGAGAGATGGAAGAAACAGAGGGAAGAAAAGAGGAAGAGCGATAGAGAGAGAACCAAGAAGAAGTGTGATATTGGTTATGCCTAGATTTTATGTATAAGCTTTCACTATGTAGCTTTTCGTACTCCAGGGTCCAAGAGAGTCAATTTCACAGTCAAGAATTTGTGCCGTAGCAATAATATGCTCAGTTGTATTCCAAATACCCTCTTCATCCAGCAAAAAAAAAAAAAAGAAAAGAAAAGAAAAAAATATCTGATAAAATTAAATTGAAAAAGAGAATGAAACAAAGAGGATTTTATGCAAGCCCAACAGCAATATTCTAAACCAGTGTGTACGTCGACCCACAAGAGTCTACAACTGCCTGTGATTATCCGAACTTGGTAACAGCAAGAATCTTTCCTCTTACCAGAATGATGACGTTCAAAGTGGAAGCGATACCAATAGCCATTGTTGCTAGGCCCGACATCCAGATACCGGGAACTTTCAGTAATCCTGCAATTCTCCTTTTCCTCTTAGATCCAGTATCTGTTGAGTGTGTACCTGAATTCTCCTTCATCATTTGTGCTGACTTATTGGACTCATCGCCATTGGTTGGCAAGTTCGCTTCGGTGATGACGGAAGATTCCGTGCTCCTTTCTTCCATCACCTGTACCGCACTATTCACGTATGCTGTCAGATAAGGGGAGTCGGCACTTTCGTTGATACATTCGACCTTGACCTCGTCACGAGGCACTCTGGGATACTTGTAGACGAAGCAGAGAGGGAAACAGATCACAAGTAGAATGGCTGCAAATATGGAGTATGTCATTCGCCATCCGATAGCATCGACAGTGGAATCGACGATCATGGCCACCACGAGCAAACCTGAGAAAGTCAAAGATATATCGAAGGTAATTAACAAAATTCGTTATAATTGTAGCCAAAATACATAGAGTGAATTTCCAGGTTAAAAAGAGGACATGTTTCAATGTACTCTGAATGTGACTACCGGGGTACAGCCGGTTACACAAATAGAATTATGGATTAAAGACGTGACCCTGGACATCAGCAAAAAATTTGACACAGAATTATACTGTGTTTCGTGATGATGCTTGCATTCCCAGGAAAATATAGAGCAACACTCACAAATTTCTGTGAGGTTGATATTCAGATAAAGAAAGTTATTATCAATTAATCATTGGAACAACAAACTGAATCTCCGGTGTTTCAGAGTTTCAATGCGTTAAAACATTTTATATAATTTGATTTGTAACTGGTTATGTAACCGTGTAAATATTGCACCAGGGAGAGCGTATTAAGTGAGGATGCTTTTTATGATCCGTTCCTCCAGAGAAAATGATTTCTTTTTAAAGCTATAACGTCTTAAGGGAAAAGATCAATGTGGGATAAGGATTAAACTTTTCTTCATGTAAATCACATATACCTACATGTATTATCCGAGGGGTTTTTTTTTTTTGTGTGTGTGAATGTGTGTCATCTATAGCTTTCGAGTGGAAGAGATATTGGGAAACTTTCCCTCATTCCGGACAAGCCCCCATCTTGTTCCCCAATAAACATGTACTTTATTCTCCTTCTAACCTATACATATGATATATAGAATGACGAAGTAAGGCTAGTAATGCAATTTAGTCCACCACACACGATTTGTGTAATAACGTTAATCTTATTACGGTCGTTAGTCGCCGAAGTTCAGATATGTATGTAAGATAATCCACATTTTGATCAAAGTATTCGCTTTTGTAGAGCATAATTGATCAGTGCGCCTATAATAATTGTGAAATTTGCGGAAACAGAATAGTAATGTTGTTCAGTGTTCTATGTAGTATGAAATACATGAAATACTATCAACTTTGTCTTGAGTTTGATTAAAATGTACACACTGCATAGGCCTACACCAAATACGCATGGGAACATCACTCGGCTGGAGCAGCATGGCTGCGCCCAATAAAACCGCAAATTATCTCCTGCCCTCAATAAACCCGAATCGGTTTATATAGAGAAAAGAGTCATCTCGTTTATTTCCATAACTGTTCATGGCATCCCTGAAGAAGACGTGTGTATGCATCGAAAATGTGGTTGAATAAATAGCCATGTTGGTCTTAAATGCATCTATACACTATATTTCGTCATCTTTTCTGTACTCGTACCAATACGTGTAGTACAAACACCATTATAATATATGATATTACTCGAACAAAACATAGTTTCTTGGCGGGTCAAACATGACATAAGTTACAGACAGGCAGGAAGACAGGAATTCATGAATATGAAACATAGAGGGGAACAGCCTGGATAAGGATGTGCAGAAAGGTCTATGCATAAAAATTGCGTGTGGTAGTTGACAACATGGATAGGACGATGGTAGCTAATGGCATCTTGTGATTTTATTTCCACGCGCCAATCTTCAGCTAAGGAACAGACTGTCTGATATCTAATTTGATCTTATGTTTCTTATCTTATGATTTCTGTATTTAGTGTCCATGCACTGCAAACGCAAAACATTTCATGCTATCAAATCATCCGCACATATTGTGTTAAGTCAGCAAGACAACGTATCACGATACAAGTGCAGTGTTTCCGTTATACACTCAACAACAAAAAAGAAAGAAAGTAAACACTTTTTCAAGTTCAAATTCCCCATTAAACTTTTTGATAAAAATTAGTGTAACATAAACCATATTATAGCTGATTTAATTGGCTATCATCCAGGTTAGTTAATACAATGGAAATTTTACACATGAGCGAACACACACGTCCTTGTTCCTCAAGCACTATCAAAGTAAAAATTGAAGAAATGTACATTTTGTTTTTCATTTGCAAATGCGCTTTAAGATAGCAATGATCACCAAAGACCAATTGTACACAATGAGAGACATGAATGAACCAGCAAAAATATTTTTCCCATGATTGTCTTTATATCCTCGAAGAAATATAAATTGAAATATGTTTAAATTTCTACCACTTTTGTTAATATTGCTTCTTCTCTAATGTCATTTGAATTCTGATTTGACAGAAGGTTCTTCATTTTCCTCCATCATTTTCAGCTTTTCTTCATCTTGAGGGTTACAAAAACTTTGAATAGATGCACAGATGTATTAAATCTGTCATTTGTTGTCATTGCTATACGCACGAGCACTTCCGCACGATTGACAACTTGTTTATTTTCGCATTTTTTACTTTTGTGCCTTGGAAGAGAAAACTGAATGTGTTCACTCATTCTTCATGTTTTCCTTTTTATACACCTACCAGGGTGATAGCCAATTAAATTACCTTTAACATGGTATATGAAACATTAAGAGTTTGCCAAATGTTCTATGAGGAATATGAACTTGAAAAAGAGTTTACTTTTTCTTCTTGTTTTTTTTTTTTTGGCTAAGTGTAGATTATACATAAACTACAACACAGCTGAAAGGGGCATGTGATATAACGTCCGGAGACATCAAATTTCCAATGAAAACAACAACAAACAACAAACAATGTAACTTTTGCACCTACCCGCTGCCCCGCTGAGATTAGCAAAGGCAAATGGCCTGGTACCAGATTTCCCTGGAAAATGTTTTGCAATTAGGTCGAGGGAAGTAAAACTTGTCATATTTGCTCCTGCCCCAAAGACTAATCCGAAGGTGATATACATCGCCCAAAGACTGGGTAGGAAACAGGTCGCAAGCAAGCCAATTGCACATAAGCATACGCCAGCTGCGGTAACAAGTCTGGGTCCCCATCGAGAATACAAGGCGGCAGAAACGGGCGCGAACAAAGTTGCTACTCCCCAAGCCATAGATCCCATCCATCCTAAGAGTAAATAAAAAAAAAAAAACATATTCATGACGTCAGTTGGCACTGTAATCATACCAGTGAATAACAAATTAGAATTCATCTCATTTTTTTTTCTTTCTTGAGCCCCAATAGTTTGTAAAAGTGTGACCGTGGACACTGCAATATACATAGATAAATATAATACAAGTCATTACTCTCCATATACTTTAACAACCCGAAATGTAAAAAATAAACAAGTAAACTCAAAGATCTCAAAAACAACAACAATAAACACATTAAGCGACATTGTTATAAATCCGGCGATCTTTAACGTAAATGTTGGGAGTTGTTTTAGTCTTTTAAGTGACCGGAAGACGTCTTTTGCGACTATCCAAAGTATGAAATTTGAATGATTCTCTCCGTTCATTACAGGCATCCAATCCGAAAGAATATTGGCAATTACTCAACAGTAATAATGAACGCAAAGTAAAGAAAACGGGAAATGTTTCATTAGGGGATTTTGTTGATAATTTTAGTCATTTAGGTAATAGCCAAGATGACCAGCCCACAGGCCTGGAAGACAGTTCTTTAGAAATTGTTGAGGCAGATGGTCCCTTGGATGCCCCAGTCACTTTGGAAGAATTGGCACTAATGATTAAGAAACTTAAAAATTAAATTTACGCCTGTGGCAGGATTTCATAAGAAATGAATTCCTGAAGAATTGTCCCGTAGAGATGCTTCATGTGTTGGTAAAATTATTTTTTTCAATGTGGTACGGGATAGTGGTATTGTTCCAACTGAATGGTGCATAGGGATTATCATTCCCATTTTTAAGAATAAGGGTAAAGAGTTGTCGAGGAAAACTTTTTACTTCCATTTTGAATCATCGAATCTCAGAGTTTTTTCGAAGCTGCTAATATGTTAGGTGAAGAACAGGCTAGCTTTCGTTCTAATCATTCTACAAGTGATGATATTTTTGTTTTGAAGACTATAATTGATGTTTATCCGCAAAATAAAAAAAAAAACGCTTATACTGTGCATTTATTGATTACAAGAAAGCGTTTGATCTAATGGATAGATCATCTTTATGGTACAAAATGTTGAAGATGGGACTTAGGGGTAAACTGTTTACTGTCATTAAGAATATTTATGAAAGTGCTAAATCATGTGTTGAGGTTAGGGGTGAGATGTCAGAGTTTTTTACTTGTAACACTGGTTTACGACAGGGTGAAAACATTTCCCCGCTTTTATTTATTTATTTTATTTTATTTATTTGTTTTGTTTCAGTAGGGTAGCTCTGTCAGTGGCTAAACACTGTTATTCTCAGAGGCCCTACACATATAATAACGTACATCACGAAATACATTGTAGACACATTTACCAAGAAAAATAACATAATGTACAATTACGGTACACTTACAACATGGCCAAATAATTAAGCATTGCGGAGGATGGTAGAAAAAAAATAAATAACATCATTTTTATCATTACAGTTCACTGGAAAGTGATATGCCAAGACATATCTAAGAAAAATCAAAATGTCTAGGTTACAGCACATGTATATATTGCATAATCCATGATTCTTCATATCACTTCAGATTACATAGGCCTAATTGTAATCTTTTTCAGAAACAATCAACACACAAATTCATTCATTTTTATTATTATATGATAACAGGGCCTTTAAAAACAGGCTAGCTAAATAAACACAAATTTCCTGCTCACAGAACCTTTCTTTCATTCATTATATGTAATTACTGAAATACTATAGCATATGAGAGAGAGAGAAAAAAAAATCCTGTTTCAATCAGTATCATATCTGATGGTGTAGAATTCGTAATATCCAACCATATGTAACATTGTTTGAGGAAATAAAAAAGTATATTGAAACGCTGTCAAACAAATGAAAAAAAAATCATTTCATACACATTATTCTGAACAAAAAAAAATACATTACTGGATATCATTTTGTACACAATCCATGCATAATGAAACGTACATCATGATATGAAATACAACACTAGAGATCACAGGATTCATATGAAGAAAAGAATAAAAAAATACTCTCAATATTACATCTGCAGTCGGAATTACTATCATTCCATATATCACTCTCAATAACACCGTTTTAACACAAAAAATACTATACAAAACATACTATTTGTCTCTTACACTTGAATAACACAGTATTCCTGTTACTCTTGTCTTATAGAAAAAAATGTTTCACTACAAAACATTTGGCACACATACTAATATCATATGAAAAAATGAAATGAAAAGGAGAAAGTCAATTAAAAAAAAAATGATAACTTAGTAACCCAGTTATTTCGCTCATTCTCAAGTACGTCTCACCATCTCCTCCAGTACAGATTTGTAAAAGCTTGTTTTGAGGATGCCTGCTTAATATGATTTGGGAGTTGGTTCCAGATTATTGTTGCTTCATGGGAGAATCTGCGTCTTCCCATCTGTGTACGAGTTTTTGGCAAGATTAGACCCAAATTTACAGCACTTCTAGTTCTGTGACTATGCAATGATTGAGACTGGACAAACATGTTTGACAGATAGCACGGTGATTCAGTACTTAGAGCATGGTATACCATTTTGCATTTGTGAAACTTCCACCTTTCTTCAATGTGTACCCATCTCAATTCATCTAATACTGCCTGAGTCGGCGTTCGAACATCAGCTCCTGTAATAACTCTAGCCATCTTTTTGTGCTGTTTGATTATTACATCCTTTGTATTGTGTGTACAATTTGACCAGGCATTGCAGCAGTATTCAAAGAGGGGCATAATGAGTGAATTTGCAAGAAGTTTCAAACTACTTCGTGGTAGGTATTTTTTGACGCGGCACAGTTGAGCAATTCTCGCGCCAATCTTTTTGCTGGTATTTTGAATGTGTTCCTTCCATGTGAGCGATGGGTCTAACCAGACTCCAAGATATTTGAAAGTGTCAGCCTGTGAAAGCTGATGTTCATTTACACTGATGCAAATACCGTGAGACACTTTTGACAAATTATGTGGCGAACCAAATATCATGTACTGGGTTTTTTGTAAGTTCAGGGCCAGCTTATTTGCAGTCACCCAGTCATGTATTGATCGCAGTGCTGAGTTCAGAGTCTCTTCTATTTCTTGTGGATTTGAGCTGCTATAGAAGAGAACAGCATCATCGGCATACAGCATAATTTGACATTTTGTTGTAACCTTGGGCAAGTCATTTATCATAATAGAGAAAAGGAGGGGTCCCAGTATGGAACCCTGGGGAACACCTGAGTCAAGTTCACCCCAGCTGGATTCTACTTTACCAATCACTGTTTTCTGTCTCCTATTCTCTAAGTAGTTAGTAAACCAGGCCAATTCAATACCTTGCACTCCATACGTATGTAATTTTTCTAAGAGAAGGCTGTGGTTGACGGAATCAAAGGCCTTGCGAAAATCCAAAAACACTACTCCCGTTAACTTCCCTTGATCCATCTGTTTCAACAAATAATCAGAAAAATACGTGAGTACTGTATGAGTGCTGTGGCCCCTACGGAAACCAGACTGTTGTGGTGCAAGTAAGTCATGCTCTATCAGGTAAGATTGCAGTTGATCGTGTACTGCACGCTCCAGAATTTTCATAACAATTGGTATAACAGAAATCGGTCTGTAGTTATTTTTGTCTGTTCTATCCCCGCTTTTGTAGATAGGGGAGACTTTAGCTTCTTTCCACTCACGAGGTACTTTACCAGCTCTTAGTGTCAGATTAAATAAGTGAGTAAGCTGTGTGTATATGGCTGGGGCAGCACTTTTCAACAGCTGTGCTCCTATCATATCCAGACCAGTTGCTTTGTTTGTCTGTAGTTTCTGTAGCGCGTTTAACACAAAATGTTCCGTAATTTCAACAAATTTGAAATCAACATAGGGTACGCGGCTATATGTGACATGGGTACGTAAGGACTTTTCATTACAACAAACATTTGTACCAATTGACACAAAATGACTGTTTAATTCATTTACAATATTCCCAATGTCATGATCAAGAGTATCATTTATCTGCAACCCTGTGATCTTTTCAGCAACTGACTTTCTACTTGGAGTTAGCTCTCTTAAAACATTCCACAGTTGTCTGTGATTTCTTCTGTTTTGTGCAACACTCATTCGATAATAATCACGTTTCAGTGTGTTACGTAGATTATTCAGATGATTCCGTACTTTGCGGTATTGTCTCCAAATTACACATGAGTTTTGCGTTTGGTCTTGGTTTTCTGCTTTCTTCTTCAGCCTATCCCTCAAATAAGATAAAGATACATATTCCTCAGTGACCCACTTTGTTTGATTACCTTTGACTCTATGAGTTACAAGAGGGGCATGTTTGTCACATTCATCCAAAAACAAATGTTTCCAGATTGACCACGCTTGATCAGGATCACTTGGGACTAGACAGTTACCCCAATCCTTTGCATTCAAGTCTGTTACAAAAGAATTCGGGTCAAACCTTTTCATTGATCGGTACGTAATTAATTTGGGCGGTAACTTGGGTCTATACAATTTCCGTACAACATATATCAGGTTGTGGTCACTGACACCAAGGGTCACAACTCTGTTCTGACAAATATTGTTTGGGAAGTTTGTCATTACAATATCAATCAAAGTTCTGCTGGTCTCAGTAACACGGGTTGGATCTTTTATCATTTGCTTCAAATTATTTTCCCTGCACAATTTATCAACAGACCTTGACTCATTCTTACAATACATATTGTAATTGAAATCGCCAAGTACGATGACTTCACAGTTCAGTTCTGTTACTCTGGATACACATTCATCAATATGATTTTGATAATCAACATTAGCTCTTGGAGGACGATAAAACGTTCCTATTAGAATGGGCTTAGCATTGGTGCATTTGACTTCTATCCACAAAGCCTCTAACTCACATGATTCTAAATCACATCTACGCACATATGTGACACTGTCGGCAATGTACACTCCCACCCCACCTCCTCTTCGGTTTCTGTCAATTCTTTCTATCTTGTACCCATCTATATTCAACTCAGAATCCAGAATTGTATTATCCAGATGGGTTTCAGACATTGTAAATATATCAAGAACATGATTCTTAAGCAAATCTTTCAGATAATCTAATTTTGCTGGTAAGCTGCAGATGTTCAGATGTGACACTTTTAATCCTTTCCCATCGATGTGTAATAGCTCACCTGGCTGATTTATATACTCATGAGTCAAATTTATGGGTGATGAAGATAACTGTCCGGTTTTCTTTTTGCCTCGTCTTGTCTTTTTTGTTTTTGCAATTCCAAGGGTAGATATTGTTTCCCAAATAGTCAACGGCAGCCTCCGGGACTGTGACACATATTGAGGGGGGCTCAGACTATGAAGAAACGTTGCGTCATAACGAATAATCCTCGAGTTAGGCAGCTGTGATACGTAGGGTGGTGTACCATCCTTTTGGATGACATTTTTCGGTCTCATAGGTGTTTTTTCTCCTTCCGGTCCAGGGTTGGGATCCACATCTCCTGCTTTAAGTAAAAGCTGGAACGTAGACACAGAGTTTGCATAGTATGGGGTCCTTGTAGATGCATATTTCAATCCATCTGTAGATTTCCCATAGCTTCTGTACATGCAGGTACTTCTTGCACACAGCATGCATGGCTCCCTGTAAGCTTGGGTTGATCCAAAGAATAGTAGCAGTGTCAGGGCAATTGTGCAGGCATTAGGGAATTCCATTGCTGAGGCTTGCAACTATTCTCCCGGACAATACATTGAAGAGCACTGTACTTGGTAGCTGAATAGACTTTGTGGTTTCTCAAAAGACCCAAAGGTTGCTCAGTCAAGTAGGTCTCTTAGAAATGGCACCCCAGTCAAGTGTGTAGAGCCATATCATGGGAAAAATATATGGTCAACTTAGTCATATATTTCACCATTTAACAGCTTCAGGACGGTCTTGATGGTTCCTGACGCGATACACAGCAACTTGGTCATGAACATATACCACAAAAATCCACTGGACAGTACTTAGAAGCAAAAAGAGATGGAGCAGTATGAGGAGCTGCCTAGGCGCTCACTCACTCACTCACACAACATTTGCCATTTATCTGAATGATTTTTAATAACACATTAGACATTCATATAGTGGACTTAAATATTTGGAAAGTGAGATTTCTTACCACCTGGATTCTGATAATGTCACAAAAGTTGTAAATTTTTTCTTGTTTACTCTGTGCAGATGACACAATAATTTCAGCAGAAACTCCGGAGGAGTTGCAAATAGCTCTTGATGCTGTAGATAGTTATTGTCAGACATGCCGCTTGACTGTAAATGAGTATATGAATATAAGAACGACCCAAGTCCATGGAAGATCATTTCGAGTAAACTAAAACAAACTTCATATCTTTTTTATTTGTCCAATAATATGCTATTTAACTGTGATGGGAAGGCAACATTGTATATACAAATAAGAACATATATTACTATGACAATTAACATTTACATTAATTGTGGAGAGGCCATTTTGTGTGGTGGACTTGGGCCGTTCTTTGATTCAGAAGAAGTCCTGAATTCGTTTATGCTGGTGATCCACTTGAGTTTGTAGATGACTTTGTGTACCTTGGAGTCAAATTCAATTATAATGGTAATTTTAAAAAGGCAATTTCTAAACAAGTCACCCAAGCTAGAAAAGCACTTTATAGCATGTTGGTCAAGGCTAAAAAGTTACAGCTCTCTATGGACACACAGTGCCATCTCTTTGATCATCTTGCTTTACCTGTTTTACTCTATGGTTGTGAAGTCTGGGGTTATGAGTGCATAGACCAATTTGAAATTTTCCATAGGAAATTCTTAAGAAAAATTTTGCTTGTGAATAAATGTACACCTGATTTTATGGTTTATGGTGAAACTGGACGTGGAGTAATCTTCAACCATATTAAATGTCCAATGATTGGATTCTGGTTGAGATTAGTCAAGGGAAAAGAAACCAAACGCTCATGTACAATGTTCAAATTTCTTCTGCATTTACAAGGAGACATACATTCCCCGTCAAAATCACAGTGGTTATCATTTATCGCAAATATTTTTTTCTATTATGCAGCGCTGGGGAATGTGTGGTTACCACAAGGGGGTGGATTTAGTGCTGCATGGATTTCACACACCTCGAAAGTTAAACATTTTGATATGTTTATTCAAGAGTGGAGAGCAGCAACATGGTCAGATAGAATCTGTACAAATTACAGAATGTTTAAAGATAATTCGATGTTACAGAAGTATTTACAGGTCTTGTGTAAGAAAGATTATATTACATTAAGTAAATTCAGATGTCGATCTAATGGCTTACCCGTTAATAAGGGCAGTTTGATGCAAGCCTGACAGATGAATTGCATTGTACTATATTTTCATCCGAAGATATAGGGGATGAATTTCATTATATTTTTGTGTGTCCCTTTTTCATCAAAGAGAGACTATTGTATTTACCAAGTAGCGTGACGGCCAGTAGACCAAGTGCATTACATATGGCCAAATTATTCAATTCAATTAATGCTTGCCATAAAAAAGAAAAAAAAAAAACTAGCCAAATTTGTCAGAATTATATGTTTTAGTTCTCTTCAATACCAACGAAGAAAGACAGTAGTTTTGTAGAAAATAAAGTAGATGTAAATGTTTGTACACGTAGTGGTAGAGTAGTTTAACGTCCTTTACGCCTTGTTTTGTAAGCATATTTATTTATATCTGTTATTTTCACATGTACATGTACATTAATGTACATTGTCACTTATATTTTTGTATTCATACATTGTATGTTATAAATACGTTTGTACTCTCATGCCCCGAGAGGGGGTCGATAGAGTCAATAAAATCTTACAAATCTTAGAAAAATCAAAAGCTAACCCCTTACTTCAGAACTGCTGGGGAGGAATTCTTCAACAAAGCAGTTAACAAATTTGAACGAATTAAGCCGAAAGTATACAGTCAAACCTGCCTTAGCGGCCACCCGTCTTTAGCGGTCACTGAAAAATACCTATGAAAATCCCTGTTAAAGACCCGTGAATAGCGGCTACCTGCCTATCACGTCCAGCGGCCACAAATTTTGTCTCCCGCCGTAGATTTTATCCTGTCTATAGCGGCCACAGACCCGATGGAGCCGTAGCCGGGCCGATAATTCAGCGTGTTTTTTTTTCTGCTTTGAAGCCGTGCCAGTCATTCATGGGTAAAGTTCAGTGATCGCCACCCCTACATTCATCACTCATTCATGCAGTCATAATAATGCACTAGTGTTACGTTTTCTACACGACTGTACACACTACTGTGCAACCATTATTTGATAAACACCGGCATTGTCCAATGCATGAAACACATGTGTACATACTATACACATGCACGTAAATGAAAGTACGTACATATAGATGTATACAACTATCACACATGTACATAATATAGGCAATGCACACAAAAGTTGGATGACCTGTCTATAGAGGCCATCTGTCTGTAACGGCCACTCTTTTCGTCCCCCTTGGGTGGCCGCTATAGACAGGTTTGACTGTACATGTATAATTTACACGGCCTCTCTCACCTGTTGCAGTGGCCGACGCTTCAAACTCCTCTTCAAGGAGAACGAATAGGACGACGAAGCTCGAAATGATTCCGAAGACGATCGTCTGTTGGACGAAGGAGCCGAAGGCGACCAACCACCCGATGCGATTGATATGAAACATGACTCTCCTCTTCGCAGGTCTATCGATATGATGACCATTACCATTTTATGCCAATATCTGTTAAGGGAGTCGGAATGAGGAAAATGATACAATAGAAAAGTCATGCTCTACTTAGTTTTGATTTTAATGATTAAGAACCCCCGACATGTTCGCCTACACAAAAACAGAATAAAAACAAGGAAAATATGAAAGAAGAAAAAGCGCAAGAAAACAAATCACTTCAGGGTTTTGGTTATGTGGAGAAATGCATCTTGAAACCAAACGTATAGTGTAACTAGAAATGTCGCTATGGCGACTGGTATGCCTCCGCCATAATGCATGGTTCTCCCAATGGATCTATAGTATGTCTTAACAATGTGTGATGACAGTTTCAACATAATTCGTAAGTTGTTTAAATGACAGGTTTGTCACAAATGTGTTGAATGTTCACTTTCCTTGGACTAGATTTAAATTGGACGAATGGCTATGTCTACGAGTGCAGGTATTTGGGGTTTTGAAGATTACTTGACTATTGACCCTTTAGTAAGTTTATGCATTGAGCAATTTTCAAAGTATGGAGATAAAAGTGTAATTTCAGTATTAAATAGAAAAATAATAGGATTTTAACCTTGCCTTTGACCCTTTACCTTTGACCTTATGACCCTTAAATTCACGAGAGAATCACTGTCAGGTAGAACGTGTACAAATATGTACTAAGATTTATGATGATACCTTGAGTCAATTTCGAAATATGGAGGAAGAAGTGAAATTTAGCACTTTCCCCTGACCTTTGACCTTTTGGCATGAAACTTCCCAGAGAATCTCTATTGGGTAAAATACGTATATTAAGTTTCAACAAAAATGCTGCAGGCATTGCATAAATATGAGGTGAAAAAGTTAAATTTTGAAGAGTTAACCTTACCATTTGACCCCTGACCTTTGACTCATGACCCCCGAATTCCCTGGACAATCGCTGCCAGTGAGTACATACGTATGTACTAAGTTCCATGAAGATACCTTGAACCATTTGCAAGATAGGTAGAAAAAAAGTGATATGACATTTTTCATTTCACCTTTGTCCTTTAACCTCATGACCCAAAACTCTCTCTGGAGAATCTTCATTTGGTAGTACATGTATACACTAAGTTTCAAGAAAATACCTTCAGGGGGGATTATAAAATTTTGAGCATTTGACCATGAACTTGAGCATGTGCACCCAAAAGTTAACTTCGCCCACTCATACATGAGCATGCCAAATTTCATAGGATACCTCAATCGTTGTTTTGTAGTGTTTGTTTGGTCTTTTTTTTTTTTAGTTACGCTGGGCACAAAATTGATCATAGACGAAAGGACGGACGGCAAGACAACCCGAAAGCAAAATGCCTCCGGCGACATTCATGCCGGAGGCAAAAAGATATTACAAATACCATACTTTCTCAATTGTGTGATAGTGAAATGTACCTGTCCGACCTAGCGAAAATATTCAATGACTATTAGACTAAAGGCATTACAAGTATTAATTGATTTCAATTTTAACTAAATTTCAATATATTTTTCATATTTGTCAGTGCTATTGTGCCGTAATCGTCGCCACCGAAAAAGAAGAAGAAGAAGCTGAAAAAACCTTGTTGGGGAGCACATACGCGTGATATATCAGTAGGAGGTCGCAATGTGTACCATCACTGACAAAAGACAAAACATTCCTATGTATTTCAAAGGGATCATAAGGACGACATGTAAATATCTGTGGAAACATTATGAGATCAAACATGCCTGCCAAATTCTTCAAATCCCAAGCAAATGGTCACGACCACCACCCATCGGGTACAGAACGACGTCCGCACGGAGGAAGCGGCACGTAGTTGGCAAAAGCACTGCGGACTGCAGCCCACACTATTTACACGATTGAAAGATCTCAGACAATATTGTAGTATTCATAATCGTCATTCGAGAGTATTACATTTAGAGTACTCAATGGTGAAAACAAACAAACAGGTGCTTGGGTCTTATCGTAAGAATATTCTTGGATATTATATTCAGTATAAAATGAGATATGAGAAACCTCTTTTTCGGAAGGGTATATGATATATAATGTATTATACACACACATGTATGTGTGTTACGTTATGCATGTTTGTGAATCAGTTACGAAGAATTATTCTGAGGTTGTGGATTTGGCTTTTTTGTTTCGTTCTAATAACATGAACAAAAAATAAGATAAAACGAGAAAATGAAGTACGATGACCATATGGATCGAGATATGTTGGTCGGGTACATTGTACCAGTCCTGTGGTAGTCTGTTAGAGAGGCTGTGATAGTAGGTTCAACGATGTACAGGGTACCAGACTGCCAAGTACCAAATGCACGGTCGACTGATGAAGACCAATTGAATGCTTTTCAGAAATCCCGATGGCATGAAGAGAATAGAAAATATGTGTTTATCCGCTCAGTATACCGCTCATTAGATCGTGAGTCTTTGTACCTCCCACTCACCTCCACCTTTAGCACCCATTGTGTTGCAGAGCAAGGGCTTCTCTTCCCATTGCCACCCTTGAACGTTTCCAGTGAATGGGGAATTCTTTTTTTTTTTTTTTTTTTGGTCTTTCTTTCGAGTACGAATAAGCTTTTCAATAGCAGGACACATCGAAGCATTCGAGCATACTGTTTACATTTCCCGTCACGATGTATTTAACGTAGGAGTTTTTATATATCTGCTAGCGAATGAATTACCAACAACATTTCAACACAGTTCGTGTTGAAAAGAAACCAGTTGGCTTATACGTATCTCACTTGGCAGAGGGGTCATATGACCTTACACGTACTTGAGCAGTTTTCGTTAAAAAACACAGTACGTTATAAACTCAAACAGTATAGAATGATTTGCTCCTTGAAGCAACGATGCAAATTGTAACAAATGTTGTCATTCATCCCAAACGAGGACGTGTGAAAAATAATTGCTCAATGAAATACATTTGAATGATGTCTAAATTCATCTAGGAATGTCCTCATAAGCCCTTTTTACACTTGTGTTTCTTAACCCCGTAATTTTCTGACCCAGGACTATCGTCAGTCCCGTACCAATTTTTCAAGCTTTTTACACTCGCCAATAAATCCCGTACTAAGCTCTTGTCCTGGGCTAAGGAGAAAACTTACCTTTTTACACTCATATTTCTTAGACCCATACTTTCCAAACCATATAAATATTCATGACTACGCTGTGCACTGTACAAGCACACGCACGAACCGGCAGCACTTGATTACCTCGGTTCTGATTGGTCAGTGGGGGTCGGACTTCGTCTCCGTCGCTTAGCCCCGGATTATTTTTTCGTTCTGTTTACACTCGCTTGCTTGGCACCGCAATTGCGGTGCTAACCCTGTTTTTCTGCAGGGCCAGATAGTACGGAATTATCGGTGGGGCTAGCCACAGGTATAAGCAGAAATAAACAGAAAGTGGGCTAAGGAAAGTCAGGTACCAACGGTGGGGCTAAGCCCCCCCCCCCCCCCCCCCCCCCCCCCTTAGCCCCACCATTGATACGGGACTATATGAAGAAGCAAAAATTTGCAAGTGTAAAAAGCCCTATATTGATAACCATTGAAATCTGACGTCAAAGCGTAACTTGAACCATTGTACTTCTCAAATTTCACATTTTCCCTGCTCTGGAACGTGCGCAAGGACATCCATCTAACACCGTCCCCAGATTGGTCGCTTCACACCTTCGCCTGGATTTGACCTCTTTCTCAAAGCAAAATGTTGGCATGTATGATATACGAGTAAGCTACAGGTAGGCCTACATGTAGGCTACATTGAGCGTGTTGAGAGCATGTACTATTCGTAATGTATACACCATGCACGCAGATGTAAATTCTTCTCATTCATCCAGTCGAAGTACAAGATCAATAATTACTTGAATCAAAAGAACTGAACTGATGCTTCCCAAATAGTTCAGGCTAGGCTCCATAGAAAGTGCACCTAACCTTGTTTTTTGATATATACAATGTTTTTTTGATGGTTTCTTGTCAATTCGAGGGTGCTGATTCCAAATCCGATTGATGCCACTCGCGTAACCTTGAGCATTTTCGGCAAAATGCATAAATCCAAAATGGCCGCCAGATATACTAATTTGGCCATGATAATCCCAGTTATGTCAATTTTATGACCAATTATTCCATCATTTTTTTTAACATTTTTTGTTCCTTGAGTAATTCTACTTGCACTTGCAAGAATTTTTTTTCATTTGAAGAGGTACATTTAGTATTTTAAGCTTATTTTCCATCCAAAATGGCCGTCACTCCTATACTCATGTACTATATGAATGGCAAAAAATATGCATAGAAATAGAAGACGAATTTTCAGTCACATACCTACGCTTTTATCAAATTTTGCATGTGCCATGCAAATCTGATGAGTTCCACTAGCAAAACAAGCAAACAAACAAGCAAACAGACAGAAAATGCATTGTTTTTAGGCTTATTATAAAATAGAAGCTACTCATAAACCCTTGGCACAATATGAACGGCAAAGTGTATATGGAAAAAAAAACAAAATTTCTTTTTTTTCTGTCACTCAGGTACACTGTTTATCAATTTGTGTGCTGATTATAAATAAGAGGATTGTTACTAACAAAAGCTGTTTTATTCTTTGATGCGAACATCCAGATTTGCTACCTCAATCTGAATTTTTCCCAAGAAATCTGGAAAAACCCACCAAAGTTTGAATAGACGCCAACATCAAGAGCGTTTATCTGGAATTATTAGACATGAACAATTTGATACTTACTTGCCTTGAGATGTTGAACATCATAATATGCACGCTGGTTTATTGAATTAAAAGGCTGAATCCTAGATGATGACAAAATGAAACTGCCAATTAACTGTCCTGTTCTACATTCTCTAAAAGCGATTTTATACAAACTTTTCAGTCCCCTCACCCGAGAAAGAACATGAGGCAGGGGAAAGTGGAAAAAGGGACCACCTCACTTCCTGTTGTCAAATCTCTGAAATGAGCACAATGCCCAAACGTTTTTCATGTTAACCCAGATGAACTATATATGGTACATGAATTCTACCACCACTTTTTTTTTCTGAGTGAATGTGTTTGCGTATATGATGTCATGAGAGACTCTGAGATCTGTAGGCCTACAGTGCTGCCTCATTCTGAAAGCAGTTTTATAACAACTTCGCACTGCTTGTCTTTAATCTTCAGCACTCGGAGACTCCAACTCTCCAGCTTTCGACGGGAGATCTTTCGCCCCCGTTTTGCAAAATCTTCCGTTCTCCCGCTTGAGATTTAATTTCTCCTGCCCTGGCTCTGTGTCTCCCACTTGAAATGATTTCTTACTTTGTGTGTTCTAATGTTGAAAAATAAGCCTTAGATAGCACAAGAGAACATTAAGAACCCTATTAGAGATTCCAGAGCTCAAGCGGGCCCTAGACCCCGTGGCAGCAGGGAACTTCGCGCACTTGAAGTTGAAGTCTCCCATTTGTTAGGGGTTTAAGGCGGGAGAATCTCCACATTAAAAGGTACTTGAGGTTGGAGTTTCTGAGCACTTGCAGAGTCAGGATTGCTCTAGGTAACCAGACCAGCAGTGTTAGGACTCTGAATGGTGGCCTCCTTAATGGTGGCTGTAAACTAACTCCACTAGAGCTCTTTTTACCATATACATTGTACATGGTGACATAACATTCCCTTCACGTAGGAAGTTTCCAGATGATCTTGCCTTTGCGTCTCATAGAAAGTCATTGGATGGCATGAGCCAAGTACTGACCCATCTCAAGACAATAGAGGAGTTCTTCACGTTCTGGAGACTTTGACCCAACCTTTATAAGATTATCATCCGACCCATGCCTTCCATCTTAGTAACCACCTTGCCAATGCTATGTTCAAGGTAACCCTCTGTGGCAAGCCTTCCAAGCATAGGCTAGGGAAGTCTGCCCTCCTTCACTGGAAATCGATCCCTCTCCCTCACGCTGGAAGGAAAGAATGGCAAGTGTCACCAGTGCTGTCAACGCATACCCTGACCTTCCAAACGCGATAGAATTGGGGCATTTTATGAAGCGTTTTGTCTGACAAATTTGTCTGACAAATTTGCTCTCAGCCAATCAGATGCAATGATTTTAGTACTAGTAGCTTATAACAGTTAGTCAGAAAGAAAAGATCTGACAAACCGCTTCATGAAATGCCCCCTTGAACAATCTGCCATCAATGCGTCTGAAATCCCACAAGCCTATAGATTTCCTTCCCGTAACTTGAAAGCTTTGACCCAAAACCGGTTGGTGAAGATGCTGGTCTGATGTCATCTCTGACACCATCTAAGTTACCTGCATCACTGTCTCTGGCCTGGCAACAAAGCCATAGGGCTTCAACTGGTGGTGATCAAGCAAGTCTTCATGTCTTCATTCTGTTTCTATGGCAATAATTGCCCTCTGACCCCTGAGGAAGTGCTGAACATCACATAGATGTGGTTGCAATTAAAGGAATTGCAGGACTAATATGCATCTTTAGCCTGAGAATTCTGCAAATTTGGGGTTGATGTCACCTGCTGCCAAACATCCAATTAAAGGGTTCTTTAAAGACAATAAAAATGACAGTTTTAGTTTTAAGACAAGGCTGAATGAGATCATGATGTCAAAGTGTATAATATTATCAACACCTGGGAAATGTGAGAGAACTGAAAGAGGTATCTCACATTGCTCCTTGGTTGATGTTTAATGAATAGTTTGTGCGATATTGCGTGTAGACAGTTTCGTTTATGCCTTCACCAGTTTTTGTCGTTGTTTTAGTTCAAAAAGAAAATCAAGTTTGCTCTGTAACATCAAGGCGGTACTTCTAAATTATATCATAGCAAAGTGATGGAGGTTATGATCCATTTCAAACTCGTCGACCCCCCCCCCCCAACTCCTTGCTGGAAAAAAAAAAAAATCTACAATGTAAAGGATTTTTAGTTGTGTCATTAATGGCCGGTATGTTTTTGTCTGCAACTATGTATCTCTGCACTTCCTGTATATGATTTTTATGTACTTTGTTAATATGGTTCTAGGGGAATGAATATTAGACGCTTTGCTTTCTAGCTTCTCCTCCATTTTCAACATTATGTGATAAATATACCATGCATCTAGGCTTCTTAATATATTGTCTTAGTATTACATTTTTATATTCAACCTGCATGTAGAATATGATGGTATATTGATTTCTTGCGAGACGTTTGGTGAACTTATATTCGTTGTTGAGACAAAATGAAATAGACAAGAAATTGTGTTAAACATTAAGGTTAATAAATATTAAATGCTCAAATGTACATGTAGGTCCTCTATATTGTAAGTGACACCCAACATATTTGTATTACACATGCAACACTTTATGACAGCGTACAGTAGGTAGGGGACTGGAAATACAGTATATTTGTTCTATATTCCATGCATTATGTTTTGCCATATAGTACATAAGCATAGGAATGGCGGCCATTTTGAATAAAAATGAGCTTTAAATACTAAATGAACCTATATGAAATGAAAATTCTCTTGCAAATGCAGATGGAGTAACTCTAGGAACAGAAATGTACAAAGTTTGGTGGACTAATTTGTCATATAATGCACATTATTATGTTTATCACGACCGAATTAGCATATCTGGCGGCCATTTTGCATTTTGCATTTTGCCGAAAATGCTCAAGGTTACGCGAGTGGCATCAATCGGATTTGGAATCAGCACCCTCGAATTGACAAGAAACCATCAAAAAACATTGTATATATCAAAAAACAAGGTTGGGTGCCTTCTAGCCTGGACTAAAAGTGTTGATTGACGAAACATTCCGGTCACTTCATCTACACAGGTTCATTCTTTGTGAGAATACGAGTTCCATAAATTGCTATGTTGGGCAAGCTGCTGCATTATGTTGCTTTGAAATGAGTGAAGTGCCTAACCAACTGAGAAAAATGAAAGGTCATTTGTACCCATGTGCACATGAGCTATCTCCGAACTGGCTTATTACAAGACAATATTGTATATATTACATAATAATATTCATATTATATTTTATTGTATTGTATTATATTTCATATATACATCTATGTATATTATAATGTGTGTGTTTGAACGTTTATATTACAAAAACAGATAAATTGTTTTAATTACAATAATGCCCTGAAATATGTTTCCTATGATGCAACGATTGCAGTATTATTGAAAAGATTTTATTTCTCACTTCTTGAAGATGACTTCACTTAAAAATTTTCAAATGGCGTCTGTTTTCCATTCAAACTCTTTACCCGTGAGATGTAGTGAAAAAGGTATAAGCGACATTCACCGTTCGTTAAACGGGATTATTATACATACAAGCCACTTTTTCGATACATTAAAACCATGTATCAATATTCCTGCAGGGGGTTTGCATAATGACATACAATATTGTTAGCATAATACCTGTCCTATGCATTTTACATTACACGTATCAATGGAGAAAAGGAGTACAATATTGTTTCCAATATTGTACTCTGCTGTCAATAACGCACTCAAATGTATCTTTATACGCATGCGCAGTATCGCTTGCAAAGAAAGCAAAGTGCAGTGGCATTGCGCGATGAGGTTGAGATATGCGCGATAAAGGTTGACAAATGCGCGATGAGGTTGAGAAATGCCATAGGAGTACACGTAAATCGTCTGCGCTGCGCTGTCTGCGGCAGTCGCTCGCTGATATGCTCTACTGTAGGCCTACTGTACTGTACCTGTACTGTAACTGTACGTCCGTATACAAGTTGAAAGGTTAGATTTTGTAAACAACAATGGCGGCCTCCACGGTTCGCGACTCTACACTCTGACGAACTCGAAAACATTCTGAAAGAAAAAAGACGCGTTGAACACACGAAAGGCAACAAAAAGTGCTCTACGGTAGATGTTTTTAGAGCATATTTGACAGAGAAGGAATTGCCGTGGACGTTTTGATCATTTTCAAGTCGAATCAGGCAGTAGTCTATTGGATAATCCCAATGGTGAATGAAACCCTTTTCCATTTTCTTTCTTTCTTTTTTTTTTGGAAACTGAATGTGGTGTTGTGGAAAGTGGTTTGTATGTATAATAATAATAATATTGTATGCACTTGAGTGGTATATCAGATACATTGCATTCATCAACATGAATATTACACTCGTCTTCGACTCGTGCAATATTCACGTTGATGAATGCAATATATCTGATATACCACTCAAGTGCATCCAATATTATATAAATATTACTCTCTTTTACAATATATTTCCATATAACTGTAAACATCGGCTGGTGTTACAACGATGACAGCTTAGAAAGTGAAAGTCTACTCTATGTCTTAGTCAACTTTGGTCTTGAAGTAGAATGCTAAATAGCAGAAACAAATAACATCTTCATTAAAATCGGATAAAATACCGGGAATATTCAATCATTCATAATGACGGTTTCATATTTGTAATGAATTCTAAGACGATAGAATGGTTACCTTCTCGCGACTTGTTGTTAAGTCTGTTGATACTACTCGGTCGTCTCCAATGGCATTGCCTTTATCACTTGACTGACATCCGCTGAATATCTTCCCGACCTTATCGCTTCAGTAACTAACGGCTTCAGCGCTTGAAGATAAGTGTTTCGTTTGGGAAATAAGTTGTAATTATAGGCAGTAGCAAGAGATCCCCTGAGCAGATAAGAGATAGGATACATTGTATGTGTGTATCGAAGAGACTTTCGAAGGCCTTTTGTTGTTGACGTGAAAGCCGTGCCGATCATCTGCGCAGTGCCACTGCTCACTGTTTTGCTTCAGTGCCAAAACTCTAAAAGCTGTTGAGGGTGTTATGTTGTTGTCCCTTTTATTTGCTTCTTTTATCAGTATTGCTTTTGATGGTGGAGAGAATTTCGCTGAAAGAAACTCGATGAAGAGAAAAGTGCTTGGAGATAGAAGAAAGCACTAAAATGTCATGGTTGATGTAGCCTAGGAAGGACGTTGCACGCGACAGCTCACGTGCACGTTTGCCTGCAGTTGGATTTGGACTTGTTGGAAGATTGCACGGGGCCTAAACAAACTCCGCTCGTCGAGAGCCGTGCTATGAAAGGCAAAATGACGTATGTCAAAAATTTGGAAAAATTGAATTAGTCATATTTTTTGAATAGTTGGAATGTAATCTATAGTTCTTTTAGATGAGGACCCTTCCCAATTTGAAATGATAGACCTTGTTGGGAAAAGAAAAACTTCAGCGACGATATGCCGGCACATTCTCAACACTTGTCCGTCATAGATTTGGCTAAACATTCGTGTCTCCGTGCAATACGTTGTTTTGCGATATCCATGATTAATCGTCGTATATTATGATAATAGGTTGCAGTTCCTAGAAGTTCAGAGCAGCGCGAGTTCCGTGTCACTATACCTCACACTCTGGAAGATTTTATTCTCCTCCCACCTATTTCCTTTTGCTGTCATCTACTTAAGTATTTCAATCAACTGTAGCTAAGAGCATATTTTGTATCTGAACAACAGAGGCCGTAGCCTATCCATAGTGCCTGCGTAGGCCCACAATGTGCGAGTGTATATATGTGTGTATAGGTTCAACGTAGTGTCTTCGAAGTTTGTCTGCCATGTATTAGTTATTTGTTGTTTGTTTGAATTCAATCTGCGGAAATCGTCTTTGTTTGTTTGTCTGCTGATATTCTCCGTGAATAAGGTTCGTATGGGATATGCTCTAATTTGTATTCTTATGAACACCAAATGAATAAGAAAGAATCAAAATTTACATCAATTTCACCTACAGCTCTCTACCGGGCAGTGACATGAACATGCTTGAACCAAGAAAGCTTGCGATGAATGTTCCGAAATCAAATTACTAGTAAGAACTTTGAGTCTACAACTGACTACACAAAATTCTTCGCTCTTATAATATTTACTATCTTCCAATGAAAACAAAATAAAATAAACAAAAACTCGTATTCTCCACCTTGATTTTTTTATGTTTGTTCTCACGTAATCTTGCAAATGTTTTCTATCAGAGGGACAGTGTGGATTCAGCAGCTGAAGAGGTACAACGGATGCAGTATTAATTTTGTAGTCCGACAAATACTAGAAAAGGTCGAAGAAAGACGCATTCCAATACATTAGAACTTCGTAGACTTAAAGCTGCCTCGATACTGCATTGTGTGGAAGGAAGCACTGTGAAAATGTCGCTATGCAATAGGAGTCAAAAGTATCTGATTCATCTAATCAGATATGTATGAGCAATCCCATTGTGCTTTGCTTTAAGGGAATGGCTAGTGATTGATCAGTGGGAATCGGTGGGAATGCTGGGGAATGATTGTTCCCATTCTTGTGGAATTCATTTAAGAGGACATGATATAATACATCTATATTAAGAGGACGTGATACAATACATCTATATTGTTGAGTGAAAATCATTTGCTTCAGAACGGTCTTATATTCCGAGTAATGTGCAGTTTAATGCCCCGTCACTGTGCAGGCATGCTAGCCTGGAACCATTAAACTGCATATTACTTGAATATGAGACCATTTTGAAGCAGATAATTTTCACACAACAATAGATATATAATGCAGTCTTAAATGAATCCCAAAAGAATTGGAACACTCATCCCCTAGCATTCCCACTGATTCCCACTGATCAGTTACTACTACTAGCCATCCCCTTTAATGTTAATGGGAAAGTTGCGGAATGTATTACATTGTGACAGGCGTCAGACAAGGCTGTCTCTTATCCCCCAAGCTTATTTAACAACTTCCTAGAGTTTGTAATGACAGATATCAACAATCTAGACAGTGGAGTGAAGATGAGTAGTATGTGTATTAACATCAGGTATGCCAATGATACTACCCTGCTCGGGTTGGTCTTTGAAAAACTCCACATATCAACTACCAAGTTTACAGAAAGCCTGCGGAAAATGAGGTATGAAGATAAGCACCTAAAAGTGTAAATTTATGCCGACCTCATATAATGCCAAAGCAATTAAATCCACATGTTTAGACAAAGTGCAGAACTTTGTATTTCTTGGTAGTGTGTCATCCTGAGTAACAGAGGATGTGAAGAGCCGCACTACTCTTGCGCCTAGTCCTTTTGCCGACTAAGGAAAAATGTCTGGACTAACAAAAACATTATCAGATCTCTGAAAGTACGCATATACAGGGTGTCTCAAATAAAGCTATACACTTTTGAAATGGCTGCCGAATAAGACATATATGATTCGGGGGGGGGGGGGAGGGGGAGTTTATATGTATGGATAGCTTATGAACTCAATTGTCATATAACACCAACAAATCTACAAATAATTCATGCTTGAATGAGCACTGCTCACTTTTGTAAAGGGTATGAAAATTGGGATGCGCAAGAATTAGGCTTTTAAATTTGCAACAACAAGTGAGTCCGTTGGAGCTTACAAAACTGAAGTTGATGTGATGAATTTATGATCAATTGCGATCAGTTTGGGTTTACTGAGTGAATTTCATGGTTTACCAAACCAAACTTTTATGCGTGAGTAAACCGCAGTTCATGCATTTATTTTATTGTAGTATTGCAAATGTCCCTGGTAGACTCAGTGGTGTGTTCATGTAAGTCAAGATAAGGTGATAATACCAACCTCCACCCCACATCAAATATCTCATTGATTTACTTAATACCCAGGAAGGGATCATGTAACATTGAATATTCAATTACGGATTGTCAAAAATAAAAGAATGTCAAATATGTCAGCTTTTTATTCTTCAGGCCAATGGGTAACCTGAATAATAAGTATATAAGTCAGTAGATGTGACATTCCTTTTCAACAAAATATATTTTAGTAATTAATGTACACAATCCTCATCTGGTTATCAAGTATATCAACGAGCTATTTGTCGTGGGGCGACGGTTTTTATTCAAGTTACAGAATGATGTAAAAAATGAGAGTGTGTAACATGGAAATTGCAACATGTACCACCACCTCATCCTTACTCACATGAACATTTTTTTTCTTAAAGTTCCGATTACTTTTTGAGTTTGTGAATTGGATTTTTATTGAAATGTCGGTATTACTGTTATTTGAATTATATTTGGAGATGCATTAGTATGAAAGTGGTAAAAGAGCTTGTGTCAGAAAGACGGGGCTGGTAGCCCTACTCTGATGTCAATGTATTATCTTCGAGCATGGTGATGTGCGCACGTAATATGCAAAGTTTGTGTCGGTCGTTATGATTTTTTTAAATGAGTTTCAGTTGGTGAAGACTCGAATGCGCAGCTGTCCAACACACAAATTGTTCACTAAATTCATATGACGTGAAAGTACAATAAAACTAGAATTATCACTGAAGGTGGTTAATACCCCTGCCCCTAGGTTTCTTTATGATATGTGATGTCATGAGGGTAATGACCTTAATACCAAGTTTGTGCCCTTGTCGAGTCGGAAACAGAATAATTTTAGTTTACCGTACAATTACAGAGTTGACCCTGAGTTCCACAAGGTTTGGGTAAAAAGTGTGGTTACCATGGCAATGCATTGTCTAATACAAACGCAAGGGACATTTTGCATATCTACACTTAAAGACCATCATACACACCAAATTTGACATTCATAGCATGATTTATTTTGACACAAAAATGAGTGGTTACCATGGCACACATTTTTCTTATATCAAAACATTGGTGTCTTGCAAAACTACACTAATCTTCTACATCATGATACATACTAAATTTGACTTTAATTGCTTGAATGATGGAAAAGTTATTCGATCTGCAAGGTTTTGGTAAAATTGTGGTTACCATGGCAACGGTTTGTGTGACAAACACAAAAATTATGTGTTCCACATGTCAGTATACCTCAGTGCCATAATGCCTACCAAATTCGGTTTCAATTGCTTAAAAACTGTGGAAGAAGTTCACTCCACAGGATTAAAAAAAAATGCGGTTACCAAGGCAACGCATTGTCCGATACAAATACGAAGGAAATTTTGCAAAACTACACTTAAAGAGCATCATACACACCAAATGTCACCTTCATTGATTAAATGGTGTAATTTGATTCAAAAATTAGTGGTTACCATGGCAACACATTTTTCTTATATTAATACATTGGTGTCGTGCATAACTACACCTCCCGATCATCATACATACTAAATTTGACCTTAATTGCTTGAATGATGTGGAAGTTATTCAAATCCACAAGGTTTTGGTAAAATAATGGTTACCATGGCAACGCTTTGTCCGACAAACACACAAATTATGTGTTCCACATCTATGCCTCAAGTCCATAATGCCTACCAAATTTGATTCCAATTGCTTCAAGATCGGTCCGGAGGTGATGTCATAAACCCACAATTGATAATTGTGGAAGTTGTACACTCCACAAGATTTCGAAGAAAATATGCGGTTACCATTGCAACGCTTTGTCAAGTACAAACACAAAGAGTGTCTTGCCTAACTACACCTATAGATCATCATAGACACCAATTTTGAAATTGATTGCTTAAATACTATGGAAGTTATTCAATCCACAAGGTTTTGGTAAAATTATGGTTACCATGGCAACGCATTGCCCGACAAACAAAAAAATCATGTCTTTAATACACATCTGTACCTCAATATCATCATTTACCCTAAGTTTCATTTAAATAGCTTCAAAACTGTAGGAGTTCGCGGCGCAAGACTTTGTAACAGACCGACCGACCAACATCACGGTGATTCCTATATTATCAAGAACTTCCCTTCAGCGCTTTAAGGTTGTTGTTTCTGTTGTGTTTCATTTTTCACTGTTGATTTGAGGATACAAGGTTGAGTTGCTGAATCAGCGTCAATAAATTGTACCATATACATGTGTGTGTGTGTGTGTGTGTGTCCCCTGAATGTTATGAAACGATCTAGGTCTGTTTTCTTTTTTCAAATTTTGCTTTGTTGCTGTGCTATGAATTATTCTATTCTTTCTCACGGTGAATCATTTTTTTTTTTTTTGGGGGGGGGGGGGGGGGGCATGTAGACGCGTATGAAATACCGAGTAAATAATAGTTATAGTAGTAGTAGTAGTAGAAGTAGTATGAATAGTAGTAGTAGTAGTAGTAGTAGTAATGATGATGATGATTTATATAAATAGATACATATAAAGATAGATACTTATGTGAAGAGCTTGCTTCCAAAACGCGCTAAATCATTCATTATACAGTGGATTTAGCACCTTTTGAAGCAAAGCTCTTCAAAATTTATACTTTGAAAGTAATAAGGAGGAGCCGTGAGTTAAGGGTATCATCATCTAAACTAGTAATAAAACGTGATGGAACTCATCACATACTCAATTTAGAAGTTTAATCTTTTTGTACTCATTCACGATTCAACTTTAGATGGTGTATGATCAAATAGATTATATCAGAGCTTATTGTGTTAGAACACATTATAAACCAGATAATGATTCTTTCCATTCCATTGGCGATTATGTTACATCAAAATCAATATCAAATAAGTAAAGGGCAACATGCTATAGATTAACATATTTATGATATTTAATTCATCTCTTCTTATAATGGAATTGTATGCACATTATTGTCTGCATATTATTTCTACAGAAGTAAAATGAATTTCACATAAGCAGATTGAGTCCCTCTGCATTAACATTGTAGTACTTGTATCTTGTGATTTTTCAGGTGCTGCTTCCTTTATCTCGATGTTGTTTAGTGACATATCACATTTTGAGTAATCCACTATTATGTGACCGTGCATCACAAAACGAACACAAAATCGCACACACTGATTCTGTGTGAGGATAGAAAATAGGTGAAATGGGTCAACCTAGTCGATCTTGACTTTTTCACACTTTCTGAAAGAGCAAGTCTTCTTCTTCATTATGTTAAAATTTGGGATCATAAAGCAGGCAGGAAACTGTGTTTTAAGCACTTTATCTCGAACAGTTTTTGGTAGAATAATGTGGTTAGGTGTGTCTTCAGAGTCCCCTTTTCATTTCTTAAAAACCTTGCACACACTCTTCACTTTCAACTCTAATAACTTTTGAAAGGATGATGACAGTGCTTTCAGAGTTGGGATTAATTATGGACAGAATGTGTTGCTAAGGCATGCTCAATTTCTGTTTAATCTGGTAATCCCTTCATTGTTGTTACTCTGGTGGTTCACATCCTGTTTTTTGTCCCATTCATGGCACAGCCAGCATGGCTTGGTAAAAATTCAGCGCTTGAATGGACACTGTACTTCAAAGCCTCTTTTCGCTTCACACTTTTCCTGAGTGTGTGCTTTCTGTCCAATATTTAGATAAGTTAAGAGAGTCCATTCGATTTGAGTTATATATCATTTTAAAGCATAAAGTCTGTTCTTTCAGAATAGGCTCCTACCTAAAATTTCATGTCTAGCGACTTTGTGTTCGTTTTGTGATGCAGGGTCACATGGTCTTTCTTTTTTAGTTGATTACTCTTTTTCCATGCTTTCGTTTCTGTCAACCTTTATAGGTATGAATTAATGTTTTTGAGTATTCAACTATCATATAATATACAAAATGATATACTTCAGGCCTATCCTTTAATATGGATCAAACACACGATCACACAGTATGGTTTATGTGGAAATGTCCTAATTCCACGTAGTTACTACTAGTATTTGAAATTGGGACATTTTCACATGAACCACACTGTTTGACGGTGTGTTTGTTCCATAAGGGTATGATTCGCGTTACGTTATGTATTTTTTTAAATGATCAAACACTCTTTACTGGATGGAAATAAATCAAATGAACTGATCTGAACTAAAAGAAATGTATGCTTCGTCAATCCTCGCAGTATTCAGGGTAGCCTTAAACTATCGCCTGTTGGATTTTGTTCCCAATTTTTACTGATATACACTCTTAAGTCATGGGTTTAAAAATCGTTAACATGTGCGTTGACATACCCCTCCAGGTTTTGTCATAGTTACGGGCGTAGGAAAAACTGACGTATAAGCTTTTACAGACAAGGGAATAAGGACCTTTTACAAAGAAAATGAAACAAGCTAATGACAAATGAACCCATTTTCCATTCACCCGTATATTGCACGAAGTCAGCCAATAAATTTTTGATAACTGCTCTTCTGCACTGTCGACATATTTTTTTTTACATTATTTAACAATTCCAACGGTTAAAGAGTTGATTACTCTTGATAGGCGAACCTACTACAAAAATACAACAAATAACTGGTTTATCATTTTGCTGTTAAGTGGTAGTGGGGTTTAGGATGCTCGTGGATATGTATAGTGACGAATTTATTGCCCTCTCTTTTCTCATTTTCATTATCTCCCACGTGTTTTTCTTTGCCAATTCCCAACGTCATCATTATGTATCATTTTTGTATATTACGAAAACTTGTCTTCACAGATTTTTTTTCCCTCTCAAATAGCCTTATTAATGATAGGATAACAACTCTGCTCATATGCACTGGCATCCTAAATAACCATTGCTCTGATGCATTTTATAGCTAATCTACTTGGTTACACGATATGATATGTTCATCATCAATGCAATGGTGAGTTAATTCACGTACGATATATCATTCTGATGAATTATTTAAATATATAAGTGTAAATTAAGTATAAATGACTTGGTTGGGAAGAAAAAAAAAAACAACATTTACCAAGAAATGACTTCGAATTGAATGATGTGACTATTGATCAGAAAGATGTAGTCGATATATTTCTTTTGATTTTTGTTAATATTGGTCCTAATCTGGCAAAATGAATTGATGATGTAAATGAAGATCGTCTTATCGGTTTCTTTGCTTTTTATAAACGATGCTAATCACACAGAAGTCATTGATGTTACGAAAAAGTTGAATTCTAGTAGCCTCCTACTGTGTTTAAGCATTTGCTCATAGTGGCAGTCCTTCTTCCAAATAATTTCTCACGTAATTATTTGGAAATTTGGTAATACATGTACGATATATTTTGGTAACGGAATTATCTTATATATATATATATATATATATATATATATATAACCATAGGTAGTAGCTAGTGGAATATTACTGAAAAGAATCTTGATTTATCTATGGAATTGTTTTGAAAGTAAGTAAAAATAAGGCTAACAAACAACAAAACAATAAGTTGCAAGTTTCTACCATTGCCGAACGCAACGTTTTGTATTGGTGCAACACGAAGGCTATACATGTAAGATTCATATTGCGAAAAGACAATACAAGCACAGGAGTTAGGTCGCAAACTTGACCTTAGAATTTGGCATAAAAAAGAATAGTCGACTTTGGGAAGCAATTAAATGTCATTCAAATTTCCCCCATCCATCCTTAAAATTAATTAACGTCCTAGTTCCCATAAACTGGGTCGCCATTTTGAAATTCAAATTAATTGTCATTTCCATGAAATAAACAGAGAAATTATATACAATGTACAAGCAAAGCAACAAAAAAAAGTAAATTGACAAAATACATATGAAAAAGAGTAGCAATGAAGAACACACATTTTTTTTTTACTAAGCATATATATATATATATATATATATATATATTTGCATGTAGAACACGCAAAATTAAGGATTGGAATGGAAATGCAGGGTCCCACTAAAAAAGCAGAGCTTGTGTGATGTGGGACCCTCGAAAATGCATAGAAAAGCGAATAATGAAATAACGAAGCTACAAACCGGTTAAAACAAAGTCAATGTCAACTGACATGAATTCAAGTTGGGAGAAAAAGGAAAGGAAAGAAAAAAATAAAACTTCAGCACGTGTCACCCTGGATGCAAGCAAAGTGGATGTCATAAGATAAGAGTAATGATAAATACAACCTAGGTTGAATATATTGCAAAGAATTGTTTCGGCAAAAATGAGGAAAACGGACACAAACGAAGGAGAGAATAGACACAGCGTTATGTACGGTACTGTAACAGAAATATCTGAGTAGAGTTTATGTATAAAAGATTATTTCCTTCTAAAAGAAAGGTTAATTCATAATTGTTTGATGTTTAAAGAAAAAGTGGCCTTACTATTAAAGATGATAAAATGAACCTGATTAGGTTGCAAGTTATGAATTTAAATAAAAACAATTTTACTTTTTTTTTCTAAATAAAGTTATAGCTGTTGTTATATCTATGGAGTGAGTTTCAATACCTAGGCCCATCGTAATTAGATGTCCTGAGAGAGCAAAATTCTCAAAAATGGCAAATGGAAGTCATTCGATCGCCATGTTGGGTAATTATGAATGGATTGATTTCTTCGAACCATTGTTTCAAATATATTTGGCACATTATTTTCATTATAAATACACATGAATTGTCCTATCTTAATCAAACACAAATGTTTAATTTTCATTATTCTCTGTTCAAAGAATAACGGGTCAGTATGAGACAATAATGCAGTATGACCGTCATATAATACGGAGTGACTTCTTTGGTAATAAAAGTATAAATTTATCTAAGAATGTTTGATATGTATTTAGCCACGCGAGAATACCATATTCTAAGTATGGCAATTATTAAGGATGAATATAATGTAAGTAGAAACGACAAAAGAAGACAACATTAATTGAGTTTATCAATTATAACAATGTTGCGTGAAATAGTTTTACCTGTACTGTCAACGTGACATTTCCACAAATGCTCATTATCAACTGTTATTCCAAGCAATTTAACATGAGAACATTTTTGAAGATCAAGAGATTATCATTTGCTTTTATCCGTTGGGCGACATTTTCTAATTCTGAATTCATCATATCTACAAGAGTAAGAGAATTATAATGCGAAGAAAAATAAATTTGAGTCATCCGCAAAGAGAATAAAAGAAAGAACATCTGATTATCTCCAAAAATCATTTATATAAACAATAAACAAGAGCGGACCTTACAAATTTCCTTGTGGAACCCCACACTTGATATTTGACATTTGTGAATTACAACCATTTAAAGAAATGTGTTGCTTCCTGTTTATGATGTAGCTCTTGAACCACTCCAAGGCCTTCCCTGCACTTCGTAATGATGTAATCTATTAAGTAGATTTTAAAAGAGTAACGCCGCCCTGATCATACTTAACCTTCAGGATTGCCAGGGCCTACCGCACACCATTTTCGCAGGCAATAATGATAAATTTACATTTTAATGCATGCACAATTGTTTATGTTTACTTGCTGAAAAGAAAACAGAAATAAAACGATAATCAACATACACTATTTTGGCAGATTTAGTCACACAGAAAAAAAAGTTGGCTCCTTAAACACTTCACAGCCATACAAATTGAATTTTCGAGATTTATACGTCATCAATATCAAGACATTTGGAAAAAGTAGCCTACATACAAGTTCATTCAAGCGTATGGCCAAGTGCGCCTGTTTGATACCGTTTGACTAGCAGGTATTGGGTGCGAAAATTTCCTTCCAAGGTCGTTTTTATCTTTTTAGCGTTTTACCGATGTGTCCTGATCTCGATTGGGCTGCGTATCCGTAAGAACCCTCTTAAAGATCAAAACGTGGGGCCAAAACCGTAAGCTCGTGTAGATTGCGGATGAGATGAAGTAAAGTCCCCCGCTCATGAAGAACACAGCGCTGTACGAGGATGTCAGGTCAACGCTAAGGCCTGTTACGAGCGCAAATAATTCAATCAATTCACATTAGCCTTTCTTTAGCTCTTGGTTTTGGCAAAACTTTGGAAAATAATCACGCGTGACTTTGATGGTTTTAATATCTAGTGTTTCGAAAGTGATTTACAGAATGAACCCCGCCCAATTCGGAAAATGAGTAAGACACCTATCATGGCCTTTATTCTCAAATGGTATAGCAACGGACAAGTGGTTGTTACCTCATTTCCCCAGCGTTTCTTAATTGCTTCATTCGTCTTAATAGTGTCCCACATTGCACTAGATATAATATTGGTATCAAAATAAAACTGCTCAAAACGGAAGTGCATCAAAATATTACTAAACACATTGGTCGCAAAGTGGTGTCTAATCCTTCAGGAAGTCTATGGAAATTATCAAATTGGACATTTTCGAGGACATAAAGTAAGATCAATTAACAAAGGAAGATCACAAAAAGGTGATGATTATTGGATATTATGGTAGTTCTTTGACTGTGATCGCCTGCGTACTTAAATTCAAGCGAAATTTTATTTTACTCAACAATCATAATTTTCAAATATGGCTTTCTTCTCGCGTGCTTGTTTTCTTATTATTCCTGATTAATTAGTTTCGTAGATGTCTATAAAGCTTTTAGGAAAGACACTTGTTTTTGGAGCAAATAAGTTATCTCTAAATTGTTACTGGTTTTCATGTACAAGTCCCAGAGAATTACAACATCTTTCGAAACTGTATAGATACACATCAGAACAAACGTTCGCTCACCTGCACAAATCGATGACAGAAGACTGCCGATTCCATTCCCCAGAAACACGACACTAATGATGATCGAACTGTTCACGACCTTGAAGACCTCTATGGTAGCAGGCAGATTGATGGAGTATGTTATGCCGCGAATTATCCCGACATCTACATGTCGATCAAACAAACAAGCAACAAACAAAATAACTGACAGTGACTCTATCGTAATTGGAAGAGCCGTCTTTTATCAATTACTATTATTCGCTGAAAAAGATTCATATGATTGGATTATCAACTGGTTTAAAAGTTCATTTTGTCATAATCAGGCCTGGGGCAATACTCACTTTCTTCAATATACGATCCCCTTTTCTCAGATCGGCATGCGCCAGCTACGTCGGCTAGTAGGAAGACTCTCTCTCACAGTGTTCGATCTGAGGAAGCCTACAGATTCAGTTGCAATTTGCAACTGATTGTGACACAATGAACTTGTATCCAATTACTTTTATTGTACATGTCTTACAATGTCTTATAGGATAGAGGTGTATGGTTTTTCTTTAGTCTGTTGAAATTGATTAACTCGCTCTTAAAGAGAGTTCATCGTATCAAAATCATGAACCAATTTTGGATGAATCATGTGAAACAGTTGAGCGCGTAAGTCGTGTTCGTTTCAACATTAAAGAAGTGTAGTGGATATTAAGTTATTACTTGTATGTACATTT
This sequence comes from Diadema antillarum, assembly GCF_040938485.1. Classification (NCBI taxonomy): domain Eukaryota; kingdom Metazoa; phylum Echinodermata; class Echinoidea; order Diadematoida; family Diadematidae; genus Diadema; species Diadema antillarum. The sequence continues at coordinate 5,848,716 of NW_027270890.1, read as the reverse complement.
TGCAAAGACCGTCACGCTCTTTGCAGACAGTAATCACCTTAAACTACATCAAAGATGTTAATAGTAAATGATTACAGAGGTTGTATTTTTGCTGTTTGAACCTGACATGGGTTTAGATTCTAGTTCTAGTACCACTGCGTAGAGCCAACAGGAGCAAACTCACTCGCAATGTAGATGATAGTTGTTACCAAGTTGGGAAGCAACCCCACCATCAGGCAAACGATAGTTCCCGAGAAATGGATGATTCCTAGGACGGTGAGATTAGAGACAGGAATACTTGATCCAACGACAAGCGCGAGTAGCCGTCCCAGCAGTTCAGCCAGTCCCAGAGTCATAATCAGCACGGTCGACAATCTTAAACTGATTCCTATGTTTTCCAAATAACCACCCTGAGAATCAAAGGCAGGAAGAGAGCAGAGAGGGTGGGTGGTCGGTGGAAAGAAGGAAAAAACAGAGAAAGAAAAAAATAAGGAAGAGAGAACCAAAAAAAAAAAATTGTATATTTACTATGAATTATGCCTGGATTGATATATTAGTTTTCAGTCTGTAGCTTTTCGTACTCTAAAATAAAGTCAATTTCCCAGCCAAGAATATTTTTATTTTGCGCTGTAGCAGTAATATGGTGAGTTGTATTACAAATACCCTTTTTATCCAAAATCCCCTCTTTTATCGCATTTTTTTTCTTTTGAAAAAAATGTAATAAGATAAAATTTAACCAAAAGAAAATGGAGATAAAAAGAAGTTTTTATGCAAGGTCAACAACAATATTCTAAGACGGTGTGGAGGTGCGAAGGAGTATACAACTGCATGAGATTCAACCGAGCTTGGTAACACCCAGAATCTTTCCTCTTACCAGAATGATGACGTTTGAAGTGGAAGCAACAGTTACAGCCACCGTTGCTAGACCTGCCATCCAGATACCGGGAACTCTCAATATTCCTGCAACATTCCTTTCTCTCTCAGACGCAGAATCTGTCGACTCATCGCCATTGGTCTGGTAGTTCGCTTCGGTGATAACGGAAGATTCTTCGCTCCTTCCTTCCACCTCCCGTACAGCACTATTCATGTTTGCTGTCGGATAAGAAGAGTCGGCACTTTCGTTTGCACTGTCGATTTTTCCATCGTCGAAAAGCACGCTGGGATGCTTGTAGACGAAGCAAAGAGGGAAGCAGATTATTAACAGAATGGCTGCAGATATGGAGTATGTCGTTCGCCATCCGATTGCATCAACTGTAGAATCGACGATCGTAGCCACCACAAGCAAACCTGAGAAAGTCAGAAATGTATCGAAGACAATTAGCAGAGTTCATGATTCTTGTAGCTAAAAAAAAGATAATAACATAAATAAATAAAAATAGAGCAAATTTCCAAGAATAAAAAAGGACTTGTTTCAAGGCGCACTGAAGATGACTAGCAGGGTATACTAGTAGCCTGTTAGAAAGACAGAATGATGGATTAAGGACGTGTTCAAACGTAAAGGGTAATCCTTTGACCATATACACCAGTAAAAGTTTTGACACAGAATCATACTGTGTATTGTGATAAAACTTGTATCGAATCGGTCTATATCGAGAATAATTATGGTTATCGTGTTTGTTTTCATAATTGTTCATGTTGACCCTGAAGAAAACATGTAATGTATTAATTGAACCGTAATGAATGGTAACTGTCGATGTTGAAGGGTAATATGGTAGGTTTCCAGTGGTCTTCATGGTAACTGTCAATGGTGAAGGGTATTTGAATGACAGGTTTCCAGTGGTCAGATGGTGATATACGTGATAGGATGGTGAGTGCTAATCCAACGGCATGCCATTGGGATACCATTCATTAGACGCCGAATGGTAAGTCAATGGTTTGTAAAATGGTGAAGGATGAGTGAAAGGGAAATGTTGAATGGTAAGCTCCAGTGTTAAAATAAAGGGTGGGCAAATTTTAATGGTTAATGCTGAAGGGTAAATTAAAGGTATGCTGAATGGTAAGTTCAATGGTATATGAATGATAGACCTTGAATGGCAGTTCTGAATGGTGAATGGTAAATGAATGGAAGAGAGAACCAATTTGAGAATGGTATATCTGAATGGTACATGAAGGGTAGAGGAATGGTATACTTAAAGGGTGAATGAATTGTATACTGGAAGGTATCTTTTTAAATGGTCAATGGTATGCGAATTAGATGTTCCATTTACTTCAAGTAGTTTCAATCGTAGTTTTGAATGGTAAATGAAAAGTATAAATGAATGGTATGCAAATAAGATGTTCCAATTATTTAGATATTTTCAATGGTAATTTCAGTGGTAAATGAAAGGTAAGTGAATGGTTGACTGAAAGGTATACTGAATGGTATTTCATGAATGATCAATGATATTCAAATTCGACCTTCAAATTTATATTTAAATAAGTTTAATGGTAAATGGTAAATGAAGGGTAAATGTAAATGAAGGGTTAAATTCTGAAAGATAAATGAAGGGTAGACTGAATCAGATGGTAAGCCATTCAAAAACCAGAATATTTCAAGTGGTAGATGCAGAAGGGTAAATGAATGGTAATGTCAATGGTAGACCATTCAACTTGTTTTTTTGTAAGGGATGTGTTAAGTCAACAAGACAAACTACTAGTATTACGATACAAGTGCAGTGTTTCCGGTAAACACTCAGCAAAAAAAAAAAAAAATAAATAGATAAATAAACAAATTTTCAAGTCCATAACTCTTATATTTCTCATAGAAAATGTTGATAAAAATCAGTGCATGATGAACCACATTAAAGTTTTGTATTTGATTGGCTATCATCCTGGATGGTTAGTACAAAGGAAAATGTTAGGCATGCCTGAACACAACCGTTTTTGTTTTTAGGGACAAAAGTAGAAATTACAGGAATTTACTTTTTTGTTATTTATTTGCAAATGCACTCAAAAACGGCAATAATCACCAAAAACCAATTTAACACTATGAGGTACATTAATGAACTAGCAAAAAAATAATTGTTCCCATGTTCTCTCTATATGTTGAAGAAATCGGAAACTAAGGAGGCAAAATTTGAATTTTCTATCAACTCAAACTAAAAATGTCATCAAGAGCATATGAGCCGCACAGTTTATAAAGTGAACATTAATTCTTTATCATTTTTATTTCATTCTCTTCATTTATTTATTCAAGAATTATTCATGCGACAAATTCAAGTACAAAAAATAATTTTCAGTTTTCCAAAATTGAAATATGTTTCAATTTCTACCACTTTTAATAAGAATGCTGCGTCTCTCATGTCATTTGAATTCGGTTATGAGAGAAGATTTCTTTTCTTCCATCACATTCTGTTTTTCTTCATTGGCGGTGGTAGGGGGTAACAAAGACATACGTATATATACATATATACACTCAGCAAAAAAAGTAAGTTCCCCCCTAACATTTTTTAATATATCTCAAAAAGTGTTTTACGGATTTTCATAATTCAAACGGGAATGGATAGGAAATTTCATTACTCATAACATGAATGGCATATTATTGCCACCAGATATCATTATTGGTGTTAAAAAAACGCATTTTATGTCAAAATGCATGGGGAAAAAAGTTGCACTTTAGGCTATATGAGGCATATTGTATACATTTCCAATGTAAGTTAGCAAATGACCTTTTTAAATTGTGTAATTCTCAGGAATTTCTTCAGGTACAATGTGCTTCCCTAAAACAGATGTTATGCATGCTTTTTAAACAATTAGAAAAACAATTAAACAATTAAATAGCCTTTTCAATATGAAAATGTTGGGAGAAGCCATGTGATTTGTAATTCCAATTTGGGTTGATCACATTAATGTGCCTGTGGCCATTATGCATCCTGCACTCAAGATCCCCTGACTGTAATCCAGTAGAGAATCTTTGGGATATCATTACGCGGAAAGCAAGCAAGGAGGTGAAAAATGACACTTTACTGCAATAATTTCAGCGCATCTTGCAGAGAGCATGGGCCAACATTGAGCAGCGCCAAGAACAAACTTCAGTTAACAGTATGAGGACGAGATGCCGGCTGGTCATTGAAGCGGATGGTGGGCATATCAATTATCAAAATAATACTTGACTGTATGCTCATGAAAAGAAAGAGATAGAAAAATATGCAATAAACCATGCTTAAATGTTCAGAATCATGATTGATTGTTGGATTATTTGTGTAAAAGTCACTGCAAATCACTAGAGTGCAACTTTTGTTTCCATGCATTTTGACATAAAATGCATTTTTTCACACCAATAATAATATCTGGTGGCAATGATTTGCCACTCATGTTATGAGTAATAAAATTCCTTATCCATTTCCGTTTGAATTATGAAAATCGGTAAAATACTTTTTGAGACATATCCAAAAATGTTAGGGGGAACTTACTTTTTTTTGCTGAGTGTATATGTATGTACGTATATCATATATATGTATTTATGTATGTATATATATATATATATATATGTATATATATCATTATGTATGTATATATATTTATGCATATATATATTTATGCATATATATATATATACATACATATATGTTTCAAATTAATTGGTGTTTGTAATGTGTTAAATCTGTCTTTTTTGTCATTGTTATAATATGCAAGGGCACTTCCGCAAGATTGACAACTTCTTTACTTTTCGCAAGTTTTACTTTTGTGACTTGGAAGAGTAAAATGAATGTGTTCACTCAAGGGAAATGTTTCTCCTTTTTTCACCTACCAGGTTGGTAGCCAAGGAAATTACCTTTAACATGGTAAATGTCACCGTGCATCCCAAAACCAACAAAATTTCTCGCGCCTTGACTTATCGTGAGGACCCAAAATAGGTGAAAAGAGTCAACCGAGTCAATCTTGAGTTTTTCATATTTTTGAAAGAGCTGTTCTTCTACATTACTTCTAAGTTTGGGATCATACAATGAATGGAAAAATGAGTTTTCAACAGTTTTTCTTCAAACTTTTTTTTCTGTAAAGTAGTGAGATCAGGTATGTCTTAGATGCCCCTTTTCATTTCTTGAAAATCCTTTGCAAATTCTTCACTTTCAACTCTCATAACTTTTGAAAGAAAAGTGCCACTGCTTTGGTAGTTGGCACTAATCATGGACAGAGGTAGAGCATGCGTGATATAAGCTGAATTTGACAATCATTTCAGTGTTGTTGCTCTGGCAGCACGTCTGGTCGTTTACATCCTATATTTTTTGTCCAGGAAAGTCCACTTGAATTGAGTCATACATCATTTAAAGCTTCAAGTCTGCTCCTTCATAATCTGCCCTTAACTAATATCCATGTCTGGTGACTTGTTGTTGGTGGTGTTGTAATGCAGGGTCACATATGAAACATTAATATTTCGCCAAGTAATACTTTCTATGAGAAATAAGAACTTGGAAAAGAGTTTACTTTCTCTTCTTTCTTTTTCCGTTTTTGCTAAGTGTTGACTATACAGAAAGAGGGACATTATGATATAACGTCCGGAGACATCAAATTTCCAATGAAAGAAACAACAAGCAAAAAACAAAGAAACGTTTGCACCTACCCACTGCCCCGCTGAGATTAGCAAAGGCAAATGGCCTGGTACCAGATTTCCCCGGAAAATGTTTTGCAATGAGGTCGAGGGAAGAAAAACTTATCATATTAGCTCCTGCTCCAAAGACTAATCCGAATGTGAAGTACATCGCCCAAAGATTGGGTAGAAAACAGGTGGCGAGCAAGCCAATCGCACAAAGGCATACGCCAGCTGCGGTTACAGGTCTGGGTCCCCATTGAGAATACAACACGGCCGAAATGGGTGCAAACAAGTTTGCTACTCCCCAAGCCATAGATCCCATCCATCCTAGGAGTGAATAAAACAAAAACATATTTATGACATCAGTTGGCACTTTAATCTTACCAAAGATAAAATATTAAGATTTGTCTCATTTTTTTTCCTCTTTTGAGCCCCAATTGTTTGTAAAAGCGTGATCGTGGACAGTGCAATATACATAGATAAATATATCAGAAGCCATTACATTCTATATACTTCTATATACTGTAACAACCTGAAATGTCTGAAATAAACAAGTAAACTATAAGATCCTTTAAAACGACAACAAAAACATCAAGACAAGATTGTTATGAATCTTTACCGTAATATTTTTTTTTTCAATTTTTTGGTGACCAAAAGACGTCTTTTCAGACTAATCATGCTTAAAGTACTAACCCCTTACTTCAGAACGACTAGGGAGGAAGTCTTCAACAGAGCAGTTAACAAATTTGAAAGAATTAAGCTAAAGGTACATGTATAATGTACACGGCTTTTCTCACCTGTTGCAGTGGCCGACGCTTCAAACTCTTCTTCAAGGAGAACGAATAGGACGACGAAGCTCGAAAGGATTCCGAAGATGATCGTCTGTTGGACGAAGGAGCCAAAGGCGACCAACCAACCGATGCGATTGAAATGAAACATGACTCTCCTCTTTCGCAGGTCTTTCGATAATCCCACTGTAACCGTTTATACCAATCTCTGTTAAAAGAGTCGGTATGATGAAAATTTTATAATAGTACAGTCATTATCTACTTATTCCGTCAAAGTAGATTTAATAATTAAGAATCCTACCCCAACAATTTGTCATGTTTGCCTGAAAAAAAAAAATAGAATACAAACATAGAAAATATGACAAGAAACATGAAGGCACAAATTACTTCAGAGTATCGGCTACAAGAAAATATGCATCTTAGAACTAAACGTAAAGTATAACTAGAAATGTCTTTGTGGCAACTGGTATCCGTCCGCCATAGTGCATGGTTCTCGTGATAGGTCTATAGTACTTTTTGACAATGTGCATTGTGATAACAGTTTAACATATTCGGTTAAATATTATAATTACAAATTTATCACAAATGTGTTTAGTGTTCACTTTCCATGAATTAGACTTAATTGGAAGAATGGTTGTATTGTCTACGAGTGCAGGTAATTGGGGATTTGAGGAGTTTCCTTGACTATTGGCAGTTTTTATTAGTTCATGCATTGAGTATTTTTCAAGATATAGAGAAAAATGTAATTTTAGTGTCAAGTAATAACATAATAGCATGTTAACATGACCTTTGACCCTGTGACCCCAAAATTCACAAGAGAATCGCTGTCAGGTAAAACATGCACAAATATGTACTAAGTTTCATTATGATACCTTGAGTCACTTTCGAGATATGGAGGAGAAGAAGTGACATTCAGCACTTTCTCCTAACCTTTGACCTTTTGACCTTTGATCTTTTGGCAAGGAACTTCAAAGAGATTAAATTATGTATATACATGTAGTAAGTTTCAATAAAACACTGCAGGCATTGCATGAACATGAGGGGAAATACTGAAATCTTGAGGAGTTGACCTGACCTTTGACCCCTGACTTTTGACTCATGACCAAAACTTTCCTGATAATCGCTGTCAGTCAGTAGGCCTACATGCTTATGTACTAAGTTCCACGAAGACCTTGAACCATTTGCGAGATAGGTAGAAACAATTATGATAATTATAAAACTTTCACTTGACCTTTGAACTTTAAACTCTCTGTGGAGAATCTTTATCTAGAAGTGCATGAATACACTAAGTTTCAAGAAAATACTTTCAGGCATTGCATAAATATGGGGGAATAATGAAATGATGAGAATTAGACCTTCACCGTTTGGCATTTAACCTTCAATATCAGTGCACCCAAAAGTTAATAGGCACAACTTCGGCCTTCTCATACATGCCAAGTTTCAGTAGGATATCTCAAACGGTGTCCACAAAGACGGACGAAAGGACGGACGGCAGGACAACCCGAAAACATAATGCCTTTATAGGCAACACTTTATTGTGGAGGCATCAAAATATTACAAACACCATACCATCTCCCCCACCCCCCACATATTGTGATGGTGAAATGAACTTGTCCGAATTAAAGAAAAAAAAGTCGATGACCATTAGACTAAAGGCATAATAAGCATTAATATATATCAATTTCAACTATAACTTCCAATTTTTCATATTTGTCAGTGCTGTTGTGCCCTTATCGTCGCCACCGAAAAAAAGAAGGTCAAACCCCTTGTGGGTGGGGGAGCATATAATGATTATACGCATGATATATCAGTACAATGTCAATATCAATACAATGTCGCAATGTACAGGCTTACCATCACTGACAAAAGACAACAAAAAAGTACGTATTTCAAAGGGCTCTTGGTGAAGACTAGCTAATGGCTGTGGAAACATTTTGAGTTCAAACGTGCCTGCCGACTTCCTCAAATCCCAAGCAAATGGTCGCCACCGCCCACGGGTACGGAAAGACGTCCACACGGACGAAAACACTTGACTACGGAAGTTTAAAGTGCAGTGCCAAAATTAATGCGAGTTGTTTAACTTGCCAAGGCGCCTTGTTTAAGACGACAAGCCGAGAAGGCGACTTGTATATGGTCGTCTGACAAGGCGAGGAGGCGACTTGTACAAATTCGCCAAGGCGCCGTGTTTCAGACGACAAGGCCTTTTACTTTAGACGAAAAGGAGGAAAGGCGACTCGTACAAAAGTCGGCAAAGCGTCTTGTTTAAGACGAGGATGCGAAAAGGCGACTTGTGTAAAGTCGAAGTCGACAGGATGCCCTATTAAAGATGAGAAGGCGAGAAGGCAACTTGTAGAAATGTACACTTGTGAAATAACGTCGGGCATTGTAAGCGATGGTGCAAGCGGGCAAGCAAGTGATTTCTCTTTTGCATTTTCTGAGCTAAAAACGATTGATTTTGGAAAAAATAATGGTTACGAAAAAACATCATTGTTATGACAATGTCTAGAGGCAACTGCCCCCCCCCCCCGCGTTCTGCCATGAAACTAAATACCCTGTTTATAAAGTAAGCATTCAATTTGCTTGAGCTAAACACATTTCAAAGGCGTCTAGCAAATGGAAAATGTATTGTAGGCCTATATATACTGATTACGCTGGTTAGAAATAAACACATTTTTCATGAGCTTAACACTTGAACATTTGTAATAAACACATCTCAAATGAGCTAAACGTTTGAATTAACACATTTCCCATGAGCTGACACATCTGGAAGTGTTTAGCTCATGCTAAAGTGTATAAACATTGTGGTTAGCTCTCACACGAGTTTCCTGTGCAAAAGTTATTAACAAGTTTAAGTGTTCATTATGTGCTCAATTGAGACTTACAATGTACTAACCTGAACGACCCTCAAAAACAAACAAAAAAATATTCGTCTCGTCTTAAAGGTAGGGAATCCCATATGCACGCCTTAAATGAAGAGTTGTATAAATACAGCGGTATGTTGAAGAGAGTATCATATTAGAAACTCCCATAAAGTATTGAAAGTGGAAGGTAACATTTAGTACATTTTTTTGACCGTTAGATTTTGAATTGAATTGTTTTCGGGGCTCACCGTAAATTCCAGTACATTACTAGGCTACCTTTGCAGACCCATGTACTGCATGTGTGTCCATCATGTATATTTTGTGAAGAAAGTTCATCAACACTTACTAACATTTCTATATACATTCTTGCCATGCACTCTATATGTTATTACATCAGCTCTTGTGCTTTTAGATTTGTGTTTATAGATCACAAATACAGAAGAATGCAACAAAAAGGCTTAAGTGTGGCTGACACACAGAACTACTGAGAAGTTGAGTTTTGTGCATATTCAAATTTTAGATAACTGTTGACTTCCAAAGTTCTAAGCAGTGGCCTAAGCAAGTCCCCTGAGGTTCATATTAATGTTTTGCTGCATTTTGGGAGGTCTGTAAAAGGTATCCCCTACCTTTAAGCAAGGCACCTCAATGACTTTGTACAAGTTGCCTCAACGACTTTGTACAAGTCACTTTCTTGCTTTCTCGTCTTATTAAACAAGGCTCTCTGGCGTGGTTGTTCGATTTGCCTTCACGTCTTCTCGTTTTAAACATGGGGCCTTGAAGAGTTTGTGCTAGTCGCCTTCTCCCTTTCCATGTGTACGCATTTCACCCTTTGCCAGGAATCCAGACTAGCAGTGCCCAGGGCAATCCATCATAGATGATTAATAAAGCATTCATGTGCCTTGGAGCAGAGCTCTGAACAGGTGGTATCCAGGTCCATTGTTCAGGGTCATTGTAAGTACACATTCACATACACATTCACAGATGCCAAGTTCAAAAAACTTTTATGCATGAGCTTTTTATGACTCGGCGTCTCGGCGCTCGCGCGCATGCGCACGCGAACGAGGAGGGTGTCCCCCTCCCATGATAAGGAGCTTTTTTAAATTATTAGCTCTTAATGATGCGATCGGGTGCATACAATATAAGTGACTATTTTTCACTAATTTTGAAAGGCGAAAAGGGAAATATACCTTCAATTGCAACTATCACTCTAATCCTTTGAGCTATGCTCCTTATTTTTGGCCCAAATTGCAGACTTCACCAGATGCGTGAGAAAAATAGGTGCCATGCGTGAGATCGTAAGACAGATCCTAAATGCTTGAGTCTCACGCAGAATGCGTGAGACTTGGTAGCTCTGCACATTAGTTCCTGTCTAAAGTTCAGGTTTTGTACAGAGGGTTAAAATTTGACCAAAATCAGGAACCTATAGCTTTGAAATTAATCATATATAGATTTCATGAAACTGATAAAGGTTTTCATATTCAAATTACCTTCAACTAAATTGTACATTATTCAGCTATTTTTCATATCAATGACAGTTTCATCTGATATATAGTTTTTGAGCTATTAAGCATCAAAAGTGGGAAATGTTTTTTGTAACACCTAGTATTAAAGAAAAAAACGACCAGACATATTGGACTTAGTGTACTCACGTACTAGTTATAATAGGTGTTACCAAAAAAAAAAAAAACGCTTTTGATTTTTAATAATATCAGATACATGTAACACTGGCATTGATATGAGCAATAGCTGAAGAGAGTACAATTTTGTTGGAAGTAGTTCGAAAATGAAAACATTCAAAAATTCATTTTGTAGAGTGCGAAATGTTTTTTGTAACACGTCCTATGTATTATGTAAACAGTCGTAACACTCCTCGAGTTATGTGGGTTGCACAATATAGTAATAAACGTGCTCTGATAAAAACCTGTGGTTGTTGAATGACTTCTTCTTTCTTTGCTTCTTTTTGAAAGATCATTATGAAAAGACAAAAGAAAGGCTTTTTCACAGATAACACTTTTCACAGAAAACACATTTTAAGGAAACACGGTTAGTCTAATATTGAAACGCCTCGGTAGATACTAGTTCCAACATGCCTATGTCAGCAGTACACACTTGTACATTAGTACTCAACTAATGTACATGCTAGTGCAATGACAATGGTGTGCATGTGAAATGCTTCATTTTTTTAGTGTACCTGTAATGTGATTGGTTGAGGAGAGCGTATCCTACCCGGGAGAAGGTTTTCGAGCAATGCCTATTAAAACAGGACACTTTGGCGGTTAACCCGTGTTTTATGGAATTTGTGGAATGCAATCTTCGCCGGCGAACACCCGGGCGCGCCCGGGGAAGGTCTGTTAAGACGGGGCTATTGAGAACGTGTATTCCCCGGGGAAGATGTTTGCGCAATGCCTGTTAAAACGGGGCACTATTTCATGGAATCTGTGGAATGTATGTCTTCGCCGGGCGCGCCCGGGCGCATCCGGGGAGAAGGTCTGTTAAGACGGGGCTGAGTTTCCCCGAGTAATCACGACGGTTCGCTCGCAGAGGTACACGCAGAACACCAGTATGAGACCCTTACCAGCAGCACCTCGCAGGCAACTTCAACGCAGGTACATCTCAGTACTTGTAAGTCGCTCGTAACAGAAAACGGATCGGTTTCAAAGCTCTCACGCAGGTCACACAGAATGCACGCTAGTAGAAGGTAAGTATTACGTGTCTAGTAGGTAAAAAACAGGTGCGAAACTCGCAAACTGACTTGTCCGCCCGCGGAAAATTCTCCTGCGTGCGGAAAATCCCTCCTTGCAACAAGCCCGGTTAGCTTGCCCGGAAAGGTGTGACACGGCATTAAGGCCGTGTCACACCAGCCTTGCGTGCCACTTGCAAAGAATAATTTTGACTACCCGGAGGTCCCCGTAGATGATCCGCACATGACAGTACCTAGCATGTATCTCAAAAGTAGTCGCCCGGAGGTGCGCACGCATATTTTTTTTTTTTACCCGCAACCGTGTTTAGGCCCTGTCACCCCTTTCTGGGCAAGCTACTCGGGCTTGTTACGTGTAGGGATTTTCTAGCATACCGGACATTCCTGAGGGCGGAAAAGGATTTGTGCGAGTCAGCGCATGTGTCTTAATTGCTGGACGCGTCATACTTGCGAGTATACTGTGTGACCTTTGTACCAGTCGCGTGGGGGTTGACAACTCAGTGAAGGAATTCCTCTAATGGAATGGCTGAAATCTCACAGAATTTCATTATCTTGGCTGCATACGGGACTGCGAAGTACCTGCGTGGGAATTGCCTGGGAAGTACTGCCGCTAAGGGTCTCCTACTGGCGTTCTGCGTGGACCTCTACAGGCATTCCCGCGACTCACCCGGAAAAAGTTTTGGTCATGCTCAAAACTTGGCTGCGGTTATATCGGACTTGCGTGAGCACCTCCGCGCAACTACGCGCTAGTTACTGTCAGGTGCGGACCAACTGCGGAGAGCTCCGGGGAGTAAATTTGTTTCCCCGCAAGTCAAGCCGAAGAAGTTCCCCCGTACGGTAGGACAAGGCATGAATAAATTTGCAAACATTCTTGTTCGCCCGCTGAAAATCTTCTACGTGCTGGAAACTATCTCCTCGCCACAAGCCCGCGTAGCTTGCCCTGAATGATGTGACACGGCCTTTAACAACGTTTCTGTGCGGCCGCCCCTGAGTTACACTGGTTCTGTACACGGTCTGGACCCCTTCTCGCACTCTCACTATGATTATATCCATAGTGATAGTGTTGTCACTATAGAGGAATGTATTAAATAACATTTGCCTTGTTTTATCGTATTCAAAGTCCAAATTTTCGGGGGCCTCCACCTTCGTATTGGATGAAAGTATCTAAAATTATCAAGCCCTAAAAGAGATCTTAATATAAGATATATCAAGCACTTTCATACCTGACGATGGGGGAGTTCCCAGAAAATTCGGATTTTGAATTCGGCATCCAATGCATTCCTCTATTGTGGCATAACTATTATCATTTCTACTACTGCCAATACGGCTACCAAATATTTAAAATAAATAGATGAAAAAATAAATAAATACATTTATACAATATCATGTGAGTTTATGTGTTTTTCTGTTTATAAAAAAAAAAAAATATTGGTGAACAGAGAAATTTGTGATAATTGCAATAATGCCTTGACAACTATTTCTTGTTATGCAACAATTACAATATTATTGAAAAGATTTTATTTTTATCTTCTTCGTGATGATGACCTTACTTTACAAACTTTGATATGACATCTTTTTCCATTTAAACTCTCCATAACATATGATGTAGTGAGAAAGGTATTGCGCACTCTCTTACACTATTATTTCCATGTAACTCTAAACATCGGCTGGTGTTACAACGATGACAGCTTAGAGAGTGGAAGTCTATTTAAGCTATGTCTAAGTCAACTTTGGACATGGAGTAGAAATCTAAATAGAGGAAACAAACGAAAAACGTCATTTCTACAAAAAAAAAAAATCAGATTGAAAACTGAAATGTTAAACCATTACATGGTGAGGTTTTCACGTTTGTAATTAATTCTAAGACGATAGCATATTTACCTTCATGCGAGACAGTGTTGAGTCTGTCGATACTACTCGGTCGTCCCTAATGTTATAGTACTGTCTTTCTCATGTCTGTTGACTGCCATCCGTTAAATATCACCCCGACCTGTGTGCACGTGTGTACCGACGAGACTTTTGAAAGTCGTTTGTTGTTGTCGAATAAAGTCTGTTCGTTCAATGTCACTTCTCGCTCGTTTGCTCTAGTGCTAAAACTCTTAAAGCTGTTGAGAGTGTTCTGTTCTTGTTTTTTTTTTGCTTAATTTATCAGCGTTGCTTTTGATGGTTGATGGAATTTTGCTGAAAGGTACGGAATGAAGATAAAAATGCATGTATAAGGGATAATAGAAGCACTAACAAGTCACAATAAGAGCGTTACGACAGCTCACGTCAACTGCACTTAAACAAACCCCGCACGTTATTAAGACCGCGCAAAGTCCAAACGACGTATGTCGGAAATTAAAAAGAAATGACTTAGTCCTTACTCCAAATAGTTTTGATATTTTCTAAAGTTCGTTAATCACATCTTGAAATCAAAGTGCACCCCATTACCGAAAGATAATGACCCTTCTCAATTGCAAATGTTAGAATTTTGTTGGCAAAACAATGCGACGATACGCTGGTCCCTTCTCAACACTTTTTTTTTTCATTTCGTTTTTTTTTTTTACATTTCTTTATTTTCATATTTCTCAATGAATAATAAAAAAAATTCTTCAAATGTAGCAACATTGAAGAATACATGATATCTAGCTAGGAGGCATAATGAATTATAACAAAATGAAATAGGGCCATACATGATATCCAGCTAGTAACTAGGAGAAATACATAGAATACTGCAAACATATAAAACATAGTGTTAGTGGTCAATCTATACAAGATGGAATATGGGAATGAATGTTGAAGAAATAAGAAGGAACATACCAAAATGCAATCTCGTGGTCAGGAGCGTAGGTCCCAATTAAATTCGAGCTACAGATTGAGATGAGGAGCACGGATAACAACAATTGACCGAAACATAAAAAGAAATACAAATATACATGGATATTGCAAACTTTCTTTCCCGCGGTTGAGATTTTAACCTGTCTATAGCGGCCAAAAACCCAATAGAGCCGTAGCCGAGCCGATAACTCAGCGTGCTTTTCTACTTTTTAGCCGTGCGGGCAACGTTAAGTGATTGCCACCGCTGAATTCATTACTCATTCAGTCATGATAGAGTAGTGTTAAGCTTTCTTCACGACAATACACATACTGCTGTGCAACAATTTCATATACACCGCCATATTAATGCATGAAACACACGGTGTGTGCATACGTTCACACGTACATGTACATTTAAGGATAAAACAATGATGTATATACAGGACATTGTAAGCAATGCACACAATGTTGGATTACCTGTCTATAGCGGCCACCTGTCTATAACGGCCACTTTTCCGTCTCCCTCGGGTAGCCGCTATAGACAGGTTTGACTGATTCACATAGTGTTTTGCAAACCAGCACGGTGTCGTACTCGTAGTCCTTCTCCACTTGTTCGATGTCAATGAATTGCACTCGCTCTATAAGAAACTGAACTGAACAATTAGACTACCTAGACCCTCTATGTCTATTTAGACTAACGTGCTTGTTTAGTGGATTTAGAATCCTCATCCTTTAAAATCTTATCGAGCTCGTCATCGTTCATTATAGACAAAACGGAGTTACCAGGGCCGGCGCAGCCGTGGAGGCCGTGGGGGCCGTGGGAGCTCGGGCCCCCACACTTTTTGTGCACCATACAAAGGAATACATGAGGTGTCATCACTTTGGGCCCCCACACTTTTTTCAACCCGGAAGTACGTAAGTGGCACTAAAATCGAAATAGGTTGAAGTATGGCGGCGGTAAGGTTATGTGTTTTCTCTGAAGACCTTTTTTTTATATAACAGCCGGAAATGGGAGGGGATAGAATGAGGACCTTTTTTTTTTTTTTTTTTTTTCCTTGTCAGCTGAAGAAATCCGGGAGTGGACGGGGAGAGATGAGCTGAGGACCTTTTTTTTTTTCTTTTTTAAATTTTACATTTTTTGCTTGTTAGCTCATGAAACCCGGAAGTGGGCCCCCACACTTTTGAGAACACTGCGCCGGCCCTGGTTCCATTTTGAAGTGTGAATCCAAACTTCGCGTGCCGAATGATAGTGCATACGTAACTATACCTACGTTGTTAAAGAAGGCTTTCAGGCAGACTTATTTTAGCGCATAGGCTACCGCAACGCCGCGTAACTCTCTCACGTATTGGGGGGGGGGGGGGGGGGCAGGGCTGCCAACATTGGACGCTAGTTGAGAGTGAGACTCCCATAGGCCAATGCTGTAATTTAGGAGTCAAAATGAAATAAAGTTCTAGAGTTAGAAAGGACCAAAATGAGTCAGACTCATTCTCAATGAGTGAGAGTTGGCAGCCCGGGGGGGGGGGGGGGGGGGGGGCACCACGGGGGAGACCAGATTACATTGATCGAGACTGCCGTTATCGATGATAATCGTTTGCTCGTCACAATTACCATAGTCCCACACCCTTTTATTGGTGTATTGATTTGATTTGATTTATTGTTCCACATCTCAAAACACAAATAACATGACATAACACAATCGATTTGACATAAGACTGAACATAGCGTCGCAATTACAAGGAATACATGTGAAGACAATTTGACAAACGTAAAATGTGGGGACCTACTAAAAAGCAAAGCTTGTAATGTATAGGTCCATGTATAGATACAATTTTGGTCTTCTTAAATAACCTAGTAACGAAAACTATGAAAGGAAGGAAAGGGACGTAAAAGAAAGAGAGCAAAAAGAGCAAGAGAAAGAAATAAAATATACGAGAACATAGCAAAATAATAAGTAGCCACTTGTATTGCGTTTACAGGATTCCTTGTCACCCGAGCAACATTGTTACGTAACTGTAAGTATGCGCCAAAATGCACATGATACATAATGATTCATTAATTCAGGAATAGGTATTTGTTATTTGTTCAGGTATTATTTTGTTCAGATATTTGTTGGTATTTCAACCACAAGAGGGCGACAGACAGGGAAAATACATTCATTTTTCAAGTTGGTGAAATATAAAGAGCTGGTAAAATATAACATTTATGATCCTCGCAAACAGTATCATGTGAAGAGCTGTCGACCCATCACATCTGTTACTGTATTGACCATATTATATTCACAACAGTAGTTCAATATGGAAACATTAACAAATATAACATAGATTAGAGAGAGAGAGAGAAAGAGAGAAAGAAAGAGAGAGAGATGGAGAGAGAGGGAGAGAATACATATATACACTGTAAAAAAATAATTTCGCTTTCAGTAGTACTAGTAATTACACAATTTCCATGCTTCCAATGAACTGAAAAACTCAAATTCTTCAGGTTAATTAAATTCTATCAAATTTTCCCAACTGAAAAAGCACAAATCAAAATTTTGAGTTGATAAAACGTAATTATTATAAATTAATTCTACTAATGTAGAATTTAATTACCTTTACAAAATTAAGATAAGTGATAGTAACTCATGTATGATATCAGAGTTAAAAAGTCCCGCAAAGTAATACTCATCCTTTATAGTAGCAGCAACTGCAAGTAAATCTGCTTACAGGCCTGTATGTGTGTCTCCGTTACTTAATTGAGTATATGAATATAAGAACGACCCAATTCCATGGATAGTCCGGGAGCCAGCGGGGGTCAGCCTAGCTGAAAAGGTTACCAATTTTTATGTATACAGTAATTTAGTACATATGCCCCTAAGTATGGAAATGCACGTCTGGCTGGTCATCGGTGGGGTACTGGAACTTGTTCGTTACACTTACAGGATAAATGAATGACCATTGCCAGACGTTTTAAGTGGTGGGGGGTAGCCGCCAGACGCCCTTAAAGACCCAAATTTTTCCAGCTAGGCTAGCCTAGCTGAAAAAGTAACCTCATGAAAACAACTGGAACTTGTTCGTTACACTTACAGGATAAATGAATGACCATTGCCAGACGTTTTAAGTGGTGGGGGGTAGCCGCCAGACGCCCTCAAAGACCCAACTTTTTCCAGCTAGGCTAGCCTAGCTGAAAAAGTAACCTAATGAAACCCACTGGAACTTGTTCGTTACACTTACAGGATAAATGAATGACCATTGCCAGACGTTTTAAATGGTGGGGGGTAGCCGCCAGACGCCCTTAAAGACCCAACTTTTTCCAGCTAGGCTAGCCTATAGCTGAAAATATAACCTAATGAAACCCACTGGAACTTGTTACACTTACAGGATAAATGCATGGCCGTTGCCAGACGTTTATGGTGGGGGGTAGCCGCCAGATGCCTTCAAAGACCCAGTTTTATCAGCTAGAGTAGCCTAGGCTGGAAAAGTAACCTCCTGAAACCCACTGGAACTTGTTCTATGTTTGTATCTCACCTGATAAACACTGTCGACATAGTATTCTGGTGTTCTTTCAATAACTTTCCACACTTTTGAGCTATATGACCACCAAATTCACTCCTCAGATCATCTAATGATTGCTGTCAAGTGTTAATATTGGTGAAGTCCGACTACGACAACAGTCAAAAAGTCAATGAACTAGGCCTATGCCATTTGAAAATCTCTGTAATCACAAAGTCGACACGTGGACGAGACATCACTTCGCTTTTGCCTTGTTAGATGGTGAATATTTGTAAGCTTCCGTTTCTAGTTCATACAGCACCAGCATACATGTCTGAGAATAGCGGTAAAGAAGATTAGAGTCTTTGGCAACAAGTGCAAAATTAAATTCTGTGCCTTACTTGCTAAACAAATGTGGTAGGAGGACAACGACCTGTTAGGCAATATGGCGGACCAATAGCTCTATATTATCAGTGTTATAGAATAAATGACAATGATGTAGTTCTGAAGCATACTTTTCATTAAATGCTTTTGCAATGACTCAATGTATACTTTTAATCGAACTAAGTATATATCCATGACTTGCTCATGAATTACGGCAGAACGATTCGGTGAGGAAAGTTTTCTGTCATGTCATTACGGAAGAAGTAAACGTGTCAATATTTTGCTATTTGTTTCATAATTATTTCTGAAGTGGTTAAATGTATTTTCCTAAAACATTTTTTTCTTTTATATAATACCTACGTTGCATCCAAATGCCTATTGAAAAAAAATGCGGGCCATGTATTCAAAGGTCAAAGATCATAGGTTAATGGAAGTAGGGTATACATCGTACAACATTTCACTAAGTTGTTGTTGTTGTTGTTGTTGTTGTTTTGTTTTGTTTTTTTTTTTTTGGGGGGGGGGGCATGATTCAAAGCGTCCTAAAACCTTGTATAATACATGTAGGCCCTATTTAGTTTTGTAGTCACGACTCTTGCTATGTATGATGCCAAACTCTTCCCGCTCATACAAATGCAGCCGTTTCAAGGAAATAATTATGATGATTGGTAATGCTGAAGTGGTTCGTAACATTCCATTGATACTATGTATAGAACAGAAAGTGAATTTGACAATGGTATATGATATCCGCAATTTACTCTTTGACAGGTTCTATCATCCGATCAATACATTGTAGTGTATGAATTGAATATACAGTAGTCCCCTATTCAGTAACTACAGGTTAAGTTAGATAAGCTGCATTCATTTTGCACGCGACCATGGCGTTATAGCCAAAGATGATTGAATTCTGTAAATCTCTGTGTGCCTGCACAGGATTGGAAAACGAAACAACTTTCTGTGTATAGAACAACGAAACAGAAACTGGTGCATGCATTTCTCAGTCACTTTGTTATGCATAATGATGGTTTGCTCATTGCAGTTCCGGAATCTCAGCTCGAGGGACTCGAATTGATCCCAAATCAGTCGGCATGCGTGTATCACCCAAAAACAATATCTGAACACAATTGTAACTGCAGTCCTCCATAGTCTGTATTGGTTGCCGATAAGGGCTGATATCAAGTTTGATTTTCATATTATTTTCAGTAACTTGTATTTAAATGCCCGTATACGGTATGCGTATCTCAGTTAACTCTTTAAACCATAGTTGTAATCTACGTGCCAAGAATCTCATGTTTTCAATAAGCGTGAACTCCAAGACATGTCGTGATAAGGACTTTAAGACAATTGGCATCGTCATTATAAAACGAATTCCCATTTTACAAGACACGTTTCAGATTTTAGATAGAAATATGGATTCGTTTGAATGCATACAAACAGCTTCTTAAATCCTCTTACATTTTGTTTTTAAGATATGGTGTATACTTTAGAAGTGTAAGAAGCATGCTCTTGTTTTAGAGGCTTTGAGTACTGGTAAGAAGCATATGTTATTCTTATATATTATGTGAATAATTACGCATTCAAGAACGTTTTGAATAAAACGTATCCAGACGACAACTGCATATCATATTTTCACCTCTTCCTTCATGCAGATGTATACTCTTGCCGAGAAGGTTAACTGTTTGATAGATATAATGCTCACCTTATTGAAAAGGTAATTGGGTAAAATTTTTGGTTTCAGTATAATATTCAAACACAACTAAGTTAACTTTTACATCAACATTTTCACAACTCACAAATTCCACACGCACACAGTTTCATGATTCACAAGATCCAAGTTACACTAATCCTATTTACTTTGCAGAGTGCAACAACAAAATACGTTATATACTGAGCAAATAGGCTTACATCAGTTCGCACTATTCAAGGTTTAGAGTAGATAAGGAACTAAATCGTACCCGATTATGTGATGCTCAGTTGCACCTTGAGATGATGGGCAATATTGTCCCTATAAAGGAGCAGGCATTGACACTGACTTGCTTCTTTAAAGGAGCAATTTTGCAGCAGTCATGGAGCAAATAAGCACCACATAGGTGCAACATCATACCAATAAGGCACAAGAATGCACCCTCAAGAGAGGGTACATTCTTGCATCCTTCGGGCGTAAAGTTGCACCTAAAGGTACGAGGTTGCGCCTTTTTCAAGGGGGCAAAGTTGCTCCCGAGGGTGTAACTTTCACCCTTTCTTGCGGGTACAAAGTAGCACCCAAAGTTCCAAGATTGCACCCTCAAAACAAGGCACAATCTTTGAACTTTGGGTGTTTCCTTGCACCCTCACGAAAGGATGTAAAGTTGCACCAAGATGTAAAGGCTACACGGGGTGTAAAGGTGCGCCGAAAGGTATAGGGTGCAAGATCGCACCCTCAAGAAAGGTGCAACTTAGCACCACTTAGTGTGGGTGGAAAGATGCACCCTCAAGAAGAGGTGCAATCTAGCACCACTTAGTGTGGGTGGAAAGATGCACCCTCAAGAAGAGGTGCAATCTAGCACCACTTAGTGTGGGTGGAAAGATGTACCCAAGGGAACATTTTCGCACCCTCAATAAAGGGTTCAACTTTGCACCCTCTCTGCAGTATTATTTTATACACACGTGATTTCCTTGTTCCTGTGAGCTACGTTTAATATGAGCGTGACCCAGCATTAGACACGTGTGAAGCCTTTGCAGACACAGAATTTTTTTCTTCATATTGTTTAAAGGTCATTTAAAACAAATCTAAATATATATTTATTTCTTTTAAGTTAAGAGGAGCAAATGTGGAGATCATGACCTGTGATCCATGTTACGGGAAGTCTATATTTTTATGTGTACTCATTTTTTTTTCAACTACAAGGAATTACCTATGAGCTAATTGGATAAAGAAGCTGAGCATTGGGTTTTTTTTTTCATCAGTTAATGTCAGTGCTGGTGTATTATTCTTGAAAAGTTGGCATCTAAATGTCCTCCAAACCAAGTACTTACTGTATAAAATTATATTCCTGTGAGTTACGTTTCTTATGAGCATGACAGATCTGTAGACACGTGTCATAGTGGTTACAAACACGAAGTTTCCTTTGCTTTCCTCGTTATCAAGAAGCGATTTTGAACAATTTCAGATGTTCTGGTTTTTTCAATTTCGTTACGAGAAGGCAATAATGATTTCATGTAAAACATGTTAAGGAAAGTTGATAGTTTGGTTATTTTATCAATACTCATCTTCGCCTTCTCAACAAGAAGATGATACACATGAGCTCATTCGCTAAAGAAGTTGAAGGATGTTTAATTGCTGGTAGCCACGTAGGGGCTTTTGTCATAACATTTTGCATCTTAATCCCTCGAAACTAAGTACATTATATTATGGCTAATTTAATTAATGGTACATTAATTATGGCTAATTTTCTGAATGCTCCATTTCATTCCGTATCGAACGATGATTTTTTTGAATTGTTTAGGAACACAAGCTTAGATTCTGACCCAGTTAGTGGGTTAACCAGTACACGAACCACCCCTTACACACTAAGAAAAAATGATTCATTCTTGCACCTTTTAAGGGTGCAAAGTGATGTCACACTGGTGGCTCCCTATGGGTGTTATCTTGCACCCTCGAGAAATGGGTGCAAAAGTGGTACCTTGCGCAAGGGTATAACCTTGCAACCTGTGGGTGCACCTTTGCACCGCCAAAGAAGGTGCAACATTGCACCCTTTATTGCGGGTGCGAAGTGGTTCCCTTGGGTGCATATTTCCACCCACACTAAGTGGTGCTAAGTTGCACCCTTTTCTTGAGGGTGCATCTTTCCACCCACACTAATTGGTGCTGAGATGCACCTTTCTTGAGGGTGCGATCTTTCTCCCTTTAATTTTCGGCGCAACTTTGCAACCTCTCTTGCCTCTACTTTTGGTGCAACTTTACACCTTTCGTGAGGGTGCAAAGAAGCACCCTAAGTTCCAAGATTGTAGCCTCTTTTGAGGGTGCGATTTTGTGCCATATATATAGGTATAATGTTGCACCTATGTGGTGCTTATTTGATCCATGACTGCAGCAAAATTGCTTCTTTAAAGGAGCCAGTCAGTGTCACTGTCTACGCCTTTAGAGGCGCAATGTTGCCCAGTATAACCTCAAGTGAACCTTGAGATTACTGGGCAATATTGCGTCTCTAGAGGAACAGGCAGTGACACTGATTGGCTCCTTTAAAGAAGCAATTTTGCAGCAGTTATGGATGAAATAAGCACCACATATTTGCAACATTATACCTATAAGGTAAATATACTTAATATACATAACAAGGTACAATTTGGTTACTTAACTACTTTAAACCTTGAATAGTGCGAACTAATGCAAGCCTGTTTGCTCAGTATATCAAACTTATGCTGTTGTTGCACTCTGCAAAGTAAATAAGATTGGTGTAATTTGGATCCTGTGAATCATGAAATGTGTGCGTGGAATTTGTGAGTTTTGAAATGTTAATGTAGAAGTTAACTTATAGTTGTGTTTGAATGACATACTAAAACCAAATATTTACCCAATTACCTTTCCAATGAGGTGAGCACTATCACTATCTATCAAACAAACCCTCTAGGCAAGAGCATATATCTGCATGAAGGAAGAGGTAAAAATATGATATACATTTGTCTGGATACGCTTTATTCAAAACGTACTTGAATACGTACTTATTCACATAATCTATAAGAATAAGATATGCTTTTTGCCAATACACAAAGCCTCAAAAAACAAAAGCATGCTACGTACATTTCTAAAGTATGCACCATGTCTAAAAAAAAAAAAAAAATGTAAGAGGATTTAACAAGTTGTTTGTATGCATTTAAACGAATAGGCCTACATATTTCCATGCGTACAATATTCATGTAACAGTGACGTCATCATGAATCATCAAAAAGATATGTTTCCAGCATAGACATGAATTTATCTAAAATTTAAAACATGTCTTACAATTAGGAGTTTGTTTTATAATGACGATGCCAATTGTCTTAAAGTCCTTATCACGACATGTCTTGGTGTTCACACTTATTCAAATCATGAGATTCTTGGCACTTAGATTACGACTACAATTCATTATGGTTTAGATACTTAACTGACATACGCATACCATATTCAGGTATACGGGCATTTCGATGAAAACATCTAAATACAAGGTATAATTATAATATGAAAATCGAACTTGATACCAGCCCTTATGGGCTACCAATGGAGACTAGGCAGAATCGCAGTTGTGTATTCAGATTTTGTTTTGGGTGATACACGCATTCCGACTGATTTGGGATCAATTCGAGTCCCTCGAGCTGAGATTCCGGAACTGCAATGAGCAAATCATCATAATGACTAACAAAGTGACTGAGAATAATACATGCACCACTTTCTGTTTCGTTGTTCTATACACAGAAAGTTGTTACGTTTTCCAATCCTCTGTAGGCACACAGGGATTTGCAGATCACCTTTGGCTATAACGCCATGGTCGCGTGCAAAATGATTTCAGCTTATCTAACTTGTAGTTTCCGAATAGGGAACTACCGTGCTTATACATATTAATCGGATGATAGACCCCGTCAAAGAGTAAATTGCGGATATCGTATACCATTGTCAAATCCACTTTTTGTTCTGTACACAGTTTCACTGGACTCTTATGAACCACTTAAGCATTACCAAATCATGGAGTGTAAGAAAAATCTTATGTTATTTCCTTGAAACGGCTGCATTTGTATGAGCGGGAACAGTTTGGCATCATACATGACTAAATGCATGTATTATACAAGGTTTCAGGACATTTTGAACCGTGTCCCCCCCCCCCCCCAAAAAAAAAAAAAAAAAAAACCCACAAAACAAAACAAAGCAAAACAACAACAACGAGTGAAATGTTGTATACCCTAGGCCCATTAGTGTATGATCTTTGTCCTTTGAATACATTGCCCATATTTTTCAACGAATAGGCATCTGGATGCAACGTAGGTATATATAAAATGATTTTTTTTTAAAGGAAGATACATTTAACCACTTCAGAAATAACTATGGAACAAATAGCATAATATTGACACGTTCCCTTATTCCTAAATGACGTGACAGAAAACTTTCCTCACCGAAATCATTCTGTCGTTATTCAAGTACAAGACATTGGTGATTATATACCTAGTTCGATTAAAAGTATACATGGAGTCATTGCAAAAGTATCTAATGAATAGCATGCTTCAGAACTACATCATTGTCATTTATTCTATGACGCTAATAATAGAGTAATTGTTCCGCCATACTGCCTGGCAGGTTGTAGTCCTCCTACGACGTTTGTTCAGCAAATAAGGCACAAAATAAAATTTTGCGAATTTTACACGCTGTTGCCAAAGTATGTAATCTTCTTTACCACTATTCTCAGACATAAGGTATGCTGATGCTGTATGCATTAGAAACGGAAGCTTCACAAATATTCACCATCTAACAAGGTAAAAGCGAAGTGATGTCTTGCCCACATATCGAATTTGTGATTACACTGATTTTCAAATGTAAGCTCATTGACTTTTTGACTGTTGACAGAGTCGGACTTCACCAATATCAACACTTGACAGCCATCTTTAGATGTTCTGGGGAGTGAATTTGGTGGTCATATAGCTCAAAAGTGTGGAAAGTTATTAAAAGAACACCACAATATTATGTCGACAGTGCTTACAAGGTGAGATACAAAGAAAGAGCACGAAATGACATTGTAGAATTTGACAATGACCTACAATATTTGACCTTGAACGCTGGCACCCACAAGGTGGTAGAAGTAACTTCATCCAATCGTACATACATATGCAAAGTTTCATTTGGATACCTCAAACAGTACTTAAAGGGGAATGAAACCCAAATGTACCCGTGGATTGGAGCAATATCATAAGAACACACAAGTGAACATGGAAAATCGTATGATCCAGTGGAAGTTATGCATTTTTTAAAGTTTCAGTGTCACTTTCATGTATGGAAACGTATATGAAGAAAATATCAAGGGAATTCCATAAAATCTGATTCTAAATGAAAAGTACAAATTGCCTCCACTTATTTGTCGTTGCCATAATGTTAAGGGTAATATTACCCCAACCCCCTTCTGGAAGAAGTAAATCAAGTGCTCCTTTTGTAATGCTAGAAACGTGAAACTATGCCTATTTTCTTTACATTTCTTTATATGATTTTCCATGGTTGACGTCAAAGATGTAGCTTTCTCATCTCGTAATGGCGGCACTGAAACTCTAAATATATGTGTATATATAGCTCTTCAACGGATTTTCCGATATTCCTCAATTTGTGACGATGTGTTCAACTGCTAAACTAATCTCCCTGCATTAACTTGTCCACTTGTACTTTTCGTTTCATTTCCCTTCGTGATACAACGTTGCCATAATCGATAACAGACTGATGTACGAACGGAGGGACAAGCTGAACAACATCATTTCTCTGGTGACAATTCCTTGTAAAAGTATACACCATGAAAACTTTAGGCTGGTAAACTATATCAAGACAATTATTGAACAATATTGTTAATGACATGCCGTAGGTTTTTCTTCGTGATAGTTGCCTGTTCAGATCAAGGCTTGCAATGTACTGCTGAAGTATGCATCGGGTGTTTCTGCCTTGTCTGGGATACTGAAAGCCACAGAGCACAGAAGGCCGGAAACATTGTAGCGAAGGAAGACACGATTGTATACAGGAATTCCGGCAGATTTCACAACCATCCAGCCAAATAGTGCGCAGCATTCACAGTGAAGATTGTGGGATTTAGTCCTGCCAGGTTCTGAAAGAGATTTTGGCATGAATAAATAATGACTGAATAAAATTTCGAAGGAAATAGGTCGTTTACACTATAGGCGGTTTTGTTGCTTACATAAACTAACAGGTTGCAACTATGACCATTGACCAGAAAATGGAAAATTAAATTGATTGCATAGATCTACTTCAGGTTTCTAACGTCTTTTGCTGAAATAATGAGAAATGGTTTTGAAATAGCTGCGATATCCAAAACAGAGCAATAATAATATAATATAGGACTCACTTTTTATCACGATCGCTGCGTTTTATTTTGTTTTTGGATGGCTCATCCATTTCAAAACCAATTTTCATCAAATAATCTTTAGAATTCCTCTTAGAATGGCATACTCTCTATTATTTCATAAGTAGGTTCTTGGTATATCACAAAAAGTTAAAAGCCCAAATCCTCACCTCCACCAATACTATACCATCCCTTTAAGCTTTGATATTGGTTTCTAAACAAATCCGGTCGGATAGATTTATTTCAGCTCTTTGTCATATAAGTAAAACATGATAATGTTGCAAAGAAATATTCCTCTTATATTTCTAGTCACAAAGCAGATGGAATTCCCGTCTCCCATAAAAAAATAAAAGTGCAGCACTTACTTTGTCACAGACATACAGCATGTCCTCTCCAGGCAGACGGGGAATTAGGAGACAGCATGCCGACATCACTAAGTTAGAGCTGGAAAAAAAAAGAATAAATGTGGAATAGCCTGAGTAAAGTCATGTTGAAAAGAAAAATGTGGCGAATTTGGACTGAGATGAAAATACACACCTTTTATGTAGGCCTGCATACATTTATGACATAGGGCATATTCAAATATTCCCACATTTTTCCTGACCAACTCAAAGTCTTCATGACATAAAATAACAAAGAAAGACAACATCAAATTACATGCCAATTTAACATCAGTTTGCTGTATATTTTACACAGTTAGGAAAGGAGTAAGACTTATAGACCTCAGCCATTCAGCCGTTGCTGAGCTTGCCACAGATGATGGTCCGGGTGCTGGCCATGGCAATGGGTGTAATGATGCCCATTATGGTTGACACCTCTAATCCTGCTACCACACACACAAAAAAGAGAAAATATAGCCCCCTCTACTTATTAATAACATTTATTTGATTTACTTTGATAATACTGGTTACAGAAAAAAAGATTACCCCCCCCCCCCCCAAAAAAAAAAAAAATAATAAAAATAAATAATGATAATAATAAATAAAATAAAATAAAATAAAATAAATAATATATAAATAAATCAAAAAAAAATCAAAACAAAAATGAAGATTCTTGCGGGGTAGAGATGCTGCCTGTATGAGTTACAATCCATCATGGAGTTTTCAGGAAAAAGTCCAAAAAAAAAAAAAACTGAGAAGACGTAGAACGGAAAAGGCAAGAATGAATGATCGCAATGGTCCACTTGAGTAACATATCTCTCGATTATAGATGGTATCAAAAATTGCACTATGTTGTCTTATCAAATTTTCCGCAACCCACTAAAACGGTGGCTACGTTATAGTAACTGATAAAACTGCGTTCATGTGTAATAATACGCTTTAATATAATATACTTCACGGATATCACATGCTGAAAATCTAGATGAATCAATAACCTGAAAATACATATACAAGTGTCCATGTATTACGGATTAATCCATTAATGAAACTTACATATTCTGTTGAGGAATCACTCTGTCCTTCAGAATTGCATATCAGTTTACGTGATCAGGAGAATGCGCGCAAATTATTGTATCTTGCTTGAATACCTGAAAAGGAAAATCAAGTGTCATGAGTTCAAGGCCACTGTTCATGCGTGTGTAATAATTTTGCAGAAGAGCTAACTTATGTAAATGTGACTACCTAACTCTCTCCATGGCAGCTTAATGTATAGTTCAATTTTTATGCACTGCCTTGCTGCATACAGGGTGAACTTAAGTCTACCACTAACACTACCTGACTACAGAGAATTATCCCAGCATAAAGATAAGCGTGCAATGTTTGCCATTATAAGTTTAGTTAGTACACTAGTCTATTTATCCATAAGTTTATCAACAATTATTCATCAACTTCAGTTCCGTTCCTTTTATTCGTTATTAATCAAATGTGGTATGGCACGACGCGATGTATTATCCTTGGGGATGTGTGTTTGTGTGTGTGGGGGGGGGGGGGGAGGTGGCGTAAAGGTTATGTTAAGGATACACTTCCTATAGGAATATCCGATTCCACGTTTTCTTAACTATTTTGTTTTGTTGTTGATCGGTAAATATAAAGAATTACTTGAAATTTGTGATTATGTATGTGTTCACTGTATTGTGAGTATAAATCATGCTTGTATAATTGTGTATGTAGTGAAAATTGTATCATTTATAATGTGTACATGTACATGAATATATGTGAGTTTATGCATGAATGTAGATATTCCTATGTGCATGCCCATGTACCAACAAAAAGAATTTCCTAAATGAACGATAAATGAATCTGAAATCTGAAATCGGAATGCCATGACGTCTTTAGCAAGACATTTTATCGCTAAAGCTGCTCTAATTCCACAGAATGGTTACGAAACAAAACAAAATAGAACAGAAAACAGCACGCATAAAACTAGCCAGTTTTAACAGAACTCTAAAATGAACATTTTAATATTACTGCAGGCAAGCCTACATTATAAGACATGGCTATACAACCAAAAACAGATACAAGAAATTTGATGAAGGGTAATATCGAGAGTAAGGCCTTGGTCGAGAACATTGTGGATATTTCAAATCATGCTTTACGATGATGTTTTAACTCACCATTTTCCACGTGGTAGGAATCTGCGGGGTCTTGATGTTATGAAGTGGACAAAATAATTTTGAAGTCAGAGTTGCAGTAAGCCGCTACGAAAAGCCTCAGACGAGCTGATCTGCTATGGAAATGGAATTTGCGATAGATGCTCAGCTCAAACACGCATGAACGAGCTGTACAATGAGCCATCTGGGAGTCAACTTATGTGCACATAAGTTTGCACGACTCAACAATTCATTGAATTCATAAATCATGTTCAAGAAAAGAATGAACATGCCCACACCAGGTGACCAAACTACTGGGTCCGTGAATTGACACTCTAGGAAACATCCATGTCATTATTTTGCATCGAATGTATTCTATGGATTAATAGGCGTTTAAAAAAAATTCCACTTTTGATTCTTAATAATTCAGTAACTATTATCAGATAACACTATCATTGATATGGGAGATAGTTGTATAGTGTACAATTTCGTTGGAGGTGGTTTAAAACACAAATCAGTTTCATGAAATCCATGATCAATTTCACAGTTAGGTTACAGATTTTACTCTATTTCCAACCCTCTGTACAAAATTTTCACTTTGCACAGGGGTCAATGGGTGTGTATGGGAGTATGTGGTTAACACCCTGACAATGGTGTTGAACAATAGCCAGGTTTTAATGCTTTATTATTTATTCATGAGAAATTCCACTATCACAGCTAGTCTTTATTCATTCTAAAATGTGGTGTTTGCAAGCACACGGAAACATGTGCTTACATTTTTCATGGGCATGCATTTTACCCTTAGGCTAGTAGACCGTGCATGAATCCATGAAAAAACGGGGAAAAAAATCAACCCTGACAAATAAATCGTGTAGTTTGCACCCTTATATATCCGCGAGTTTGCTCTCTAAATGATTTTAGTTTATCATTTCCTTTACGTTCACTTAATAAAATATGCATACATAAAATGTGACTATGGTATGAATAAAATGACAATGTGACAAACAAACAAACAAAGCAAACAAACAGCAAAAGATATCAAGTGAAGGGGTGAGTGAGAAGGTAATTGGCCTTATTTAAAACTAATCCCGGAAAAGTAAATACATTGTACATACAGAGAAAAACATTGGCACACACACACACAAACACACACACACTCACACATACACACACATGCATACACAGACAAAAACATGGACCAGCGCATATTAGCAATACACAAGATGTCATTTTCACAAACACACCCTATCTTGCTAGTCTCTTATAAATTCGTAAAATGATAAATTATTGGTAACTTTCAGAAAACCTTTCAAGTAAAATACGTTTTAAAGCTTCCTTAAAACTTTGTACCGTTTTCTTACATTTCACATCAGAGTGGATGGAATACCAGATTTGAGGGCCTTGAAAAAATATTGACTTTTTTTTTCTGTCCCGAGATCGAGTCGCAACGAAAATCTTTAGCGTGTAGTAGGGTTTGATTCCATCATCGCACAGTAAGCATGCAGGGAATGCTGTGACATATTCCATTTCGATTGGTCAATACCAGACGAGCAGTCAAGTATTCTTCGTTAGCTTGTTCGCAGACCCTTTCATCAAATACTCAACTTTATTTAAAATGCTCCGATGAATGATTATTAGATTATGGGAGAACATCAAGTTTTATGATGTCTTTAAAAAAACATGTACATAGTAGCACCACGACGGTATGCAATATTGTATTCAATTGTCGATCAACACCATATGGGTCTTCCTTTGAGACTTGTTATGGGCTCAATATTGCACCTTAGCAAGAATGAACCACAAACAGGAAGATATGTCTTTGTAATGGTAATTACGTTTCGACATCCCGACCAATAAGAGATAGGTTAGGTGAATGTTAAAGACACGGGGATACACGAATAGAAATTGCTCCAAAAAAAAAATGAAATAAAACGAACATTATTCTAATAGGCATGCCTGGGCAGTAATCTGATGTTTCTATTGATAGAGAATTCTATTTGAAGATTCATATCAGTTTGCTTTGTCAGAATCATGAGGAAAAGTGATAAAATAAACCGGCTATCCAGGGTACAGTTTAAACACTTTCACATGAAACAGCTCTGATTAACACTTTTGCACAATAATATTTCTGTTCAGAATTGACTTTTGTTTTATATGTTTTTATCTTAAAGTATAGGATTTCATTTGAAGCAAAATATAGCCAAAATTACGTAAACGTCCACAATGAATCTTCAGATTGCTCAGTGAGACGGCGGCATCGAATTCCGATCAGCGAAGGCACAAATGCACCTGTGGAATTGTTTTGTACAGCAATAGAAATCTGACGACTATTTGAATAATTACATCAAGTTGGAACTTCATCTGTTAAACCTCCTAGGTTATGTGTACAATGTGATTGGTCAATACCAGACAAGCAATCAGGTATTCTACTTTTGTTTTTTTAGTAGACCCCTTTCATCATGGACTCAACTTAATTTGAAAATATACTCTCGATGAATGATTATAGAATATGAAAGAAATTTAAGTTTCCTGATATCAAAAAATATATGTTCATAATATCAGCACAAGGATATGTAATATTGCATTTTAGTGCCGAGCAACACCATAGGATGGCCTTTGTTTTGAGACTAGTTTGGGGCGTAATATTGCACCGTCAATGACCGTGGCAAGATCGAACCCAAAATGAACCATATAAGAAGCAAAGTTCCACCATTTTCTCAAATCGTGTAGTTTGCACCCATTTTCGCGACTTCGAACCCTTGTAGCTCCCTTATTGAACCTTTTTTTCTTAGTGTGTACGATGATTTTGTTACCGATAGCCTGAATACAGCTGCAAATGAATTGCCTCATGATCTTAGTAATGATTTCACTCAAAATATGTTGTGCAATTATATTACAGTGAATCAATGCAAAGATATGATTCATAATTTTTCTGAGGACACGTTTTCTTTGTTACATTTAAATATAAGGAGTTTGAATAAACATTTTGATGATTTAAAATTTCTATTAGAATCTGATGCAAGCCAGTCGCTATCCGTTATCGGATTAAGTGAGACATGGTTAGCTTCCAATACAGAAAATTATTTCGCAATTGAGGGTTATAATTTGTTTGTTAACAATAGGCTTGATAAGAATGGAGGGGGCGTTGCATTGTACATATCACGTTCCTTTGATACTATTGTTCATGAAGATATTTCTAGAATGGACAATGTTGTTGAATCTTTGTTTATAGAAATTCTTATCCCAGGATGTAGAAATCTTATGGTAGGCATTATATACAGACCTCCTAATTCACACGCCAATGATTTTTTAACTTATTTTTCAGATCTTGATAATTCACACGTTTTCCGAAATAAGGATTGCTTTTTACTCGGTGATTTCAATATTGATTTGCTGAAGTCTGAGCATGATAATATCTCTAGTGATTTTCTTCACACACTTCTGTCCTCGTCCTTTCTTCCTCTTATTTCTAAACCCACACGTGTTACAGATCGCTCTGCCACCCCTCATTGACAACTTGTTTTGTAATATTCTACCCCTCCCTGACTCTTTTATAATCCTTTCAGATATGACTGATCATTTTCCAATAATGACTTGTTTTACTCTTAAAACACCAGCTAATATTAAACCTATTTCACCTCTTTTGTTTAGACGTAGAGTTTCACCTGAAAAGTTAGCTAGTTTTGATGTGGCCCTGGAGAATGCTGACTGGTCAGGAGTATTTGGCAGCGATGATGTTAATATATCCTTTTGTAATTTTATGGAAACGTTTAATCATCATTTAGATGATGTAATCCCAAAACAAAGAAATAGAACAGAGTATAAAAAGACACCTAGATTACCTTGGATTTCCAGATCAATTCTTCGTTCAATTAATAGGAAAAATCGTTTGTATTACAAGTACAAATTGGAAAAAACTGAGCGATCGAAGAATAGATATACATCATATAAAAATACTTTGACAATGATTTTACGTTCTGAAAAGAAAAGATATTACTTTAAGCAATTATCGAAATATAAGTTTGATATGAAAAATACTTGGAAAGTCCTAAAACAGGCCATGAATGTTCCGAGTAAACACTCTGACATTGATAAAATTAAATTGAATGATGAATCGATTAATGATCCTCTTCATATTGCAAATATTTTTAATTCTTATTTTTCAAAAATAGGCGAAAATTATGCTCAAAACATTCCTGCAACAGATTCTCATTTTACTGAATTTTTAGGTCAGCGTAATTCTGATTCCATATTTTTTATACCAACTAACAGATTTGAAATTATTGATATAATTTCTTCTTTTGAAAATAAACGAAATTCTGGTTATGATGAGATAGATAATTTCATACTTAAGGGTGTTATTTCCTCGATTGCTGATCCACTTGCTCATATATTTAATCTGTCAATTTTTAATGGTGTGTTCCCTGATAAAATGAAATTAGCTAAAGTAATCCCAATATTTAAGGCAGGCGATAAGTTTGAAGTCAGCAATTATCGCCCAATTTCATTATTATCGTCATTGTCTAAGGTTTTAGAAAAACTTATTTACAAGAGAATGATCAATTTTTTGAAGGTACACGACGTTTTTACGAATTTTCAGTTTGGTTTTCGTGAGAAACATAGTACTACGCATGCTCTTTTGCATTTTGTTGATAGAGTTGTTCACGCAATCGATAACCATTCTCATCTAGTTAGTATTTTCTTGGACTTCTCCAAGGCCTTCGACACTATCAATCACGATATTTTACTTTATAAGTTATCGCATTATGGAATACGTGGGAAGGCCTTGGAGTGGTTCAAGAGTTATTTAGTTAATAGAAAACAATTCGTTACAATTAAAAACAATGATTCCGTTGTCAGAGAAGTTAAATGTGGTGTCCCACAGGGAAGTCTCTTAGGGCCGTTATTGTTTATTATTTATATCAATGATTTTTGTCGCGTATCCGACGACCTCTCTTTTATTCATTTTGCAGATGACACTAATGTATTTTTTTGCCCATAATGATATTGATTTTCTCGTTCATAAAATTAACATTGAATTGAAAAAAGTTACAAATTGGGTCAGGGCCAATAGGCTATCACTCAATGCTCAAAAAAAACAAAATATATGCTTTTTAGTAATATTGTTGATAGTTTAAGTACAAATATAGTATTAGATGACTCTCATCTACAAAGAGTCTCACATATCAAATTTTTGGGTGTCATTGTGGATGAAAAACTTTCCTGGAAATCACATGTTGATAATGTCTGCAATATAATTTCACGTAATATAGGCATTGTAAATAGATTGAAATTTCATATTCCACAAAAATCATTACTTATGCAATATTCGTCGTTAATATTGCCTCATCTTAATTATGGAATATTAGTTTGGGGCAACACGCATCAGAATTTATTAGAGAGAGTGTTCCTCTTACAAAAGAAAGCTCTACGTGTTATCTGTTATTCCCCTGTACGTTCTCATACAAATATGTTGTTTGCCTCCAACAAGCTCTTAAAAATTGCAGATTTGTTTTTGTTTAATTTAGGGCAATTTATGTACAAGTATTGTAATAACTTGCTTCCGTCTATTTTTGACTCTATGTTCCTAAAAAATCAATCATTTCATGAATATCCTACTAGGCGTTCCAATGAATTTCACTTACCTCTTTTAAGAACGATTTTTGCTAAAAACACACTTATTTATGTAGGCCCAAATTATTGGAATTCTTTGAATCAAGACATAAAAAACGCTCCATCCATATGTTCTTTCAAGAGGAGACTGAAGTCTTTTTTATTGCAATCGTACGACTCTACAATACCGAATTAACCATTTGGCCTTTTTTCTCAGTTACACTTACCTGCTCACTTTGTCCCCTCTTCAAAGAATTAATGGTATCTTTTTCCTGGATGCCCGCAATGTTGTCACCTATGCCATTTTGCCCATAGCGTCTTGAAGTTGACTTTCTGTATGTGACTCCTGTTCATACGTCCCTCTATTTTCTATTTTCTTGTCTTATTTCAGGCGTCAAAATATTACTTTTCTCCTACAACTATCCTCTTATTCTCTAGGCATGCTTCTGCCGAAGATCGCTGTTTCTGTTGTTCTGTTTCTGTTTCTGTTGTGCATTTTTGTCTGCTATTTTGTCTTCAGTTTGTCAGTCTTGTCCATTCCGTTTGTCTTGTACAACCTTTTTTTTCAGTAGTTGTCTCGTTGTCTAGTCCTGTTTCATGTTTGTTCGCGTCTATGAAAGTGTATATATGGTAATCTAATTTTTAGTGGGCTTCCAGACTTCTTCCACTTTATCATCTTTTGTATCCAGACTTCTTTGTTATCTTTTGTATCTACGATGATTCGATTCCATCAATGTTCTTATCCAGAGGGGCCCACACACTACAAGCTCTGTCTTTTTAGTGGGTCCCTCCATTTTTCGCACGGTATACATGTACTTCATTTCGATCACTTCTGTTTCTTTTTTACTATACAATGTATGATTACTAAAGGTCCTCAATTATTGTACAGTCTTTTCATTTCACTATGTTCTATTTACCTTGTTCTCTGTTATCAAAAGAAGTGAAACATATGTTATGTCGGAAAATGAAATAAACTTTGAATTGAATTGAATTGAATTACATGCAGTATTAGTTTATAGATAACATAATATTTTTGTTGTTGCTGTGAGCTTATTCATATGAATTTTAGACATGTTTCTCAACTGTTTCTGTCATATGCTTTACTGAAGAACAGCAAATGTTGAGTTTATATGCAAGAGAGGTTGATCATTAGTTTACATTTAACTTTATTGAAGTGCCGGAGCATAAACTTGCCTTGAAATATTAGCATCCAAAACCCTCCAAACCCAAAACGTGCAATACTAGATACGACAGGAATTCCTTGTTGTTGTGAGTTATGTTTCTTAAAAACACTGATTTTTTCTGCTTTTGCAATGTACTATGTTCAAAAACACTCTTAAACAATTTTCAGATTTCGTTTCTTTCTTAAGAGAAGAAAACGGTGAGGTCATGTGAAGCATGTTCCTATAAGTTTTATTTCGTTAATAATTTTTCTTTACCCATCTCCTCAACCGTAAGGTGATACGGTACCTAAAAAGTCATAGGCCAAAGGTGTTGAGCTTTACTTCCCCTTTTTAAAGTAAATTTAAGAGCTGGGGCATTATTTTTAAAAAGTTGGCATTTTAAGCTATGTACACCGAGGACGAGTCTTACTGAATGGATTTCTTGTTGCAGTAGAATTGTATTTTTATGAGCTTGATGGAGTATTAGACAATTGTATAAAGTGTTTGCAAAAACTGTTAATGTATTCCCTTTTGCTAATGTCCAAAGAGTTCATTTGCCAAGTTTTAATTGTCTTTTGTTTTAATCATCAGGGGTTTGTTTTATCATGGTCATAGAGGAAAGAAACTTAATTATAAAAAAAGCCTTCATAAAAGAAGAGATACTGACAATTTCATCAAAAGTTGTGATTTTCAACATTTCCAAAATGCAATTGATTAATATTTCTCCCCAGGGCACAGAAAGAAAGTAGTTTTTGGTCTTGTTTTTTTTTTTTTCACGTCAGTATGTTATAATACCCGCGGGTTTACGCCCATCCCACCAATTTCCATCCGAATATAACTGTATCCGGCCCTGTTTTGTTTTTGTTTTGTTTTTGTTTTTTTTTTTATTTACACTGCAAAGAAAATGAGAACACTGATGTTTGAGAAAAATCCCGACATGTTTGATTGGGGCAATTCTTTTTTTATGTCTATTATTTTTTCCAAATAAGTTTTTTGGTTATCACTGAGGACAAATACAGATACCCTATTTCTTCTACCAAAACCACAGCACTGTATATTCTCATATTTCTACAGTATTTCGTCTCAACACTTGCCCTATTGATATTTCAAAGCATGTTTCCCTGTGCGCTCAAGAAACTCCCCCATTAAAGGAGACCTCCGGGTGATTCTCAGATTTTTACATTTGTACAACTATGAATTAGTTATACTGAGGACAGAGTTTCAGAATTTGTGATAATTGGGATGAAGAATAAGAATATTTTCAAAAAATAGAACAAATTGCAATGAAAAAGGATGATGACATGGGAGAGTCACCATAAGAATGCATGAGGTGGGGGTCAAGGAAGCAGAACAAAAGAATAAGGCATGCATAGATTATAGACTGGTGAACTCGCAAGCAAGCGGTATTGTTATGGAATTACACTGCTATCATTTCTGAAATATGTGAACTTTATAGCTGGTAAAATTGGGTCTTTGAGAGCGTCTGGGGGCTACGCCTCACCACTTACAGCGTCTGGCAACGGTCATGCATTTATTCTGTAAGTGTAAGAACAAGTTCCAGTGGGTTTCATGGGGTTACTTTCCTAATTTTCAGCTAGGCTAGCCTAGCTGGTAAGAGTTTGGTCTTTGGGGCGTCTGGCGGCTATTGTCTGGCAACAATCATTCAATTATCCTTTGAGTGTATCACAAGAACAAGTTCCAGTACACGCTTTATGTATATATTCACAAAAATATAGTTTCGGGTTTTTTTTTTTAATCTGCTTCTCCTTTTCATAATATTTATGTACTTTGTCAAATCACATTCTGCAATCATGACAAATATCCTGTACGTATGCAATGTATATAATTTCTTTGTTTATTTGATGGAAGTGACAATTAATATTATTTGAATTTTGAAATCTTGTTTCTTGTTTTTCTCACAAAAAAAAAACGTAAACTACAAAGTGACTACTTAATGATAATCATAAACTATTGACGTATTACTAGTAATAAAACAAAGTTTCTGTCCTGGCAATGTGTTTACACTTGCTCGATCAACAGAAAACATTAAGTTTGATACTCTTCTACATATTCTCAACATCTTTCAGTAAGCCACATTTTTCTTGATGTTATAATACGCCCGTGAAAACTATGTAGCCACCTTATTTTTTCTATCATACTAACGGCACCCATCCAGAGCTTATTTTACTTTAATGTTCTCATTATTTTTTTTTCTTTACCTCTGATCCAAAGATTGAAATTCATAATTCTACAAATTATACTGATTGGCAAATCTATGGAAAAAAAGACGTAACACCCCTAAAAGGGTATAGGGGCTAGAATGTTGAAAAAAAATGAGGAGAAACAAGTCGTTGGTTGTGGTAGCAGTATCTATGCATGGAATGGCACATTTATTGCTCACATAAAAGGTCACCATCAGACAATTAAGTATTGACAAATACTTCAGAGCAAATCAATGTGTAACAAAACAGTAATAATCAGTCCTCTGCTTAACACATAAATTCACACCAGCTCGGTGTAACTATATCCATTAACAGTGTGATGTTTGTGACGAGCACAAATAAATACGTCTTGACTCAATCAAATACGGTTGCAATTGTACATATGACACATTATCCGTCTTGTACTACCTCAGACGGCAGGTGGCGCTATAATCACATTATATTACATGTCCCACTTTATGGTGAGTGGGGTGTGTTTGTTCCACACATTAATAGTTGGTTTTTTTTTAATACACACACTAAATTATTACCGCTTACCATTACCATTGCAGATAATATACACAATGGCACTCCACTGTCCGATGCCATCCTGATCTATAACGTGGTTCACTAATTAAAACCAATCTTCAATGGGGTTATAAATGTTTTCTAATGGGTCATACACTATACGACGAGTTGCTTTTAGGCCAATCCACAACAATTGAGGATCATAACAACTACTTGCTGAGTTCACATCAATATTTTGCCGATATTACATATGCATTTGTACCTAAAAGGTTTCAGAAATGGTTTCCAAATCTTCTGTTTTTGTGACGTTTCTCATAATATAACGTTAATGCAACCTAATGATCCTCCTCTTCAACACTTTTATAATGTTTAATTCTCAATCCTTACATGGTAATACTATTCAAACATTTGCTCCAACTCATGATATGTTGTTTAAAATATAGTGATAATGTTTCCAACTCCCCCCCCCCCCCCAAAAAAAAAAAAAAACAAAAAAAAAACAAACAAAAAACATCTCAATAACATTTTAAGGACACTGTAAAAGTAGTTCCGGCACAATGTTTTCAAAAGTGTGGGGGCCCACTTCCGAGTTTCATGAGCTAACAAGGTCTTCAGAGAAAACACATAATCTTACCGCCGCCATACTTCAAGATCTTTATCTATTTCTATTTTAGTGCCAATTACGTACTTCCGGGTTGAAAAAAGTGTGGGGGCCCAAAGTGATGACACCTTATGTATTTCTTTGTATGGTGCACAAAAAGTGTGGGGGCCCGAGCCCCCACAGCCTCCACGGCTGCGCCGGGCCTGAAAACATTACGTCAGTGTTTTCTTAATAATCACAAAACAATGTATTTTTTTTACTTTTTCATGTGAAACCTTCAATGTTGCATATTGACCTTTGCACTCTATTATCTTATAGATTAAAAGTCCACTTCCTTTGGCAAATTTATCACAACATGTAAAGATGACAGGGTTATTCTGATTGGCGGTCATCTTAACAAATACAATGCATTGAAAATATACATAATTCATATCCCTAACCAGTACTCAATAAACTATACAATTACGGCAGTTCATGCAATCACAAGTGAAGACTCGTTATCAACGTGCGGCTTACATCGACCAAAACTCCAACTCTCCCGTTTTCGACTGAGATCTCCCGCCGAAAACCCATTTTTGCAAAATATCCCGTTCTCCCGGTTGAGATTTAATTTCTCCCGCCCTGGCTCTTTGTCTCCCGTTCGAAAGGATTTCTTACTTTATCGTATGTTGAAAAAAAAAATAAGCCTAAGATAGCATCAGAGAGCATTCATCGAAAACCCCAGTAACTTGGCGCTTCGCACACATCAACCTTGAGTCTCCGTTTGCTAGGGGTTTCAGGCGAGAGAATCTCTAGATCAGATGGTGTTTTGGGTTGCAGTCTCTGCAAACAGGGAGGTGAGCACCTCCCTGCTGCAAACGACCGTGGACACATTTTGCTACATAACAAACGATCAGGAGGTCGGGACACACGACCACTTCTCGAAGTTACCGTAGTGTGTGCTTTTTCATTTGCCAGTGTGTGCGACGGACTGCGTTGAGTGTGCATGGGGGTTCCGTCTGGGGGTGGGGTGTGATTCTGCCCCAATAGTGGCTGCATGGAATGCTCGTT
This sequence comes from Diadema antillarum, assembly GCF_040938485.1. Classification (NCBI taxonomy): domain Eukaryota; kingdom Metazoa; phylum Echinodermata; class Echinoidea; order Diadematoida; family Diadematidae; genus Diadema; species Diadema antillarum. The sequence goes on along the minus strand of NW_027270890.1, from coordinate 5,808,484 downwards.
AACGATGGGCTTATAACCCACCCTCTGAGGCTCTTCATCCTCACGCTCGCACATGGACCAGATATCTCTCCTGTTCCTGCGGAATACAGCACGTGGCGAGTCGATGACGTAGCTCCTAGGAGCTGATTGGTGCGCGCTGGTAACGTGACCACGGATCCACTCGCTCTGGCGCGCATGAAATCTGACAGGCTGTTCGTGCTCAAGGAGTGGCAGGATTTTATCACCTCGCCTACCATCGTCATTACAATGACAATGACAATGACAATGACAATGACAATGACAATGACAATGACAATGACAATGAATTTGACAATGACAATGACAATGACAATGACAATGACAATGGTAATGTGCTTGTTTGCGCTGCCTTTCGGTAAGTATTGGTCCCAAGGGAGGAATGGTCTGCGGCTTGAGCAAGTGGACAGGGAAGGGGAGTTTCGCAGAAGCCGGCTATTCAGGGGCATGACCTTCAGTCCCATCGAGAGGTGCGTTTCTATATTCCAGAATCGCGTACATGGGATCGAGTTTGCTCAACTTCGCTTTTTTTTCATCAGCCATTTAACGGTCTGAACGCAACGTTCGACTTGGCCGTTAGATTGGGGGTACATCGGGCTTGTAATTTGGGTGAATTCCCACTGCTTCAAACGCTCGAAATTCTGCGCACCTAAATTGTCGTGCGTTGTCCGTCATTACTGGTGTCGGGAATTCCATTTCTCGCGAAGATTCTTTTCATTTCTTCAGTGACGATGTGGGCCGTTAGATCACGGAGGGGCTGGACCTCTGGGAACCTGGATCCCGTTTACAGTGCGGGGCTGGGCCGAGCCCAGCCTCAATTGCGAGGCCGAGCCCAGCCTCAATTGCGAGGCCGAGCCCCGCAATCTTGTCCGTTTACACTGTAGGGCTCGGCCGCACTTTTGATTCGAACCTTTCAATACTTTGTCGTAGTGGCGCTCTGCTTGTAAACAAACGCAATTTGGTATTGTCTGGTTTTCAGACCCTTTGCCAACTGAATTCCGTGGCGACAAAGTCGCCGTTCGGGCAAAGGCCTTTGCCGAAAGGAAAAAAAAAAATCCTTTTGCAGGACAAAACCACCTTAAACTATACTAGTTATCGACGTTTCTTTAATGTATGGCACCAGCAATGTATGTGTATATTTATCTGCATATGGAATGATACAATGCAGGTACCAATAAATCAAATCAAATCAAAAGTAGGTTTAAATGTTCAAGAATGTCTCTGTCATCCCCTCTCAGATATCCTGGCAATGAAATCATGAAATTTTTTTAGTATAGTGTCAAACTCACCAAAAAAATAAAGGATGTGCGTAGGATTTTCTAAATTTGCGGAATTGGGTTGATTTGCCTAAATACATTTGTGACACTGCATCACAAAACCAACAACAAATAAAAGTCGCCAGAAATGGATTTTTGGTTAACAAGAGTAGATTCTGAAAGACCAAATACTAAGCTTTAAACCTACATACAACTTATTACAAAATGATCCAAGTAACCTGTCTAAACAATTATTGAAAGTGCAAACTCGGAAAAAGTTTTTATTCAGAAAGGAGGATTTGAAGTTTAGAGTCTATTCAAGCGCTTAATCTGACGCAGTTGTGCCATGTGCGATACATGCAACAACAACAACAACAACAAAGGTACACGCTGTATAAAGCTTCGTTGCAACCACAATAAAGGGAATATCGGTATAGGGTGCGATTCTGTTCATGACAACCATCAAATTTAAATGCAGTAGCAACATCCTTTCAAAAGTAACGAGAGTTGAATGTGAAGAGTGTGTGAAAGGCCTTTATCCAATGTTTCGAATTTTGCCGAAATGAATGAATGAATGAATGAATGACTGAATGAACGAATGAAATGGAAAGTTACCCCTAAAGTATCTACAATCACACCATTCAGAAAAAGGCTTCAAAGGAAAAATTCGAAAACAGCAAACAAACAAAATATAGACACCCACACACACACACACACACACACACACACACACACACACAGAGTTTCCAATTTGTTTTATGAGCCAAAACTTCTGCATTAGGTGGAAAAATAATTGCTGTTTCAAAAACAAAAACAAAATATTATAAACTCAAAATTGACGAGAATGACCACTTCACCTATTTTTGGTCCTCACGTAAGATTGCATAAGGGTTGTGTGACTTTTGGTTGGCTTTAATAATGATGCACGGTCATATGTGTAAGGGAATCTAGCAATACTTCTAGAACGTATCAGTGAAGTTTGAGGAAAATCGGATTATTATTTGTATTGGTTCAAAAGTTATGAAGTTTGAAAGTGATGGTCTTTTAGTATACGCTGTAATCAATGAGATATTACGTTGGAGAATTTAAAATAAATGATTCCCTTAACATGACTATGTCAGTATACTTAGTCCAGGCAATATAATGTGTAATACTACTATTATGTGTGGAATTTTCTTTATATTTTATTATTTTCTTATAATACAATACCGTGACATAACGACTTGCCGCAGCCTTCTTGTCTTACGATAACAGAGTATTGGGTTATTCAACTATCAAAACTTTTGAACGTATTCTTCGATTGTCGTCAGACTTTAGAGTTCTACTACCTCTGCATTTGCTGAATCAATATCACATTTGGGTTAATTTTTCCCTTTAAAGGGGAATGAAACTCAAATATTCGCATGCATTGAGTAATTGCAATGACCTTAGAACACATAAGCAAAAGACAACAAAGTTTGACGAAAATTGGACAAGTCTTTCAAAAGTTCTGAAATTTACAGTTTCAAAGTCACCATCGCTGGATGGGAAGACTGCTGCAGATCATAATGTCACATATGGAAAACAATGTCAAGAAAATGTTCAAAAAATTCCACAAGATAAGTCTTTGTGAAAAGTGTACAAATTCCTTCTGCTTGTTACTAACATTTCAAGGCTGATATTGTTCTCCTTTCTGAAAGAGCTTAGTTTAATGCTTTTCCATTATGCTTGACAAGTGAGAATAGTTTAATTTTCATAATAATATTCTTCAACATTTTCTATTACGATGGTCTGCAGTTGTCTTGTCATCCAGCAAAAGCGTAGAATTTGACAAATTTGCAATGGATTGTCTGGTTTTGCCCTAACTTTCACGAACGTCTTCTACCAATATTGCTGCATTCACTCAATCCACGTGCTTATAAGGGTTTAATTTCCATTTAACGGCTAAGGGTGAGACGACATAGTTTCATTGAAATTCGGCAATAAAAATCATGAGAGGGCGTTCTTTGAAATTACACAAAATCCTAAAGGCTACAGAAATCCTTCGTCGCACTAGTTTGTGTTGCAAACTTCCCACAATTTCTTTAGACCAACAGATGAAAAAGATAACGTCAACCACCGAAATGTCCTCTTTGATGGAGGTAGTACTAACCTACCTAGGTTGACCCTGAATTGTGACTTTGATCGGTCATGGCTCGTGATCTCAAGAATACCGCAACGATGATAAGGAGACTCCATCATTAACTTGGCGACACATCCTTAGACCAGTCATTTTCCTTCTTCATTCGTAGGCTCATCTACAACACACTGCTAATGTTATTAAAGGAGATCTCTGGATGATTTTCAGATTTTTACATTTGAACAACAATAGATTAGTTATACTTAGTACAGAGTTTCAGAATTTACAGTGATTAGGAAAAGGAATAATAGTGTTTTCCAAATTTATAACAAATTGCAATGAATAATTTGTTTTAGATCTTTTAGAGTATTGGTTTCTATGCTCAAGGACGACAAGAAATTCCACAAATATATACATGGAGCTGTCGATTTATGTACTACATGATGTGAAGTTATGAAAATTGTGTGGAATTACCCTTTAAACCTGTTTTACACTCACATGGTTTGCGCCCTCAACTGGTTATTTCGAGTACAGGATGACGTTATGACTACACCACTAGTGACCAGCTGAGACTACCTCACAGAATAAAGGTAAATCACGACGCATTTAGATTTGAATGAAACCGAGTATAAAAGGCTCGCGGCATCGGTAGAGGTGTACCTCAAAATAAAGCCTTTTTTTACCTAATCTGGCATAATAAAATTGTACTATACATATGACTATGAGGCGTACCTAAGTAAACGCAAAACTTGATGTGCTGGTACATGATTTAAAGATATTGTATAATTCTGGTTGTGACCTAACTTCAGGTTTCTAACTTTTTTTTTTCTTGTGTGTGTGTGTGTGTGTGTGTGTGTGTGTGTGTGTGTGTGTGTGCAGGGGCGATTTCAGGAATTACGTAAATGGGAGGCGCCTTTGAAAAAAAAAGAAGCACGCACCCTCATATTTTTGTTTTTATTTATTTTGTTTAACCTAAAAATAAAGAGGAGGCGCGCGGCCGGGACACCCTCTCCTTCCCCCTCCCCCAATCCGCCACTGGTGTCTGTGTGTGTGTGTGTGTGTGTGTGTGCGGGCGTAAAGAATCTGTTATGTAATATTTCGTTGCCATTCGTTTTACCTTTCTCACTGTTCTCTTTTTTTTTCGTGTCTCTTTTCAGAAGACCTCCTGCAGACTATTGTGTTGTGTGTGTTTCTTTTTTTTTCCTGATGGTTAAAGGACAAGTTCACCTTCACAGACATGTTGGTTGAGTGAATGCAGCAATTTTGTAAAACACATCAGTGAAAGTTTGAGGAAAATCAGACAATCCATTCTGGAGTTATGCACTTTTGAAGTTTCTGCTCACTGAAGACTGGATGAAAACACCACTATAGTTTGTGATGTCACATGAGTACACCGATATAAAAGAATATAAAGAAAATTCATCATATCTTCACTTTCCTCGCTTTATAAAAGGTCTTTTCACTTCCCTCTTTTAGAAGGCAAGGGAAATAATATTACCCTTAGCATACGTCCATGACAAGTTGAGGAAATGTTCACTTTTTTTCAAAAAGTAAAGTTTTGTGAAATTCTCTTTTTATTTTCTTTATGTCGTTGTACGCATATGACCACATACACTGTAGTAGTCTTCGCATCCAGCAGTAACTGCGCAGATACTTTAAAAATTCATAACTTTTGAACGGATTTTCCGATTTTCCCCAAACTTTCACTGATGTATTCTACTGATATTGTTGCATTCTTTCAGTCCACATGTATATGAAGGTGAACTTGTCTTTTAAACATGGAGACAAAACACGGAAACGGAGAAACAAAGGGGAAAAAGACAATCCAGAGCCGCCGACTCAGCACCACTGATATTTGGGGGCAAAACAATAATAATTGCGGGAGCTTCACTGACCCTCCTCTGCCTTTTGTCTGTCCACCCTCCTGTTCTTATCCCGCTCCCTTTACCTGTTGGGCTCCTTGCCCATGTCCTCTTACGCTCCCTTTTGGTTTTCTTTGTTCTGTGTCCCTAGCCCGTCCCTGAATGTTCTTGTTATGTGACGTCTTTGCTTGATTGCGTGATTGCTTTCCCTGCCTGTTTGTCATTTTGCCTCTGACGAAAATTTTGCTGGATCTAAAGCTCGGGCCCCCCTTTAACTCCATTTACCATGATTTTCAGTTACACACAGTTTGTATTCTATATGGGATCATTTTATATGGAATAGTCTGTTATCCTATCTTATTATGTTTCACTTAGAGACAATTTTATCCGAAAGTCTGTTATCGTATTGTAGTTTGCTTCACTGGGATATTTTCATGCAAACAGTTTGTATGTTATGCTATCTTACCATGTTACACTGGGACAATTTCAATTTCATCCGAATAGCCTTTTATGCTATACTTCACTGGGACAATTTTATCCGAATAGCTTGTTATCCTAACCATCTTTCACTTAGACAATTTTATCCGAATTATATGTTTTCTTATCTTACCATGTTTCACTGGGACAATCTTATCCGAACAGGTTGTATGTTACCCAAGCTTGAAAATATACCGTACATGCCTTTCACTTTGACAATCTTATCCGAATAGTTTGTATAGGAGATTCAAACTTAAAACGTTTCACTGAGACAATTTCATCCGGAGAGGTACAGCTTGTATGGGTATGTTACCTTAGCATTATATGTACTAAAATAATTCAAAATAAATATACATATTGGTTTTTATGAACATGTATGTTTTTGTTTTTTTTTACTGGACATCGATTGATTGAAAGTTGGATTTCTTGTGTCAATTTTTTACATAGTTTTTGATTTGTGTTTGTGTGATGGAAGATGAAGAAATAACTAAGTGGAGGGTTTGATTGCTGGAGAAATAAAATGAAATAAAGTATTAAAATGACAGTGAGATGTCAGAAAACAAATGAAGGGTTCGGTGCAATATAGTGCTAACCCACACTTTTGTCAAAATTGAGTTACATGCATTTTCATAATCCTTATCCTTCACTCTAACCTCCGTGAAAATATCATATTTATATTCAACCAATAAGATGGTAAAAAATGCCTGTATTCATGTTTTATCAATGTACAACGTATGAACTTTCCAAACATTCAACAGCGATTATCTCAAAATGATTATTGTTAGAGTTAGCACTATATTGCACCGATCCCTTCAAATGTGTAAACAGAAAGTGAAATTACATGTTTGTTTGTTTGAATGACAACTTCTAGCTTTTTTTAACCCATTGAATATCACTGGTGATTGAAAGTTGATTCAGTTTAAGTGGTTTTACATTGTTTTGAGATGTGTTTGTGTGATTAAGGACGAGGAAGAGACAAAAAAAATTAGAGGGTGATGATGTGAGATGTTTGTGTGATTGAGGATGAAGAAAAGACAATAAAGTAGAGGGTGCGATGACTGCTGACAGAAAATGAAAGGAATTAGACTTAACTGAGAAGTCTGAAAAATATACAATGCGTGAGCAGAGGGTGAAGTGGCATGGAGAAAACAAACTGAAGAATTGGAAACGGCCTTGGAATAGGGAACGTAAGAAAGAAAAGAAAAGGCATAAGTAGAGGATGAGATATGTGGTAACAAAGGAATGAAATTAAAAATGTTTAGAAATTTAAGTACCTAGTTCCTAATCACTTTTTTTACTATTGCAAGATACCTTACCTTTTAAATTGTCTTTACTGAGTATCATTATTTCACAGTCATTTAAAAACTTCATTAAACCTGAAATCTGCTAAAAAATGAACAAAAGTTCATTCCATATAAAAAGATACCATGTTGTTATAAAGGTCTTAATCCCGATAACATTGCTGAAGATATCGGAAGGTTTGTAATGCGAAACATCTCGTGTATACGTTAATGCGTGGATGTTTTTTCTTCTTTCTTGTGCTGGGAAAGGGCTACCATTAGTGGTATATCAGCAATCTGCTTGGTCCTCATTACTTATTCAAAACCGCACACAGCTGATTACGAAACAAATGTCCTGACGCGTACGCAGAACGAGATAAGTGTCATTTGTACATCGCTTAATACTTTCAATTCGACAAAATATGCCCTAAAATTTTATAACACCTTGCTATTGTGAGCTATTTAAAAACGACAGGTACTTTGATCTCGCTGCCATTTAATTAGACTGCCAATGTCAGTATAGGACAATTTTCAAGGTTTGCTTGTCAGTGTTTACCTCCTATAGACATACCAAAATTATACAACTCAGTTTTAGGTGATGGTTATTCAACAAGGATAAAATTATTGCGTATTCTAAAAAAAAAGATATAAATTGGTATGTAAAGTGCATTTACCTCTCGTTGGTTAGCCTTCTTTGAGCCGGGGAATATAACTCACAGTGACGGATGGTGATGGGGGGGGGGGGGGGGGGTACGGAGTTTGAACTCACTCTTTTTTCTGTTAGAGAGGGAGAGTGGCTTACCCCTATTTAGATGTTTTTGTTGTTACTTTGCTTGTCAGGCACGAAAGATATATATACATATATATATATATATATATATATATATATATATATATATATATATATTTTTGGAAAGAAAGCACACACTCAGGAAAAGTGTGAACGGATAAAAGAGGTTCTGAAGAACAGTATCTATTCAAGCGCTTAATCTTTACCAAGTCATGCTGGCTGTGCGATGAATGGGACAAAAACTGGAAGTAAACCACCAGAGTAACAACAATGAAGGGATTATCAGACTAATCTGAAATAGAGCATGCCTTATTAACACATTCTATTCACATGTAATGCCAACTTTCACAGCAGTAGCATCATCCTATGAAAAGTTATGAGAGTTGAAAGTGAAGAGTGTGTGCAAGGTCCTTAAGAAATGAAAAGGGGACTCTAAAGACACACCTTATCACACAATTCTACCAAAAAATGTTCGAGATAAACTGGTTAAAATATACTTTAGTGCCCGTTTTATGATCCAAAGTTTTAGCATAATGTAGAAGAAGACTTACCCTTTCAGAAAATACTAAAAAGTCAAGATCGGCTAGGTTGACCCATTTCACCTATTTTCAGTCCCCACACAAAATCAGTGTGTGCGACTAAGTTTGTTGGTTTTGTGATGTACGGTCACATTTGTCCATATCGGTAACTGTGATTCCTGGACTTGGGTCATTCTTACATTCATAAAAGATTTCACTTATTCATTTCAGGCACTTCCGGAAGTAATTGGGATTTTATACACAAGATGAGGCAATGCATAAGCTACAATTTCCCATGTTAAACTGAATTTGGCCAACAATTGGACTTTGGTCGTTCTTATATTCAGCAGGTCTTCATAAATATATGTATATATATATATATATATATATATATATATATATACATATGATAGTAAAATAATAAAGTATATATCTGTGGTGTGTGTGTGTGTGTGTGTGTGTGTGTGTGACCGTGCATCACAAAACAAACAAGAAGTCGCACCCCTTGATTTTATGTAAAGACGCAAAAAAGGTGAAATGGTCAACCAAGTCAATATTCAGCTTTCCATATTTTCTTAAAGAGCTACATTTCTTCAAGATTATTGCGAAGTTTAGGATCATAATAACATAATAATATTATATTATATAATCATGTTATGATGGGAAAGTTTGTTTTCAGCAGTTTTTCTGCAACCCTTTTTGGGTGGAGAATAGAATGATTAGTTATGTCTTAGAAACCCCCTTTTCAATTCTTGAAATCCTATGCACATTCTTCACTTTCAAGACTAATAAATTTAGGAAAGATAATGCTACTGCTCTGAAATTTGACATTTATCATGGGTAAAATGTTTTGATAGAAGATACTTAATTTCCGCTTAATCTGAATATCCCTTCATCGTTATTGCTGCGTTGGTTTACCTCCTGTGTTTTGTCCCTTTCATCGCACAGCTAGCAAAGGTTGTATGTTTAAGATTAGTGATAAATTGAATAGACATTGTTGTTGCTCTAGTGGTTAACATCCTGTGTTTTGTTCCTTCCATGGCACAGCAATCACGGCTGGGTGAAGATTAAGACCGTAAATAGATCGTGTACTTCAGAGCCTCTTTTCTCAGTTCACACTTTTCCAGAGTGTGTGCTTTCTTTCCAGTATCTAGGTAGGACAAGGGAGCCCATTAGAATTGAGTTATACATCATTTTAAAGCTTAGAGTTTGCTCTTTCAGAATCTGCCCTTAACTAAAAATCTGTGTCTGGCTAATTTCTATCGTTTTTTTTCTTTTTTTTTTAGGGGGGGGGGGGGTGCAGGGTAAAATGAAAAATGATATTGCCACAACTTTTTTTTTTCATTTATTTGGTTGTCTTTATGTTCGTTCGTTTGCTTGTTTGTTTGTTTGTTTTTGCTTTTTGGTTGTTTCTTTGATTTGAGGTAGAAGGCTTGAAGGACGATGTGTTGTTTCATCGCTTAGAAGAAGGCATTACTGGAGTAAAAGTCTTGTACGAACGAACAAATAAACAGAAACAAAATGGATGCCTCTTTTAATAGTGAAAAAACTGAGAATCATCAGAGATAGAATCATCAAAAATCATAAACATCCTACAACCTCACTCCAAGATTTTACGCCTTCGCTTTTTTTATGAACAATAGTGACATGACGTTATGGTGATTAGTGCGTTAATTTTTAATAATAATAACAAAATATAACAATAATAATTATATATATATATATATATATATATATATATATATACTTATTTACTTATATATATATATATATACATATATATATATATAAAACATATTTACTTATATATATATATATATATATATATATATATATGTACATACATATACATATATTTTAGTGACATTACTGAGCAATTGAACACGGATAATCAGAAGTTCTAGAGTACGTAAGTAGACTTTTACCTTTTTATCTATCAGTTGCATTCCGGGCATTTTCTCGCCAGAAGAAATATTCATCGATGGCGTGCTGACAATGACGTCATCGTGGAAACATGGGAGAAAACGTAGCTTCCTGACTCAGCTTCATTACATTCAGAACTCATTTTAGTATTGTTTATCGGCATAATGGGCATGCCAACGAAAATGGGTATAAAGTGTGTTTTTATTATGTTTATGGTGATCTCTTTTTTACTGAAAGTATTTATTCATGTAACTGCCTGAAATAGATCTTCTCGTCCCTACCTCATGAGGTTGGGGGAGTAAAATTTGACGCACGTTAATGAATGTACATTGGCCAAGTTGGCGTACTTCCACCTTTTTCATTCTGTGTAAACAGATCTACGCGTACAATCCCGTCCCACTTACCCCAGTATGTCGGGGCTAGTGGGGCAATAATAATACTTACCCCATATGTCACATATTTGTATCTTGTTCATGATCAAGCTGTGATGCTTGAATATTTCTTGCAGCATTTTTTTTTCATAATTTCTAAATAAATGCTTAAGTGTCCTAATAACCACACTTTACATCTTCTTACAGTTCCATGAATATATTCATTGTTTTTCCTTCTTAAAAAAAGAAGAAGATAAAAACAATATTTTTTTCAAGTTTAATTTTTTCAAAGAAAAAAATGTTCATCAGAAAAAAAGAAGAAAAAAAGTTGCGGGACTCTTTATAAAGAGAATTAAAAGACTCTTATTTCCATTTTTAGAAAACGTTCCGATTGATTTTATACTTATGAAACTGTTACAATATTCAAACATGATCGTCTATGTATAAAGAAAGATCAAATCCGACTGAAGCCGGACTGGTTTATCAACAAAATTCACTTTTCTAGCATAATGAGAATGCACTTGACTAACCGCTTTCAGAAAGCAGGGGGAATATTGTTAGGATGTTTAATTTTCTTGCAAAACAAAGTCGAATTCTTTTTACTATTTTCTTTCAAACTGGTTGTCCACAAATACGTCATAGCCACTAGTCCTCCCCTCATCCAGCAGCCTCAAATTTCCACTGATGTGTTTTACTATTAAATGTTACTGCTTTCACACAATTCACATTGCTCTTTTTTAGGATTGGGTTCCCTTTAAATGAGATGCGTGGACGTGGAGAGCTTTTGTTAAACAGTGTTACTGAATCGCTTTCACCTGTGCTTTGCATGACGTGTGAAACAAACAATATACAATTCCAGATCTTCGTATTTACACCTGGGGATTCATTTAAAGTCAATGTCAAATAGACAAGCATTCTCATTTGAACTTTCATTTGCACATGCCAAAATCTCAACCTTGGATTCCTTTATCAAACAAACACTAAAATCCATTCCTCCTTCCTTGCTTCCTTCCTCCCGCAACAAGTCACGGTGCTTTCTAAGCTATTTTTGTTTTGACAGCAGACATAATATACAATTGTTCGCATGTTTGCTGATGCGTGTAGCCCTGGGTGCATCCTGTCGTGACTTGATAAAGATGTCAACCAGAATGTATGTGTGTGTTTTTTTTTTTTTTCAGCAATGGAAAACAAATTATGGCCGTAATGGATAATGCAGATGCAATGAATATTATTTAAATTAATCCTATCCATATTCAACAAACACTACACTCTCTTGGACTGTGTCCCTTCGTCTCACCTCAATACTCGAGGCAAGTTTCAATTTCAGTTTTAGTTAGATTTATTTCTTCAATTGTACATAACAGAAAAAAGTCACGATCCTGTCAAACTATTGGTATATGACAGTGGGAATATAATCCTACAAGATGTGTGAACGATGCGCGTATAGCTCCAGAGTCCCTTGTGTGTTCTTCCACACCCGCCATTAATGTCCTTGGCCGCTAGTGCTTTGTTTAGAGGCAAGGAGAACACATGATGGTCGGAGTGGATTCTGCTGGTGCGATAAATATCCTTTCCTTTTGTTAATGTGCATAACAAAACCAAAAAGATGCACCGCTTGAGTTTTTGTTGGGACTCCAAAAAGGTGAAACGGGTCAACCAAGTCAATCTTTGGTTTTCATATTTTCTGAAAGAATTATCATTGCTCTACGTTAATCCTAAGATTGGGATCATAAAATGAATGTCAAAGTGTGTGTTCAGCAGTTTTGTTTTTTACAACATTTCTTTCTTTTTTTTGTAGAGTGATCAGGTGTGTCTTAGGTGACCCTCTCTTAACGTTATATACCAAACACAATTTCCGGGGGGGGGGGGCGTTTGTTTAATATATTGTTTCAGTTTATTTTAGCATAATTGTTGAAATAATAAGATACGTGGTACCCGCTACCTGCAATACACGGCTTGCTGTCGGGTGGAAGTTCGGTGGCCAGGTGAAGATTACGACTGTCCGGAGATTAGGAGGTCGTAGGTTCGAATCCTTCTCGAGAATGTAGGCCCATGATTTTTTTTTATCATGGCTACTACATGAACACTGATCAATCCAGTGCCAATTTAAGTCTCTGTAGGGCAATCTGTCAATCAGTTGCAATGAAACATCTCAACGGAAAAAAAAAAAATCATAAATTAAAAAAAATAAGATACACATACTGAAGAATGATATTGATACTGTGAATATGCAAACACTGTGCGTAAGAAAACACAAACCACAAGACTTGCTTTTTACGATTAGAAAAATGAGATTCGTTAGGGACGAAAGATCTTCCCTATTGATCCCCATACATTTAATTCCGGTCTCATGAGATTCTATTTTTAACCCTATTTTAACTGGGTTATTTGCCACAAAAATGTTTACTGGGGGAGGGGGGTCGATTTGCCTCCCCCCCCCCCCCCACTTCAAATCTCGGCCGCCGATCGCGCGATCACCGCAACATTTTGCCTGAAGATAGAGCTGGATGCGAACTACAAGATTACACGGTCATACAATAGAAAAATCTTGGCTTTCTATTTTTAGTAAATTAATTATTATTAAAGCAAATTTACGCATGAAATCATATGTTCACCTATAACTCCTTTAAAAAGACCGAAGGATTACTAAATTTTTTGTGGAAGAGTTCCTCAAGACATATCCGACAATTTTCTTGTAAAAAATAGTACAATAAAAATAAGTTTCTTTTGTTTCGTATTGTTTTGTCAGTTTGATATGTTTATTGCTGTTTTTTGACCTTTTGTTTTCTATTGTTTTTTGCCAAAATTTGTTGAAGGCACTTTTCAAGCTTATCTACATTAGAATTGATAAATGTTGATGGCTAAAAGTTGAACAATCGAATTTATATCAATTTAACAAAAAAAAAAAACAAACACACAAACAAACTCGAATGTCATTGGATTTGCACACAATACCATGAATTTTAGCTGTTTTCGGGTTGACATGCATATGCAAAATGTTACGGTGTACCCGGACGTCGCAAATTTGGTCTCAAAATATGCGGGAGATTTCAATAAAAAAGTGATGAAACGACGCGGTAAAAGCTTTACGATTGCTGAATCGTAGCTGGAAATGTCGTGGGTGTTTGTGTGTGTGTATGTGGGGGGGGGGGGCAATTTGACCCCCCTCCTGGTCAGAATAGTGTTAACGTAGATTTATATCTACTGACACAATTCTTGAAAAAAAGTGTTCTAAAAAAGAAGAAAAAAACAAACAAATTGTCCCCTTCGATTTGTAATTCCAAACTTTAGAATAATGTATAGGAGAAGAATAATATGAAGAGTTTGTTTGCAAAAACCGATAAGTCCATTTTTGAAGATTTTTAAGTACGGTCTCTGTCAAAAAGTACAAAGCAATACCTTTTAAATGATATATTGGTCACTACATATACAGGTACATTATTCAAGTAATGGTCGAAAGTAGCAAAAATTTTCTTATTATTCCCTTTATTTTTCTTGACCTTTAATCGCAAATATCTCCATTTGGCAAATATGGACTTATCGGCTTTTGCGAACAAACTCTTCATATATTGCTTTCTCAGGAAAAAAAATAAAAAACTCAAAATTGGCAAGGTCAACTTGCGTCATCTACTTTGAATTTTCACGTAAAATCAGGGCGTGTAGCTATTTGTTGGTTTTGTGATGCATGGTCATAATTGTCGTGTGTGCGTGCATGTGTGTGTGTGTGTGTGTGTGTGTGTGCTTGTATGTGTGGGACCACGTTACTCAGTCCCTATTTTTTTTTTTTTTTGTCTTTTGTGATACAATGTGAACCATTAACAGTAAATTCTAATTACTATTTTATGAAAGCTCTTAAAACAATGTTCCACTCCCTGGATTATGAGTGGTTCTATTATGCAATATTCTCAGTACGCTGTACATGAAGTTCCGTCGTGGATAGATCGCCGCTTTACATACGTAAACATATAACAGACCATAACCTGGTACACATAAATGCTGCTCATCTGTCCCTTGAAGAGGGGGAAAAAAAGTTGTCATGCCTTTCTGATCAGTAATTCTGGTATGAACTTTGTGTGAACCTTAAAGTAAAACTTGAAATTAGTGACATGGGTCAACCTAGCCGGTCTTGAATTTTTCGTATTTTCTGAAAGAGCAAGTCTTCTTCTACAATTATGCTAAAATTTGGGATCGCAAAACGGGCAGAAAAGTGTGTTTTGAGCAGTTTACTTTAAACATTTTTTTTTTGGTAGAATAGTGTGATTAGGAGTGCCTTTGGAGTTCCATTTTCATTCCTAAAAAACCTTGTACACGCTCTTCATTTTAAACTCTAATAACCTTCTAAAGGATGATGCTACTGCTTTAAAAGTTGGCATTGATTATGGACAGAATGTGTTAGTAAGGCACGCTCAATATCAATTTAATCTGATAATCCTTTCATTTGTGTTACTCCGGTGGTTTACATCCTGTTTTTCCCCCATTCATTGCACAGCACGCACGGATTGGCAAAGATTAAGCGCTTGAATAGACACTGCACTGCAGAGCCTCTCTTCTCAGTTCACACTTTTCCTGAGTGTGTGCTTTCTTTCCAAAATTTTGATTTGATTTGAGTTTATTATCATTTTATAGCTTAAGGTCTTCTCATTCAGAATATGCTCTTAAAATGTCATGTCTGGCGACTTTCTGTTTGTCTTGTGATGCAGGATCACACACACACACACACACACACACACACATACATATATATATATATATATATATATATATATATATATATATAATTATACAATAAAGTTTAACCAACTTTGCAGTGCTACTGTTTCATAAATGCCTGCTGTAAGGAGGGCACAATGTTCGTTATTAATAGGAAAAAAAGAACTCGTCCTCTTACCATTGATTCCAAATTACGTTGACAAAAGTCATGTATGACTGAGGACATGAAATCCAAATGCATGTTGATTTGTGTTGAGTTGCGACACCCTCAACATCACTTTTGCGGTGAAGAAATATCTAGAAACTCTACTTATATTTGTGACAATTTTTGTTTTCTATTTTTTCTTCAGATTACTTGGGTTGCTACAGTACTGAAATGTTTAACAAAAGACTTTGGAATGCACCCCTAACTCGACTCAGCATAACTTGCCGTATGTTCCATCGCCATGTCTTTTGTTACTCACATTAATATCACAGAAACATGCACGTTATGCGTGTATAATATCATCACATGGCCAAAAGTCCTAACAATTATTTCATATGTCACGACTGAACATAGGTGAGATGAGTCATCCAGTCAATCTTAATGTATTCATATTTTCTGAAAGACTTTGACATGTTTAGGTTCGCAATCATGAAATGAACTGATTGCATTTCAAGTCTATTTTGTATAATTTTGTGATTAGGTGTGTCTTAGAATCCCCTTTCATTTCTTTAAAAAAGATACACATGCACTATTTACTTTAAGCTATACTTACTTTTGAAGAAAATCATGTTTTAAAAGTTGGTACTTATTAAGAATAAAATGTGTTGACACATCATAAATCAATTTAAGCATATTTCAATAACTCCTTCTTTGCTTACGTTACAGAGTTTCAAATCCTGCCCCCCCCCCACACACACACATACACACATCCAATGATTGTACGTTTAGTACGGCTTGTAAGAACTTGAATATACTGTATACTTTGGAGCCTCTTTTCACAGTACAAAATGTTTCCAGAGTATGTGCTTTCTTTTCAATATGTGGGAATTCTCCAAATAGGAGAGTCCATTTGAATTGAGTTACAGTATCTACTTTGTTTCAAAGTTTACAGTCTGCTCTTTCAGTATCTTTCCTTGGCTTAAAATATACAGTTAAAAACATTCTTTTTTTATTACCCCTGAGAAATTGTTAGTTTTTAGCAGATTTCTTACAAGTGGAGAATGGAGTGATGGTGATTGGATGTTAACTTTTTACTCTCATTTGTCTTCTATAAATTGACATTAATTCCAGTTTCACCTCATTTGCATAACAATAGAAATGTTGAGATATAACACCCAATCATTGTCCATCCATTCTTTACTTGTAAGAAATCTGCTCAAAACTAAAAATTTCCCAGGGGGTATGAATGATTTTGCGGTTAACTGTATGTATAGCGACCGATATGCATACACATGCCTACATGTACCAAGTACACAAGTGACTGATCATCGAAAATGCACTTTGTGTGATTTACAGAATATTGTATTTATTCACTTATTTCATTCTTGAAATAAACATACCAAAGTGTTGTTCTCGAGACAAGTCCTAGCAATGATGGTATCTACAGAAATTTTAATCTCATAAAAACGACTTTAAAGTACAATTGAAGACTTTGCTCGAAAAAAATTGATAAGTCCATATTTGCCAAATGGAGATATTTGCGATTAGAGGTGAAGAAAAATAAACAGAATAATAAGAAAATATTTGCTTCTTTTGACCATAACTTCAAATATGTACCTTTATATGTAGTGACCAATCCATCATTGAAAAGGTATTATTTTGTACTTTATGACAGAAACCGCACTTCAAAATCTTCAAAAATGGACTTATCGGTTTTTTTAGAACAAACTCTTCAATTATTGTCAATGGACTGAGAATGAATCCTTTGAACTACACTACCTACACTAAAATGTATTTTAGTAACCAAATATCGATTACGGTTTTTTTAAAAAAAATTGCGTTTAACTTTATCTTTCGTCACAATGAAGAGAAAGGTGGTTCGATACGACAAGTTTAAGAAGCATAAATACATGCACAGAGTTCTTTTTTTCCTCCTGTTTTGTACGACCAATTATAAGATGACACCGGCCTTAATTGAAGCACGTCTAAGGGAAAGACAGTGTAAAATTTTTAACTTTTTCATACCTTTGATAACATTTTGTAACTTTTTTTTTTCGTGAAATGAATCTGTGCAACCGATGAAACGTATATAGAAGTGCAAATTATATGTTTTAATATAAGCGACAATCTTTTTTTCTTCAGCCTTTCTCATGCCTTTCAAGTTCTTAAGGTTTTTTTTTTTTCTTTCTTTCTTTCTTTCTTTTCGTCTTTCACATTATGTTGTCTTTTTGGCCGACGTGGATTCATGGAAGTTAAAACTGCTCGTATTTCTTCTGTGATATCTGTGAGGAGTGAGCTGCAGTGTTTGCCATTTTGGTTGTCTAAACCCTTCTTATCTTGGACGTTAAAGGCCGATATCGGTTTCGAAAAACTGGTATACATAATTATAACGTAGATATGTATTCCTCACCTTGGTCTCAACAGAATTATCGCAGTGTTATCCATTAACTTTTTTTTCCTTTTAACTTATCCCATATGGGTTGTATTATATAGTTTCTTTTTTATGTGGCCGTGTTTCTCAGACCGAGTGACAATTAGCTTAAGTGGTCATTAGACCTAGTGGTTATTGGATCAAATGACAATCAGACGAAACGAAAAGTGAATCAAATGGTAAGATGTGTAGACCAAGTTGTAATGGCCAACAAAAAGGGGATTCTGAACGGGGGTCTCGCTTACCACCCACTGAGTTTGGATAAAAAATAGCTAGCTTTCATCTAGCATGTCCTCCGGAGGTCCTCCTAGACAGGGGGACTCTGAACGGGGTATTAGACTAAGTAGCATGTAAACGAAGTGGTAGATCAAATGGTGTTAGACGAACTGAGAATTAGACTAAGTTGTATTAGCCAAACTAAATATTACACCAAGTGGGAATAAACAAAATGGTAAATAGACAAACTAGTTGTAGCCTTATACAAATGGGTTGATTCCGAATAGTCGTAGCCCAACTGGCGATTAGACCAGTTGGTAATAGCTCAAGTAATAATTCACAAAAAAGGCCGAGAAAAATGCACTAAATGCGAAAAAATTTTATATCAAAGTAATCGCCAAAGGTGCTGCCACGTGTTCAAGTCTCCGCTTGTAGTAGCAGTCCATCTTTTGCAAAATTTCTCAGTTAATTAGTTGCAATTTGGTAAAGTAATAAATTATGATTATATCATTTTGTGTATGTAATCATGTACCATACGCCTTAGAAACTACGGAGAAGTGGAAAAGAACATTGTAATCCTTATATTGGTGTTTTCTGCGATATTACTGTAAAAAAAAATTGATGAATATATAAAAATACAGACCCATTGAAGAAAACAAAATCTAGCAATGATACCAAATGAAGCCAAGCTAAAAAGTGACAAGTGACTAAGCAATCAGTGATAATAAAGTCTCGCTGGGCCAAATTCTCCTAATTGTTACTAAGCTTTGTTACATAAGTTTAATCATGACTATTGTACATTCATCGTTGTTAGTTTCTTTAATGTGAACAACTTAACTTTATTGAAAATCTGTGTTTAGTTTTTCAATTATTCTTCGTCATTGATAAATGATATCATTTGCATATAAGAAGCATACACGCTATGCACAATCATCTGGTTTTTAGTAAGTTTGCATAATCACGATATACACGTTATTCATTATTTGGTTGTACAATACAAATTTGTTTCCCTTGCAAATTAACTGCCTTGTCTTATATATGTGACCCTGCACCACAAAACCAACAAAACGTCGCCAGACATGGATTCTAGTTGAGGGCGAATTCTGAAAGAGCAGACTCTAAGCTTTAAAATAATGTAAAACGCAATTCAAATGGACTCCCCTAACCTACCCAAATACTGCAAAAAGCACACACTCTAGAAAAGCGTGAACCTAGAAAAGAGGCTCTGAAGTACACGATCTATTCACGGTCTTAATCTTTACCCATCCGTGATAGCTGTGCCACGGAAGGAAAAAAAAAATGATGTAAACCACTAGAGCAACAACAATGAAGAGATTATCAGATTAATCTGAAATTGAGCATGCTTTATAAACATATTCTGCCCATGATTAATGCTAACTTTCAAAGCAGCAGCATCATGCTTTTAAAAGTTATTAGACTTGAAAACGAAGAGTGTTCAAAGGATTTCAAGACATGAAAAGTGGCCTCGAAGACATACGTGATCATTCTACTCTTCCTCCCCAAAAAATATAGAAAAACTACTAATAACACATTTCCCCATTCATGTTAAGATCCCAAACTGAAGAATAATGTAGATGAAGGATAGCTCTTTCAGAAAATATGATAAATTCAAGATTGACTTGGTTGAAACATTTCACCTTTTTTTAGTCCTCATGTAAAATCAAGGGGTGCGACTTTTTTTTTGTTTTATGATGCACGGTCACATATATATTATATTATATACATATATATATATTCTTTATTCTCTTTTGAAAGTAAGAAGAATGTGAAATTACATAAAATGTGTAATATGGAACAACAAATGAAGAAAAAAAATCAATCGTCTCTTTGAAAATCAATGTATGTTTCAGACACGCATTCAGTTGAGACAGCATCTGTACATTTCTTTTATCTCTTGAATTGCTCTTTAACATCATCAAATTTATAATTCTGTGCATGCATCTTCTGACGTTCTCGGCCCTATGTCCGGTCCTCCCGTAGCCTCTGCTGGTGAATCTTCCACCGCACGTTCCCCGGAGGATCTTTGCCGAGATGTCGAGGGGTACTCTCCTTTAAATGCAAGCATACCAGAAAACTAACAGATATAACAAATGCAAATGGCCAAGAAAACATAACATGGCCAAGAAAACATAACAGTAAATCTCTCACTAATTGCAGAATTTTTTCTTCTCCTACAGAGACTATACTTGTGCCGATTGGCGTTTATAACAATTTATACGTTCCTCTTTTTTTATTTCATACGTTACTCACGTAAAGTACATGCTTATATTACAGAAGGTACATAAGTCCATAGAGAGCCCGGTCTAGCGATAAGTCCTTCGAGCAAAAATGGCACTTTCTAGCGCAATTTCTGACCGTGGGGGCTCATCGTTGCAGAATTCAAATTGTCGCGCCTGTCTATCTGCAAATTATTCGCGCGCCTGCTTTACAAGAAGTGCAACGATCTCTTGCGTGCGTGAAGTTAAAGGCCGTATCACACCTTTCCGGGTAAGCTTTTCTTTTTTTGACTGATCATCAATCATAACAAGGCAAGTGCCATAATGTGTCTCGCCCATTCGCGTACAAGAAATTGTATGCGAATGGAATATAACAGATAAAAAAGAGATATAACAGATAAAAAGAGATATAAGGCAGTGCAAATTATTATTTGCTTCAGAATTGTCTCATATTCAAGTAATGTGCAGTTTAATGTTTCCAGGTTAGCGTGCCTGGTCAGTGACGGGGCATTAATCTGCACATTACTTGAATATGAGGCCGTTCTGGAACAAATAATTTTCACACAACAGTAGATATATAATGTATTCTTAAATAAATCCCACAAGGATTGGAACAATCATCCCTCAGCATTCCCACTGATTCCCACTGATCGATTACTAGCCATCTCCTTTAACATTGGGCTCTAAAGGTTCGTTGACCCCTGCCTGTGACCTTTGACCTTGTGGTGATCATCCACTCCCCAAGGGACAGCTACCATCCAAGTTTGGTAACAAATGGACCTACGGATCAAAAGTTATGACCCATAATAGAAACGTGCCATAAAACTTTAACATTGGGCTCTAAAAGTTCGTTGACCCATGCTTGTGACTTTTGACCTTGTGGTGACTGTCCACTCCCCAAAAGACATCTACCATCCAAGTCTGGTTACAAATGAAGTTATGGATCAAAAGTTATGACCCATAATATAAACGCGCCATAAAAACTTAACATTGGGCCCTAAAGTTCATTGACCCCTGCCTGTGAGCTTTGACCTTAAGGTGACCTTCATGTATGGTAAAAAGTGAAACTTTGTATGACCCCTTTTCCCTCGAAGTTTGATTGCAATTGAAGCCTAGAGTAAAGAGTTATTGAAGCTTATGTAGCGTTACGGACAGACGACGGCCGGACGGACAGACGCCGCAGGTGATCCCTTAGTCTACCCGCACCTCCGGTGGGCTCGACAAAAACGAACATGTTGTTATTCTTGGGTCGCTTTGTAAGCTCTATAATTTATTTTCAACGAAACGCATGTCAAATTTCATATATTGTTTGTACATTCTGTTGAAAAAAAAATGAAAGTAAAGTTTGAAATTGAATTTGAACTTTGATTAACATGAACCAAGCGGATGAAAGGGTATTATTTTTAGTACGTATTTTGTAATATGATGAGCGAATTTGGGCAGAACAGCCCTTTTGGTTGAATCACAAGCCGTCCTAAAGTAAATGGAATGAAATGAAATGAAATTAAAGTGTATGATCCTCAACATTCTTCTTCTTAGTATTATCGTTATCTTATTTATTCGTGATTTTGTTGCCGTCACCTTACATTTTCACATTACTGATCTCCGCCCATAAAACTAACGTCTCTTGTTAATCATAAAAGATGTTGATTATTCTTTCTCTCTCTCTCTGTGTGTGTGTGCGGGGGGGGGGGGATTGAACGTACATTAGCCTCCTTTCTTGGCCGCAATACACATGTCAGATCGTCTCTCTTCGCCGCAAATTTTAATACCTCCTATGCCCTGTTGCATAGAAGTTATGATCAAACGCAAGTCAAGAAAATCATACGCAACTTTATTTTCAACCAATTAGAATGGAGCATTTGGGACTTGCGTTTGATCTTCTTGACTTGCGTTTGATCGTAACTGTTGCGACACGGATTGTCGCCCCTACACGGATTGTCGCCTCCTGCTCGGGGCGACAATCCGTGACGGGCGCTGGCGGCACGGATTGTCGCCCCCGTCACGGATTGTCGCCTGGCGACAATCCGTGACGCTTGTGCAGTTCCCAGTTTTTGACCTCGAAGGCGACAATCCGTGTTGGCAAAAAATTTGTTGCGACACGGATTGTCGCCCCGTCACGGATTGTCGCCCCGGGCTCGGGGTGGTTCCTCCGGTGTTAAAGCTTTGGTGGGATGGGTATGACTGGTAAGTTATGCGTATGTGTGTGTGTGTGTGTGTGTGTGTGTGCGTGCGTGTGTGTGTGTGTGTATTGTGAGCTGCATGATATGTGATGTGTATGATTTGTTGTGTGTGTGTGTATGTGTGTGTGTTTGGAGTATAATAATACAATATGAAGAAACTGTGCATGTGTGGTGGTTGTATAGTGGTAGTGGTTTGTTTGTCTGTATGTATACGTGTGCCTGTATGCTTACGTGTGTATGTGGAATATACTAGTAGTGGCGCTACTGTGGCAATACAAACGCCTTCAGAGTGTATGAGCACGTGTTTAAAGAATTCACACCACGTTGATCAAAAAATAGTATGGGTGTGTCAACCAATATCAGCGGTGAGGTGGGCTAGGCGAGAGAGAGACCGAGAGAAAATACATACGAGGGAGGTACCCTCCCCAAATGTTATTTGTCTTTGTTCATTTTTCACTGCGGTCATTTTCTTCCATCAGTCTTATAACCTAGAACGTCCATACCACTATTCTTTGTCCCAGAATAGGTTTGGCATGCTTTATGCATGAGCGAATAATTTCCACACGCCGTAAAAAAAATTGTCAATCGTTAGTTGATTTTAGCACAAACGAACTGCCATTGCACACCGCTAATACATACGAAATACAAACAAACACCAACAAACACTCACACAAATCTTCATAATGCAAATAAACCAACTCAACACTTTTTTCCTTGATATTTATTGATTTCATTCAAATCATTCATAAATCGACCCATTCTGGGTGTAACATGAGCAAAAAAAAGTTACAAATGGCAATTCGAAACACAAACAAATCCATTTGTCAATTTATACCACAAATAATCTCACTTCAACATAGATAACTCGATTATAGACCAACCCTACTAATAATTTCTTCACGAGAAAGTTTTGACATGTAGGGCCCTACCAAACCTATATTCCTTGAATACATTGGTTTGGATCATGTAACACCTTCTTACTTACAAGGGCATATACATAACAAAATACAAATACATTACACAAATCTAGAATGAAATCGGTCATAAAAAAAAAAAACCGACCACCCCCTCCCCTCCCCAACCGAAACACATTTAGGGCCTACATCTATCCTAAATATTAAATCCTACCAACATCTGTCATACCGTTTATAACTATCCTTCTTCAAATCCAATCCCCAACCCACCAACCCCTGATTTAACAAAACCTAAATCATCCCACACCCACATTCACCAACCCAAATGCATACACATACACACACACACACACACACACACACACACCCACACGAAGGTTCGTTATTCCGAAGTTTCGTTTTTTCCGAGGCTTCACTTATCCGAAACACACAATTCCCTATACCTAGAGGTTCGTTGATCCAAAAATGAAATTCGGAATAACGAACCTTCGGAATAATGAGCCTTCGGACGAATGAGCCTTCGGACGAATGAGCCTTCAGAATAACAAACTTTTGCAATAACGAAATGTAACCCCCTTCCCACATACCGACGCACACCCGAACCGATACCACATTCCTTCCTGATGAAACGATATCCCAGTGTTGACAAATAAGACATACTGGACCGTATGCAGAAAAGCAGCATCCGCCCGCACGCAAGCTCCACTCCGAATTCATATACAAATCTGCCAAACAAACTCATCAAATTCAAAGCTGCTGATAAAATCAATATCAACGTTTATGCCAGCAACAGCTTACTAGGTATCCCTCCCAACGCGCTGCTAAAAAACACATACGCAAAAAACTGACGTAATAAACACATTCTTCCATCACACACACACACACACACGCACAAACGGACACTAATTTAATTATCATGTGCACGCGCACATACACACTTCCTTGAAACCTCACCATGACTTTTTACATGGCATGTATGCATTGATGTAGCCATGTAAGTTATGTGTCAGTATTTCAATGATTATGTCCAGAACGATATTACCCAGCAAAATGTGCTTCGAGGGCGGGCGACAATCCGTGCCGCCAACGCCCGTCACGGATTGTCGCCCCGAGCAGGAGGCGACAATCCGTGTAGGGGCGACAATCCGTGTCGCAACATCGTAACTTTTAAGCAACGGGGACCTCAGGTCTGATCTGAGGACTTGTCAACCCCACTGCTCTCTCCATCCCGTCTGATCTTTTGGATTTTCATGTAGAAATTCAACAATCTCTGCGCCCACTTTGTATAGGTGGAATAATATTTAAAATGTCTGTAATCAAAGAGAAGATATTCTGAGACAATGCGTGCCTGGCTGAATCCGCGCGGTCTGTCACCTCTTGATCCACGTTGTCGGTCTTCACAATGCACTCTGTATTGGAGGTCGACAGTCATGGGCCGGGGCTGTGAGAGGATGTCTCCCTCCCATACGAAAGAGCTTTTGTATTCTCAGACTTTTTGGTGGAATATTGGCATTCTTAAACTTAAAAAAACAAGTGAAATGTAGGGAAAATGGCTAAATAATATGCCCGCCTTGATATATAATGAGAGGTGGATCGAAGGGGCCGGGGAGGGAGCATATGATTTTTAAGAACTAAAATGCAGTAATGTGATGTACACCTATGGTGGAATATTTGAAAATGTTCAATGAATAAAAAATGTATACTTTTAAACATGTTGCACATAGAAGCGCTATCAATAGTGTAAAAAAAAAGGCAAAATGGGAATACTTCAATCGAAAACCAAGGGGGTGATCCCCGGAAAAAGAAAATCAGGAAAATACGCCTGCCACCCCCCTCCCCCCCCCCCCCCAAAAAAAGATGTGATATAAGGCCAAAAGAGCAGGAGCAAAAGAGAGAAAGAGACTGAGGGAGGGATGGAGAGAGAAGGCCGCTTCAGTAGTGTCTGTAGCTCGAACTTTATAAAGAGACTACAGATTCCAAAATAATGGGCATTTCTTCATTTCTTTTTTTGGCATAAATGATGATTATAAATGGAATTTTGAGGTCTTAAATACTGTTATATCGCTGTTTGCCTACTTAAAAAGGGGACAATTAAAGAGAAGCAGAATTCACTTCTATAGGTCACGTCTGAAAACTGTCGCGCCTGCACTTAAAAAAAAAACCAAAAACAAATATATATATATATATATATATATATATATATATATTGTCAGTGCGATGCATGCATAGCCTCCTGGGATCCACAGGTCTATTATGCGAAGCGACGTATCGTGTACCGGGCGCACGCGCACCAGGAACATTATACACTGTTTCTACGGCGAACGCGCACGTAATTAAACAGGAGTGATCTGGCAGAACTGCGTATTTCGGTTAGTTAAGTAGTTTTTGCAAATCATACTCTACCAGCATTGATCTGCCCAAACTACGCATATTATTCAAAAAAGCTGTTAAAGATAATAAAAAGTTTTGGTACCTCAAAAGTTTCCTTGAAGTTCCTTGTCTTAGTTTGTGTTTCAGGTTAAAGTACCTTTCATATAACTAACACTGTGAGACTTACTCGCCCCAAAGTGTTCTCATGTCTTAGTAATCATGCAATTTACTGCGACCAGCAGTCCCATACGCATAGTGTAATCGGGCTTCTCATTGTAGCATTCAGGATCATGACAGTCTTAGTATCGCAGGATAAATGTCAACTTAAAATCCCAACAATTCTTCAATTTCAAGACATACCAATTGTGACCGTGCACCTCAAAACGAACATAAAGTCGCACACACTGATTTTGTGTGAGGACTGAAAATAAGTGAAATGGGTTAACCTAGCCGGACTTGACTTTTTCATATTTTCTGAAAGAGCGGGTCTTCTTTTACATTATGCTAAAATTTGGTATTATAAAACGGGCAGGAAAGTGTGTTTTTTAGCAGTTTATCTCGAACATTTTTGGTAGAATAGTGTGATTAGGTGTGTCTTTACGATCCCTTTTTCATTTCTGAAAAACCCTGTCCACATTCTTCATTTTCAACTCTATTAACTTTTGAAAGGATAGTGCTACTGCTTTGAAAGTTGGCATTAATTATGGACAGAATGTGTTAATGAGGCACGCTTAATTTCAGTTTAATTTGATAATTCTTTCATTGTTGTTACTGTAGTGGTTTACTTCATGTTTTTTGTCCCATTCATCGCACAGCCAGCACGGTTTGGTAAAGATTAAGCGCTTGAATAGACACTGTACTTCAGAGCCTCTTTTCTCAGTTCACACTTTTCCTGAGTTTGTGCTTTCTTTCCAATATTTAGATAGGTTAGGAGAGTCCATTTGATTTGAGTTATACATCATTTTAAAGCTTAAAGTCTGCTCTTTTAGAACATGGTCTTAACTAAAATTCATGTCTGGCGACTTTTTGTTTGTTTTGAGGTGCAGGGTCACAATTAAGGTGAAGTATTGAAAACAGGCTTCGGGCAACGTTTGGTTCTGCCTATAGTCCCTTTCTGTTAGAATTGATGACTGAATGTGACTCGGTCAAGAGGACCTTTGGAGAGCTACCATACACTGAATACTACAGCCAGTGCATACGAACACATCACATGCGCACAAATTTCAAATCCATCAACGGATAAGATGTTTGTGTGCGCATGCGCTGGCCGTAGTAGTCAGTGTAGTAGCTCTCCCAAGTGGTCCTCTCGACCGAGTCACATTCAGTCATCAATTCGAGCAGAAAGGGACTATTGGCAGAACCAAACGTTGTTCGAAGCCTGTTTTCAATACTTCAACTTAATTGGTAAGTCTTCAAATCGAAAAAAAAAAATGGATTTTAAGTTGCAATTGACCCGCGATACTAATTCTGTCATGATCCTGAATGCTACAATGCGAAGCCCCATTACGCTATGCGTATGGGGCTGCTGGTCGCAGTTAGCTATGCGTACAATGGGCTGCACGCTGCTGGTCGCAGTCAGTGGTTTCGTACAATATCGACGCCGTACGGCGACGGCTCTGGTACGAAACCATTATTGCATGATTACTAAGACATGATAGCACTTTGGGGCGAGTAATTCTCACAGACAACGTACTTTAACGTAAAACACAAACTAAGACAAGGAAATTCAGGGAAACGTTTGAGGTACCAAAACTTTTTATTATCTTTAAATTTCTCTAAATATGTGGCAATGAGCATGTATTTTGAATAAGATAAAACATAAAAGTTCCCTTTTTGCTATAAAACACGATTCCAGTTATATATTCAGAATCACCATGTTAAACGGCAGGCATTAAAACTTTAAATGTGGATATCTCGAAATCGCCTCCTTAACGAAATGCGTACATTACACTGACATGTCCTTTTTGATCAAATTCACACAAGGTCTGGAGAAGAGTGCCCCCTGCATACATACAATATAGAAAGTCACTGTTGACAGACATGTTCTGGTATTAATTGGATATAATTATTATCATGAAGAACTTTGGCCCTTACACACATCTTTTCGAAACTCATAAAAACTAAGCGTAGAGCGCGTAATGTTCGGGGTTTTTTTTTCCATACCTTTAAGCAAAGTTTAAAATGCTCTGTTTCTTTAAAGGTATAATACACTGCAAAAAGTCGGGTGTTAATTATGAAATACCGAGCTGGTGTGGAAATTCCGGTGCTCAACCTACGGATGTCATATATATATATATATATATATATATATATATATACATATTATATATATATATATATATATATATATATATATATATTTATATATATATACACATACTTATACTTTCTTAGCTGCTATTGTTCTTGTTGATTTTGAACTTCAACAAGACGATCAAGAATTTCACGAGGAAGTGCTTGATTTTTTGAACAAAAAAGGTGTGAACGCATTTACATCATAGTAACACGGTGGTCTCATATTGAAGCAGGACGGGTGTTATACCATTGACATTGACATCAGCGATATCAAATCAATTCCATACGGTGTCTTAATGAACACCAGGGCGGTGTCAAAAATATCACCAGCTACAGTGTCTAATTAACACCACGAAGTGCCTGGTGAACACTTTTCAACACCATCACAAAAGA